>NW_022103919.1:849828-872982 GCF_000313985.2 Echinops telfairi
CAGGGAATCCAGGACAGATAAACCCCTCAGGACCAATAATGAGAGTGGTAATACCAGGAGGGTATGGAGAAGGTACGGGAAGAAAGGGGGAACTGATCACAATGATCTACATATAACACCCTCCCAGAGGGATGGACAGTAGAAATGTGGGTGAAGGGAGACATTGGTCAGTGTGAGACATGAAATAATAATAATAATTTATAAATTATCAAGGGTTCATGAGGGAGAAGGGGGCGGGAGGGAGGGAAAAATGAGTAGCTAATGCCTTCGCTCAAGTAGAAAGAAAAGATTTCGAAAATGATGTTGGCAACATATGTACAAATATGCTTGACACATGGATGGGTGTATGGATTGTGATAAGAGCTGTATGAGACCTCAATAAAATGATTTGAAAAATACTTAACATTTAAATATATGTACATAGACCTATATCCCTATCGTCATATATTAATATATTTATAAATGTGCATTCCTATATTTATACCTCATTAATGTCTTTTGCCTCCTAGTTCTTTCCTCTATTTCGTTTTACTTTCCTCCTGTCCTACTGTCTTGCTTGATCTTCATTCAGCTCTCTGTACTTTCTTTTGGCTACATTGCACTTTATCAAGCCCCATCAGGCACTCTATTTCCTCCTCGCCATTGATTTTAGATCTCTTATTGCTCCTTTGTCCCTGGGTTTCTTGGCTTCTCCCACCTTCTCCTTTCCGATGTTCTCCCTGGAGCCATCGGACCCAATTTCTCCTCGGGTTTGGTTATCCTGCCTATCTTACATGGATAGACATGAGAAAAAGAAAAAAAGAAGAAGAAGAAGGAGGAGGAGGAGGAGGAGGAGGAGGAGGAGGAGAAGAAGAAGAAGAAAAAGAAGAAAAGCCTATACATAGTCCCAGGTCTGTCTGCTGACCTTTTTGAATATTTTCCAAACCCTGCCCACCGATTCTGAAGTCTATTTTTGGGATTCCTCAGGGAATTCATTGCTTTGCTTCCCTTGCTGCTCAGTTGTGCTTCCTTTGTTTTTCGCTCCAGTGTGTGTGTGTGTGTGTGTGTGTGTGTGTCAGATCGGGCACAATTCCCACACTGTGTCTCCAGTGCTGTCCCCCGTAGCACCGTGGGTCCATGAGGGGGCATTGTGGCTTGTGGTGGGGCCAGCCCCATGGTCCTCTCTATGCATTGGGGGACCAGGGTTTCTTGCAGAACTCCAGGCCAGCAAATTTTATTAGTCTTGGGGAGGCCTTGCAGCAGAGTCAGAGAGCGGACAGATCCCAGGCAAGTGGCCCTCCCCCTCTTTGTGTGTCTCAGCTGAGCATTGCTGTGGGCATGGTCCATTCATCTCTCTGCAGTTGACTCACATCTTAACCACCCATCGCTGGGAGGGGTGTGCACACCCAGTTGAAGGCATAGAATGGCCTTTCTTCATGGCAGCTTCTGGTCTGTGACATGCAGTGACAGGGAACCTTCTAAGAAGGTCCTTGAGACACTGATTATGTAAGGGGACATGGAGCTATGGCCACAGGGAGGGAAGTACCAAGTCTGGGTTAGGAGTGTGAGGGAGTGATTGTGACCTTAAAGACCATCTTGGCATTGGGGATAATGTTTAGAACAATCAGCCTCAGGCTTCAGAGGAACCTGCCATTTCTAGCCTGGAAAAAATCACCACACAGAGATGATGGTTAATCCAAGACCTCGGCCCAAGTATTTTAGGTGGTGGTTTCATGATGGTTTTAGGAAAATAATAATCCAGGCCGTTCCGGGGCCTGGGCTCATCAAATGTTCACTATAGGTGTACTGTGTGCCAGAGATTACAGTTGGCTTGGCAGATAGGCTCATGAGAGTGGACACTAATCCAACCACCACAGCACTACCCATGGTTGTTGTTGTTGCTGTGGTTAGGTGCTGTGGTAGGTTTTGTGTCAACTTGGCTGGACCAGGGTTCTCAGTAGTTTGGAAATTGATGCCTCCCCCATGAGGGGACCCAACATAATGTAAACAACTCCATGTTGGGATCTGCTGTGATCAGCAAAGCATTGTAAGAAAAATTAGGTCACAATTCTTTGCGATGTTTTCTCTGGTGTGTGACTTATACTTCATAGAAGCTGGTCTGGATCCTGCATCTGAATTGTCAACCTCAGGTTCTTGAGACTTGCCATATTGCCTTCCAATGCTGGGAGCCATCTGAGCCTAACATCTGACCTGCCGTCCTGGGACTTACTCACCCCTGCATCCACGGATGCGGTCTTCTTACTTTGTCTTCCTGCTTCCCAGTTCATCAGCCCCGGTAGCCGTGGGAGTCAGGAGAAGCCACCAGCTTTGTATCTGACCCACAGCTGAACCAGACTAGACTTAACTGTTCCTAAAACGATGGGAACTGCTTCCTGGATATAAATGTATTGAGAGAGATATGTCACTGGTTTTGCTTCTCAAGAGAACCCAGCCTAACCCAGGTGCCATTGAACCAGCTCCGCCTCATCGTGATCCTACATACAGCAGAAGGAAACACTGCCTGGTCTTGCTTAATCTTCAGAACGTTTTCTCTGTGTGAGCTCATTTTTTCCCATGGCCATTGTATCAGTCTACCTTGTGGAAGGTCACCCTGTTTTTTACTGACACTCTACCAAGTATGATGTCCTTTTGCAGGGACTGGCCCTTCCTGATAACATGCCTAAAGTATGTCAGATGGGGTCTTACCACTCTTGTTTCCATGGCACATTCAGGTTTTATTTTCCCAAGATTTGTTTGTGCTTCTGGCAGTCCATAGTGTATTCAAGCTATTCCCCCACGTCACAGTGTAAAACTATCCCTTCTTCTTCTTCATTATCCATGGTAAACAACGACAAATGCTGCTTAAAAAAATCTGAGGGACTATGAAAATATATAATAGGCAGCCTGATTTTGATGGTGAGAATGGGTAATTTAAGCAGAGACCAGAATTATTAAGAAAGAACCAGGAAAATGGGGTAGGAGAGATTTCAGGTTACACGAGCCGAGAGGGCAGATGATTAGTGAGTAAACCCAGAGTGAGGGGTGAAAGGGTGCAGGGGCAGGGGAGGCAAGGCCCTGGAGGCCATGAGGTGCTTTTGAAGGGTGTTAATCAGAGGAGCAAAAAAGATCATAGACATTATGGTAAAATATATGTAATAAAATAGCTATTTTTACCATTTAAGTGTGCAGTTTATTGACATTAATTACATGCACCATGTTGTGCAACTGTCATCACTATCCATTTTTAAAATACATTTTAAAATGCTAATTAGGAGGGGGTTTACATTTCTGACCATCAGTTTTGTGTTTAACAGTTTAAGTTACTTGTCAACAGCCCCCCGCCACCCTGAGACCACACGATCTATTTTTAAGTTTTCCATGACTATAAAAAGAAGTTCTGCACCTCCGAAGCAATCATTCCCCGTCCTTCCTCTTCTATTTCCTGATAATCTCTAATAACCAGGTAGACATTTTCCTATTCTAGTTATTTAATGTAAGTAGGATAATACAATATTTGTCTTTTTGGGTCTAACTTATTTCACTCACAGTCAAAATATGCTTATTTCATCATAAGCCTGTTTTCACGTTTCATCCACATTGCTGCCTGCATCAGAATTTGATTTCTGTTTATGGCTGCGTCTACTGCATGAATATACAAGGCACCCGGGGAGTGCAGTAGTCAAGTGCTCGGTTGCTAAGAGAAAGGTCAGTGGTTCAAAACCAGCGACTGCTCCTTGAGAGAAAGATGTGACAGCTTTTGTCCAGATGAACCACAATTCAACCCACTGCCATCAAGTCGATTCCAACAGCCATCAACAGGGTACAGAGAACCTCCTTTTTCTCACTTGAGGCTTCTGGTGGGTTTCAGCCACTGACCTTGAAGTTAGCAGCCAAATGCTGATCCAACGTTGTCACCAGTGTCGATAAAGATTTTCAAACTCAAAAACTTACTGCCATCGAGTTGACTGCTGACTCATAGTGACCCTGTAGGACAGGCAAAATTGCTCCTGGGGTTTTCTGAGGCTGTAACTAACTCTTTGTGGGAGTAAAAAGCTCCATCTTTCTCTGGAGGAGTGGCTGGTAGTTTGGAACGGCTGACCAAGGGTTAGTAGCCCAAGAGGAACCACCATGTCCCCAAGGGCTCCTCCATACATCAAGAATCCAGCCTGAGAACCCCCCGGGGGCAGTTCTTGACTCAGAATCCGCTTGATGGCATTGGGGTTTGGTTTGTTTTGTTATGGATTTACCTCATGTTGTCTCTCCATCTGCTGATGGGCCATTGGGTTGTTTCTATCTTTGGGCTATTGCAAATAATGCTGCAACTGAACATTAGTGTACAAGAATCGGAGTCCCTGCTCTCCAGGGGGCAGCTTTGTGTCTTTTTAAAGGAACATGAAGTCTGTCTTAAGGAGAATGGGTGAAGGGGCAAAGACAGTGGGATGACCAGTTAGGAGGCACCTGCCTTGTCCAGACTGCTGTACTGCAGCAGAGTGGGAGAGGCTAAGGGAGGTAGGGTACGAGGCCTCAAAGACAGTGAGGGCCATATCTCATAGCAAGCAGAGCACAGAGATGAGTCCCAGTGACATCTATGGGGTCTAGATCAAGCCTAACCTGAAGCTGGCCCTACCTGTGGATATCTCGATTTTATCAGCCAATAGATTACCTTTGTCTTAAGCCAGCAGGAAATAGCTCAGTTTTCTCACTTTTCAAATGGAAGATTCCTCACAGACATATAGGGAAGGAGAGCAGGGAGAGTTTGGAAGAGGAGCCTTGAGGGGACCCAACCTTCTCTTTGGATCCCTTGGGAAAAAGCTCATATAAGTGTAGACACAAGCATCGCCATCCTGCTGAAGTCTGGGGCCACAGCTAGTCACATCACCACCAACAAGAGCAACAAGAACAACTTCCTTTACTGGGTCTTCTGCACCTGGCATTGGCATCACTTCCTGGAAGCCAACATGGGGATGAAGGAGGAGGAGGAAGGAAGGAAGGGAGGGAGTCATGTCTGTTCATGAGTGAGAGGTTGGAGGGAGATGCTGGTGATCACTGGGCAAGTTCTAAAGGTGTGACCAGAGTGCCTGTCCACGGAGGGAGGAGACATTGAGTCAGGAGCTGGCACCTCAATCCTCTTCAACCCAGTTCCCTTCATCAACACAAGCTTGAGAACCTGTTAGGCTAGTTTAACTTAGGAACTGGGGCATCGTTATGCATGCACAGAGGTCCGAGCTACCAGCCCATGAAGGAGTGGTACACTGCACATGCTCAGAGGTTCAGGTTTCTGGCCAGGAAGGGGAGGTACACCTGGGTGGGCGCTGCACCTGGATTGGCCCACCTAGGCCAGGTAAATTCAATTCAGCCAATGGGGTCAGCCAGGGTCATCCACCACGCCTCCTGCAGAATAATTGAAAAAGGCAGGAGCCCGAGCTGACCTCGTGACTTTCTGACCAGCCTCTAGGGAGGCTGCATGGGGTGAGGGGCCCTGCGGGTGCCTGTGTAAACCTGAAACTTCTTCTAACTCTCATAGAACTCACTTGGATCACAAACCAGGCTTCGGCGTGAATTCTTTCTTACGCGGAGCCAAGGACTGAGGTATATCTCTCCCCAGAGAGATTTACCAAACCCACTATGGGCCAATCTTAGGAACTACTAAGAAGTGGGAGGAACATAGCCCTGACATCACTAGGGACAAGAAAGGATGTTGGTGTGTTGGGCAGGGAAACAGGCAGGAACCTGGCAAGCTAACAGCGACGACTCAGCAGGGAAGGGAAGCCTTCAGGATAGCCCTCCCTCTCAGTGCGACCTCTCTGGTGGGAATCACATGCCTCTGACCTTCGACTCCCTGTATTTTCTTCTTGCTCTACCCGGATCAGGGCTGTACTTGTGCCATCCTGAGCTGTCAGGGAGAACAGAGCAGGGCTCACCTAGTGGGGCTCAAAGGTTGTACTCTGGCCTGCGCCAGAGGTCTTAGCAGGACCATTGGGGCCCATGTGGGCTGATTACCTGGGCTCCGTAAGGGCACGCACAGGCCAGAGACTAGACTTGAGCTGGTGGGAAAATTCAGTGGCCAACAAGAAGCCTGGGATCAGGGCTTTGTAACTTGCAGCAGGCAGGTGCCAGGCGAGGTTTTAACTCTGGAAGACCGTGGATTCTGCTGGCTCCAAAGGGGCTGCCTCCACTCTGCAGGGTGAAGAGCGTGGCTTTGTACCACGAATCCCCGAGTCTGCAGGGCAGACTGACGGAGCGAATCTGAGAGTCAGGCTAGGAGTGTCTGCGTGATGCTGGCAGTTAACATGCTCAGCTGCTAAGTGAAGTGTTGGAGGTTTGAATTCACCCAGAGACATCTCACAAGAAAGGCCTGGCAGTCTACTTCTGAAAATCAGTGGTTGGAAACCCTGCAGAGCACAAGTCTACTCTGACACACATGGGCTGGCCATGCATTTGAGCCAAATGAAGTGCTGTAAGAACAGGCCTGCGTTTACACCCGGGCTCGACCGCTTAGAAGCTGTGTGTTCTTGACTCTTTCTGACAGGTGACCCCCTCTGTAATGTGGGCCTAGTCTCATTTTGCTCCTGGATTCCTGGATGTTGAGCCCAGAACGGAGTCTGGAACGTTTGATCAATGGTGGGTGAAGGTGCAATGGGGTCAGGCTCTCCCTGGGTGCTTGAAGGACCAGGGCTGCATTTGTTGTCACAGGGAGAAAAGGAGTTGGTGTGGATGCACTGAGGATGAGGGCCAGAAATACATCTGTCACCTTCTGGCCCACATTGGAGTATTGGAGAGATGGTGCCCAGGCAGGAGCTGAAGGGTTATTTTTCCGGGGAAGCTAGTGGTCTGGGCAGTGGCTGAGCTACCCTGTGTCCGCATGAACTGTGAAGGGCTGTAGTTCATGGAAGGCTGCAGGGGACACTGGTTGTTTGGTGGTGGAGGGGCCTGTAGACCTGACCATCAGGAACAGGCCTTGGCAGGGACACAGATCTCTCATAGAAGCAGGCTTGATCAGGGGCTCCCTCAGCTGGGTTTGTGAGTGAGCCTTCGACATTGGCATGGGGCTAGAGTAGAACAGATGACTGTTGTGGGCAATCTCACACACGTGCTGCCCCCACGCTTCCCTGCCTCAGAGCCTCCAGGAGAAGGCTCTCTCTCTCTCTCTCTCGGATGCTAGGGAAATATGGAACATCCCAATAAAGTGATCCCACTGGAGCGAGGGCTCAGGATCACAGGTTACAGGTATGCTGTTAGGGGAATTGGAGGGTAGAGACAGAGGGCCTCCAGGTCCCAGGGGCCTAAGGAAGAAGCACCAGGTGAGGCTGGGGCATAGGGCTGAGTGTGGATGAGGAAGTGAGGTGTCATCCCTGAAACTGAGCCCCCCTTACACTTTATACCCCAAATGTCTCAGCCTGGCCATAGACCTTTTGCCTCAGCCTATCACTTGGCGTGTGTGTCCTGGGCTGGATTCACATGTAAAATCAATCTACTGAGCTTCCTTCTCCTAGGCAAGGAGAGAACATAACACTATCATTCTCTTTTGCAAGTATAAAAGCCCTCCATCCATTTTCCATTTTTTTATGGGGTTTGCCTACATGGGGAATTTATGGTATCAAATAAAGGCAATGCCTCCGGCAGGCTGGCTGCAGGCCCAGCCATATCTAGGGTTCCTGGAGGATGCTAACCTGCTTGTGCAGTGGGTCTGCAGCCAGATCGCCAGGCTTCACCGACTGCCTCTCCTATGCTCTGCAGACACCTGCGGTTCTTATCCTCTGTGTGCCCCAGGTCCTTCTGGGAATCATGATACCATGTTTCCCGAAAGTCAGACATCCCCTGGAAATAAGACCAACTTACAGTTTTGTCTCTTGCTGAAATATAAGGCATCCCCCGAAAATAAGACCTCCCCAAATATAAGGCCTCCCCGATAATAAGCCCCCCGAAGCTACCATAACTCTGGACTCTGGACTATAGTGGTGGGTGCCGCAGCACAGCTCACTGTTGGCCACAGCACAGCCGGAGCAGACAGGAAGTGCGAGTAAATGTACCATAGATTGTTGTACATGGAAATAATGGTAGTGACAAGAAGCTCTTGATACTGTAGGATTCACAGTTTGTCTGGTTATGCTGGTTTGTGATGACAACTACTGCTGTACCACATACAGGTAATACATTTCTTTTTTTTTCCAATAATTAATGTATACCATATTCTTCTTCATGAAAAAATAAGATATCCCCTTATTTTCCCTGAAAATAAGACCTAGCACATCTTTGGGAGTAAAAGTTAATAAAAGACACTGCCTTATTTTCAGGGAAACGGGGTAGTAACTAACTGTGGGGAACCCATGAGATGATGCCTGTCGGCTTGGGCTCTTCCCTCGCCCTCTGTAGATTGAGCTCGGGCTAGCTGAGCACTCCCAGGCCCACTTGCTCTGAGCCGGGTTTCCTTCTCCTGGATCCCAACACAGTGGAGTGGGGTCTATGCTGGGCTCCAAGCCAGGCTTCTGTTCCCTTTGGGCCTAGGTAGCGGTTACACGTTGGGCTGCAATCCCCATGGTCTGCAGTTCCAAACCAGCTGCAGCTTCACGAGAGAAAGACCAGGTTTTCTACTTGTGTAAACAGTTACCGTCTCAGAAACCCACCGGTCATTGCTGTGAGTCAGCATTGACTCAACGGCAGGGACTTTTTGTTGTTGTTGTTGTTAGTTTTGGCTTTGGTTCATTGTAGTTCAGGGGATGGGACCCCAAGCCATGCCTTGCTGTTCTCTAATTGGTTCATGGTCTGGAGGGTGGGGCCTTTGGGCAGATGACGTGAGAGGACCCAGACAGGCAACAGCACAGCATGCGTGCTGCCATTATGATGTTCAGCACATGCTTGTCGTTTCCCTAGGATTATCCTTTTAGTACATACTACAAGGATATTTTTGGTTGTTTCTTCTTTTGACTACAAAGCTATTGTGCTCCATAGTTCAGGGAGTTAACCTGTGTGCAGGACACACACACACACACACACACACACACACACACACACACCACTCTTGCTCGGGATTCTTCTCTTGCTGTAATGTCTTACTCTGCAGACCCAGACCAAGGCTCAGAATTGACCCTTCTTCTTTGACCACCGCCACAAAAAATTTGTTGTAAAAGGAGAATTTACTGTGCTGTGGCAGACGTAAGGAGCCCTGATAGTACAATGGGTTAAGCATTGGGCTGCTAACTGAGCCTGGCTCCTGCACCTCCACAGAAGGAAAATGAAGCTGTCTGCTATAAAGATTTCCATTCTTAGAAACCCTGGGGAGGAGTTCCTCTTGGCCCTCCTTGTCACCAGGAGTTGGCATCACCCGTCGGTCTGTGGGTTTGGTTTGGTGGGGACATTGTGCTTAGACACGAGTCAGAACCTGACCCAGCACTTTCCAGCCCTGTGACCGTGCGACCAGAACTAAACCACTCTATGCCTCAGTTTCCTTACTTGCTCAGTGGGCAGAATCGCCATCCTGTCCCATAGGAAGGCACAGGGATTAAGCACTCAGCTGTGAACAAGAGAGATGTGGCCATACATGTCCATAAAGGCGACAGCCTTGGGACCTCCCTGGAGCAGTTCGACTCTGTCCGACAGGGTCGCTGTGCGTCAGAGCCTACTAGAGGAGGCAACAGGTCTCTGAGGGGTACATGAATTAAAATACGATGCAAAAGCTCTGAACAACGGCAGCCCCTTTGGCAGACCTCTCTGCGCCTCTTGTGGCTGTGAGTGCGAAATCAGAGTTCCCGACGATACATGGAAGGCAACTGTCAACAAGGAATATCCTGGAAACGCACAGGACTCTGAAGTTCCAGCCGGGCCCTGCAGCCTGCAGAGCACTGGAAGTCTGGGGTCTGTGATCTGTCTTTAAAAGGGCAATTTGTGATGCTGGAAAGATGTGTGACAGGCATGTCCCCTAATAAGGTGATGGAGTTTGCCGGGATACCTGTGTCCTGGGTCGCACCCTTGGGGACGCAGCAGGCAGCAGTCAAGGACACCCAGTCACAACACTGGGCTAAGCTCTGGGGCTCTGGCAGCCACCAGCATCTCTCACTAAGCCTCCAGTTCTGTACCAGCAACAGATGCAAACCAAGGCTCTTCCCTAGCTACCTGAGCAGCAGGGGCCCTGAAGCCATCATGCAGTCTTGCCCCCCCACCCCCCCCACCCCCCAGGCTCTGATGGAGGAGGGAAGTCTTTAGAGCCCCTTCAGGTTCAGGGAGTCCAGGCAGGCTGGGGCGCACAGGCGGCATTGGCTCTGGTGACTGGCAGATGTGGTGAGTTGGGCAGTTTCTCCACCAGAAGCTGTGGTACGTGCCTACTTTTCAAAGCTGAGAAACCAGTGGAGGAAGTGCAGGTCAGCCCTGATGGGGGTCACGGGAGCCATGGTGGCCTCTGTGCTGGTGGAAGCTGCCTAACAAGCTGCCGAGGTGACCGGCCCCCACCACGCTCGCTGAGCAGAGCAGTGAGACGTGACAGGGGATGAGGGGCCTGCCCCGGCCTCCCAGCAAGTGCTCGCTGCCAATTTGCTGGTGACCTTGCACTAGACTCTTATCCTCAGTGCCACAGAAGCTCCATTGGTAAACCCTGCATATAAGGAAGGGGAGGGGGCAAGGGCTGCCACCTTTGGGCCTCAGAAGGGTCCAGAAGGGGCTGCTCAAAGCATGGGAGGCATTAGGGGCAGGGTCTGGGTTCAAAGGCTGGCTGTGCTGGGATTCTCTGATTGACCTTCGGGCATATGTCTGTGCCACTCTGCCTCAGTTTACTCACTGGTCCCCAGGGGTTGCTCTGGGTGGTCGCCACTCCTCACTCTTGGGGCCCGAGACTCGGTGGGGCTGCAGAGTGTGAGTCTGGAGGAGCAGAGGGAGAACTGCTGCTTCACGGTGCAAACCAAGGTGCAAACCAAGGTGCAGCTTCCCTGCACTTGTCGAGGGGCCCCGGGCTGCCAGTGAAGAGGTGCTATAGAGGTTGAACCACTGGATAGGGGTGTCAGTCACACCTGGTGTGATTCCTGGCTCCACTCAGGCCCTCATGGGAGCCTGAACAAGTCCTTCCAACTCCCTGAGCTTCAGTCCTCTCATCTGTAAAGTGGGGGTGCCCCATTTTGTGGAACAATGGCGCCGGGGGCTCAGCGCCTGGCCCCTGGAAGGGCTTGGTCAATGATGGCTGCTAAGTGTCATAGCAATACTGATTAGTGGGGGGTTTGGCTGTTGTTCTTACTGTGACTGAGCTGATTCAGAGCCAGGGGAATGGCAAGATAATGCAAAGGTGGGGAGGCCAGGGTGGGCTAGGGCTCTGGGAGCGGAGGGGTTAAGTCTCCATGGAAACAGGCATGCATTATTTACGCAGCCTAATGAATAAAACATTTATGTGGTAGGCTAATAAATTCCCTCGCACAAAGCAAAGTAAGCTATGATTTAAATATCGGCCTCTGCTGGCTGGCTGAGTTATGGAGCCTGCTCAGGGGGGACCCTCTTGGTTTTACACCTCCATCTCAGGAGGGAGGCAGGGAGGGAAAGGAGAGCAGGCAGAGGGAGAGGAGAGGGGGAGGGAAGAGAGGAGGCCTCCGAAAGGCTTCCTGGGCCCTCCTGACCCAGGCGACACTAGTCCCTTCCTGCCCACAGCTGCTGTGCCTCCCCGGCATGGTCTCTGCCTAGGGACTGGCCTGTGGGATGGAGATGGCCAGGCGTGGGGACAGTTTGCTGGAACATGGGGCTGGGGGAGGGTGGCGCCTTTTCTTGGGGTGATGGGGGTTTGCCAGGGGCCTTGCCAGGACCACCCCTAGGGCAGTCTGGAATAAAACGAAGGGGCACGCCAGGGATGGGGACAGGGAGCCCAGGAGGAGGGCAAACAGGGACCACTCTGCCCCTGCCTTCTTCCCCTCCCCCCTCTCCCAGGAGGTTTATCCCTGCTGCTTTGGATTCTCGCCTGCTTCCCTTCTGGTTTTGCTGCTGTCTCTTCTTTCTTTTCTCTGTTTCCCCCTTTCCTGGGTTTCTTTCTCTCACTCACTCTCCATGATTCTTGTGGTCTAGTATTTCCCCTTTCTTTCTCTTTTAATTCTATCTCCCTCTGTAGGTGTTTGTCTGTCTCTCTTTACCTCTTTATCTCCACCACTCTCTCTTTCTCTGACTCTGCATGCCCTGTCTCTCCGAGTGGCAGTGGGAGCCCCGGGGGGCTCTGAGGATGAGTGGCTATGCAGGAGGAGGGGGTTAAACATTTTGTCCGTGAGATGTTGGGGTTGTTTGCGGGGTGGGGGTGGGGGACAGTGACTCTGGAGAAGAGAAAGGGCTTAGAATTCAAAAGGCTCCCCCTCAGTGCGGACAGACATTCAGGCGAAAGAACCTCCCAGCTGGCCATGGGCCCCTTGAAGACAGGTCCTTCGGGAAGATGTTGGGGGCACATGACTGTGGTGGTTGAACCCGGGAGATGGAGTCAGATAGGGGTTGATTATAACTGGGTGTTTCCATGCACTGCCCAGGTGGCTGTGGGAGAGGTGTTTTGCCTCTCTGAGCCCAGCAGAACTGACCTCCCGTATTTGCTATGGGTGTTCAATCAGATTGTGTATGTGCAGGTGCAGAGCCTATACACAACAGACACTATTGCTATTTGAATGAGAACAGCAACAACATCCTCCGGGAGGGATTGAAATTACTGACCACAAGCCTTCATCTCTTCCTGCAGCCTGCCTATTGCCCTGTGACTTTGCATTTTCCCCTGTTAGAGGTGGGCCGAACGCTCGTTGGCATTGGGCTTGTCCATGTGACTTTCTATTGCCAATGGGTGTGAGCAGGTGTGATGCAGGCAGCGGTGCGGAGTGAGCGATGACTGGCTTGTTCTGAGTGTTTTTCTGTCATTCCTGTGAGGACGACATGTCCCGGCTAGTCCACTGGTCCTAAGAGGATGAAGGCATGAACTCAACTTTCAGCTTAGAGCCAAGTTCATCCAAGCCCCAGCTCCCTCAACCCTAGCAGTCCACTGACAAGCGATAAATGCTTATTGTTGCAGGCCTCTGTGCTCACTTGACTGTTTGTGACGATGCTTCCTTCTTGGGTCTCTAATGTAAGCAGCCCCAGGTACCCTACATGTTTCCCACCTGATAGGGCTTTTGTTCTCTTCCTCTCCCGGTCTCACCTCCCAAGAGAGCTAAGTGGAGGCTTGGCTGTGGTCACCTGGGAAGGCACCTGGCCAGGCCAGACAAAGGCAATGGTCACGGGCATTATCTGGTGTGGCTCCACTGATTGGGATCTTCTCCCTGCCTCTGAGCTCTCCCCCTTCCCTCTTGGCGGGCTCAGGGACCACTCGATGAGCACTAGGGAGGAGTCCCTGGGGCTCCTTTGCCAGGAAGCCTTCTCCATGCTGTCCCCAGGAGAGAAAAAGCCACTAAGTAGAGACATAAGTTGATGCTGGGAAAGCCTGATAGGGGGACTTACATTTTGAGCAACTTCTTTACATGGGATTAGGCCCTTCTGGGGGAATTCAGTCCATGGCAGGAGGACTGCCCAGTGGTAGTACGACCACACGCTTGGTATAGGTCCTCCTTTCTCCAACCAAGGGAGCTCCAAGTTCCTGCAGGGCTGCAAACAGGCCACGCCGCCACTCCCTGGAATAGCAGTGGCACACTTTCCGTATCACCAGCGCAATTCCCGATCCTTCCTGGCAAAACCCATCAAGGCAGAAGTTCACAAGGCTCCTCCCTTCTGTCGGAGGGCTGTCCATGACTAAGAGCAGTGGCTTTCACAGGCTTCAGGATTAAATGTCCAGCACTTTAAATACTGGCCTCCCAACCACTGCTCTGTGAACAGCATTGGACAGGGTACACATTGGCCAAGGGAAAATCGATGTGTCCACAGAGCCCGAGGGCAGATCACCTGGTAACCCCCACAGTGATTTCAGTCAGGCTTGGTGCCCAGGGGACGAGGAGACCCCCAAACCAACCATGGTGTCCATTCATGCTCACAGTGATCCCACAGGGCCCGGGAGAAGGCTGCAACTCTTTGAAGGATCAGAAAGCCTCATCTTTCTCCTAAAGAGTGGCTGATGACTTCAAACTGCTGACCTGATGGTTGTTAATCCAACTCATAACCCATCACACCACCAGGCCTCCTCAATGAGGCACAGCAGGGGAAAGACATTGTGCCTCTGCTCAGAATTGTTACTCTCCTGGGCATTCCTGGGACTGCCAGCTTTCCCCACCTTTTCAGGAATACAGGGCTAATGGGCAAGCCTCGATGCCTAGATAGGCCATCAAAGACTTCAAAATTAGGACCTACTTTTTATAAAATTTGGTTAGTATGCATATATGGCATAGTGCGTTATGCTTTGTGCTGCTAACTTCAAGGTTGGCAGTTCAAAGCCACCACCTCTGATGTAAAAGACAATATTGATAGTATCGTGTTTGAGGGCAACTGATAAGGGAATGGAATAGACTGGAGGGGCAGTGTGTTAGACTGAGTTGTCTAGAGAAACAAATCCGGTTATACTCACTTATTTATAATAAAGAGTTTTATATCAAGAAGTAATTATATATCAAGAAGGCATCATAGCCTAGGCCGATTCAAGTCCATAAATCTGATGCTGATGCTAGTCTACAAGTCCTTCTGCAGACTCACATAGCAACATGCCAGTGATGTAGAATGGTGAACCAGGAAGCAGGAAGATCAGAGGCTGGTAGGTGCAGAGTCACATGGATCCAAAGCCAGTGGAAACCTGGCAGGGTGCTGGCAGCTTTCAGGGTCAGTGGCAGAGTCCCAGCAAGGAGGAAGGTGAAGGGGCAGAAGGAGAGAGAGGAGGAGAGAGGTTTCCAGTTTCTTCTTATGAGAAGGCCACACCCCAAAAGAGGCATCATTGAGCTGTGACCTGATTGACAGGTTGGACTCCATCCCTACACTTTTATAAAATTTCAAGTGGACATAAAATCATCTAACTACCACTGGCAGAGATATAAGCTGTATTGATTTGTAATATATAAGCATACTTTGTTTTTGGAAATATGTAAGTATAGCAGTGTAAGACAAAACTTCAAATCGCTAAAAACTGAAAGTAAGATGAGACAAAGGAACCTAAGTGTGATTCCAACTGTTGGCACAACCAACCACTGGTTATGTAGATACATGAATCCAACTGACGGTAAAACACAGGCCTTCGACTTTACATGGCCAGTGGGATATATACTAGAGGCAAAAGAGGTGTCGCAATAATCTCAATGTAATTTCAGTAGTCACATTTTTTATCCTGTCATTCTGAGGCTGCTGAGAATGAGATAATGAATATATTGAGATAATGAAAATTATTTTTGTGTCATTTAAGACCAGGCCTTTTTTTTGCATTGAGAAAAAGGAGGCACAGGTATAAGGTCTATGAAGTGAAGCAAAAACCGTACAGCTCTGAGTTTGAGTTGAAAGTATAAGTAATATCCTAAATGCTTCCCCCCTTACACACAATCATGATCCTAATTCTACCTTGCAAGTCTGGCTAGACCAGAGGGTGTACACTGGTACGGATAGGAACTGGAAACACAGGGAATCCAGGGCGTATGATTCCTTCAGGACCAGTGGTGTGAGTGGCGATACTAGGAGCGTGGAGGGAGGGTGGGTTGGAAAGGGGGAACCGATTACAAGGATCTACATGTGACCTTCTCCCTGGGGGATGGACAACAGAAAAGTGGGTGAAGGGAGACGTCGGACAGGGCAAGATATGACAAAGTAATAATTTGTAAATTATCAAGGGTTCATGAGGGAGGTGGGAGCAGGGAGGGAGGGGAAAAATGAGGACCCGATGCCAGGGACTTAAGTGGAGAGAAAATGTTTTGAGAATGATGAAGGCAATGAATGTACAAATGTGCTTTACACAGTTGATGTATGTATGGATTGTGATAAGAGTTGTAGGAGCCCCTAATAAAACAATTTTAAGAAAAGGAAAAAAAGGAAGTATAAGTATAAATGAATGAGCTATTTTATGTACAAATCATTAAAAAAGAAAACATTTGCTTTGTCCACTGAAAAGCACTAGAAACAGTGACCAACCTGTTAGCAGTAAGCACCACTAAGGCTCAGATTGTGGTCTCTAAATGCCATTTTCCCGCACAAGAAGCCAGTGTTCCTTAGAGAAATGGCTGATCCCAAGTGTAGGGTGGTAAGAAATGTGCAGGATGATCCTGGGATAGCTTGTTTCTCCAGAAAGAAGAGAAATATCAAAGACTACCATGATTGTATCTAAAGAGTCAGGAGAAAACTTAAAATAGTTTCCCAAAGTCAATGGGAAATTTGGGAATCCAAACCAAATTCTCTCACTGCCATCAAGTTGACACTGTAATAACTGCAATGGATTGAGATGCATAAAATACGTTTAAATTCCTGGGTTAATAATGGCACCCAGAAGCATGCAAACAAACAGCAAAATACAAAAGAGAAAATATAACTTCATCAGTCACTTTTGGAGGATTTCTGAAATCTATCTCATTATTTTGTAAACTGGGAAGTGAAGGGAAAAGACAAGTATTCTCCTTTCCTTTAACATATGAACCTTACTACCGGGCAACAATAATAAATGGAGAGAAATTTCTCTTTAGAGAGGTTACACAACTAATAAATGAAGGCATAATATATTATAATATTCTGCAACTTTAATGAAATCATGAATCTAGGCAATAGCTGAAAACATCCTCTAAGGGAAAAAATAGGAGATCACCAGACATTGTGCATCTCATGATGGAGTATACAACATGACTTATGAAGTCAGGTTGACATAAAAATCAAAGAAAATCTGATTAGTTCTTTAGACAATATAGAGACTAGGGGAATGTGGCAAATGATATGTTGGCGGTGCAATCAGCAAAATTCTAACTTATAGGGCACCCGACCATACAAATGATATAGCTTCTTCACCTAAATATTGCAAAGAAAACAAAAGAGATGGGGTAGAACCTGTAGATTAAAAGAGACCAACATGAATATGAGAGGGTACCCACCCCCCAAAATACAAAAAAACAAAAATGGAAAAAAGCTCTGCTGGGTAGAGCTTTCGTAGTACACATTTTCCCCCACTAGGTGAGCATTGGGCAACTCTCTCTGAGTTAGTGGACCCAGTGGCATCACCTGGGAAGTTTCTCTGGTCACAGTGAATTTTTTGTTAAAGCACTTTCGCTCAGATCTCGTTTTCTTGGGATGGCCGATTTAATAGAACAGCATGCAGCTGTGAAATTTTGTTTCCTGCTCAGGAAAAACGCCACAGAAACTGTTGTAATGTTGAACACAACTTACAAGGACAGTGTTATGGGAAAAACTCAAGTGTGCGAGTGTTTTTCTCATTTCCAAAAAGGTGAAATGTCGATTGATGACAAACCTCATTCTGGACACCTGTCAACTTCCTGAATGGACGAAAATGTCAACTCATATATTGGCGTTCGTTCCACCAGGCCAGACTGTTAATCAATCTATTTAGAGGTTCTGAAAAGATAGTGTAACAGTGTGAGACAAAAGCAACCTGATTTGTGGCAGATGGGGGCCCACAACAATGCACCTGCTCACACAGCCATCTCAGTGCTCCAGGTTATGGCAAAAAACAGCATGCCTCTCTTGCTCCACACACCTTACTCACCTGGCCTTGTTCCATGCGACTTCTTTTTGCTTCTGTGAATGAAGAAGAACATGAAAGGACAGCGACTTGATGACGTAGAAGAGGTGAAGGAAAAATGAGGGAGGTCTTGTCAGCCATCCAAACAGATGAGTGTGAAAAATGTTTCCAAGAATGGAGTCACAGATTTGATAAACGTATTCAGTGTAATGGAGAGCACTCTGAAGGTGATAAGGTTGTTTTGTTAAAAAAAAATTAAATACATAACTTTGGGGAAAAAGTGATAATTCCTTTTGTGTGTGTGTGGGGGTTCCCCCTTATACACATCAATTTCAATATAAACCCCCAAACCCAAACTCACTACTGACTCATAGCAACCCCAGTGGGTTTCCAAGACTGTAACTGTTCATGGGAGTAGAAAGCCCAGTCTTTCTCCTTCGGAGCTGCTGGTGGTTTCAAACTACCAACCACGTGGATCACAGCCCAACGTGTAACCACAGCACCACCAGGGCTCCCGTCAACAACAATATAGAGATAATTTATTTGAATTTTATTTCAAACAGTACTAACAATTTATAAGGCAATCTGATACATATGAACCTTGCCTGAATTTTATGATAATAAATAATTATTAGTAATGTTTCGGGCATGGTAACAGTATTGTGGTAATTTTAAAAAATCTTGTAGAGATACAATTGAAATATTTACAGATGAGTTAATAAAGACATCTGGCATGTGATTCAAAATGATCGAGGAGGCAGGAATGGGAGTTCTAGATGAAATCCGATTGTCCATGAGTTGATAATTGTTGAGGTTGAGTGATGGTAGAGAAGGCTCATTATATTGTTCTCTCTACTTATTGTACAATTTTTGTACAATACAATTTCCTATGATAAAAATAGAAATTTCCTATAAATTGAGTTCAAGTTTGAAAATATAAGAAACAGAACAAACAGAACAGAACAAGCCAGTCATTCCTAGTCCTCCATCTCCCAATGGTCAGGCTGACTAAATCACCTTTCTCTGCTTCCAAGTTTTTATGGAAACATTTTATAAGCTTCCAAGGACTTTCATTCAACTTTAATTTACTGATCACTTGCCTGGTTCAGATCCTGGTCTAGGTGGATGCTGTCATGTTGACATAGTGTCTAAAAGTTTGCTAGGTTTCTAAGCAATGCTTACTGAGCCAGGACTGTGGGTCTCTGTGGAAACAACTAGCATTTAGAATACCAACTAGATGCTAGCCACTTAGCTGACTCCTGGGTTTATAGTGTATCTTCAACATCATCCCATTTATGGATTTGGAAACAGGGGCTTAGCGATATTAAGCAATTTGTGTACCTCACATATGAAATGAAAACAATGAGCTGGGATTGGATCACAGGATCCAGAGCAATTTACTCTGATAGCCATCCTCTTAACCACTAGAGCAGTGGTTCTCAACCTTCCTTATGCCGCGACCTTTCATACAATTCCTCATATTGTGGTGACCCCCAACCATAAAATTATTTTCATTGCTACTTCATCACTGTCATTTTGCTACTGTTATGAATTGGGCGACCCCTGTGAAAGGGCCATTCGACCCCCAAAGGGGTCAAGAGCCACAGGTCGAGAACCACTGCACTAGACCATCCTGCTACATAGGTATAGGGCAGGCTTTAAAAAAAATGTAATTGTGTTTAAGGTAAGAGTTTACACAGTAAGTTAGGTACCTAGTTAGTAAGTTCTATATAGATATTTCAGTGAGAATAGTTACATTTTCCACCAAGTATCATTATTCTCATTCATTCCATTCTGATTTTTCCATTTTAATAGTTTTATTGGCATATACCTCACATACAATTTAACTGTTCAATCTTATTAATCATATTTGTGCAATCATCACCACAATTCCAGAATATTTTCTTCTCAGACTCATTGTTGTCAGCTTACCACTTCTCCTTCTCCTCCTCTGCCAGCCCCCTAGGCAATTATCAGTCCAGTTACTTCCCTATAGATCTACCTATCCTGGATTTCATATGCAGAAAAAATCATACAAAACAAAACAGGAAGCAAACAAACAAGCAAACAATAAAACCTAACAACAATGTCTAAATAAGACAAAAACCTCAATCCCAAACAAAGCAGAAGATATTAAAAACGGAACAGCTTTAAAAGAGGTACAAAGGGAGATCAAATGATACGTAATATTTTAACCTAACTACTTCTATCCTAATTGCTTTACAGTGTTCTCTGTCTGATAGCAAGGCTATTTACACCCCTATATTATGGTCAGAAGTGACCTCACTGCAGGCTTAGTCAATGTGAAGACCCTGCAAATGGATTTGGGGTTTCCAGTCTCATCCATTTGCCTCTGCAAACCAGGTGATCAGAATTTGAGCTCATATAATCCCATCCATCAGATATGGATTTTATTATTTATAATCATTGGATCACACAGGCTGTTGGATTTTTTCCATGTGGACTTAGACACCTCACTTAGATGACAGCTTGTTTGAAAACAAGGCTTTAAGACCACAGATGCTATTCCTTCTGATAGCTAGGGACCATCTGGCTTCTTCCCACATTTGCTGTCGCACCCAGATCTTCAGGGATCTCTTCATGAGGGCAAGCATCCTGCAAGGCCATGTCATAAGAACGAATTATTCTTAGATTGGGGCTCGAATTAAGTGCGAGCCTAAAATCCATTCATATAGCGATGGTTTGTGTATATCTCTGGTTCACTTTAGAGACAGCATGATCATTTCAGGATGGAGAGTATTATGCATTCTCCTCCCAGGGCATAAGGTAATTCAATGGATAGTGCCATTAAGTTAGCCAATGGGTAGAATTAAAAACACTGTTGAGAAAAGCAAATTCTGTAAATTCGATCTGTAGGCTGGCTTCAGATCGAAATACACGAATTGTTGACTTGCACAGATTAAATTCTTAAGGGACTGGACGCTATTTGCCCAAACAATCAGGGTTGGTAGTGGAGGCAAACTTTCAATGACACACTTTCACGAAGGCAGCATCATGCCTACTCGATTAATATGTGTCACGAAAAAAGCAAAGGCGGTGTTAAAATAGTAAATATATCAAAGTCCCGGGCCACCTTTCATAGGGCATCCTCAAAGCAAGAGTTTGAGGTAAGACCAAGTTCACGTAGTGGGGCTTTCACACGGAATTCTCCTGGCGTGGCCCATGAAGGATTCTGTGCCTTGAAAGGACAGTGTCTGGAGGTCCAGTCGTCTATAGCACATGTCCTGGGTCACCAAGGGCTGGAGAGAATCTAGGTCCAAAGTGTCCACATAGGAGCAGAGCACAGGGCATACCCTCCTCTTGGATTTTATGAAGTATTGTGAAGCAATGCTTCCCAACGGGAGGTTTCTCCGCCCAGCTTACCCACCAACAGAACTGTAATCATTTCCTCTGAGACATACACATGGGGCAGGATTTTGGATTCCCACTTCCTGAGTGTGTAGGGTTGGCCTTGCGAAACTTGGGTCACAGCCCCAGTCCTGGGAGAGCAAGGGAAAACAGAGATGAAGACATGAAGCTGACGTGGAGTCTAGAGGGGGCAACTAGCAAGAGCAAGGGGGCATTAGGACATCCGTGGACCAACAAGTCACTGCTTAACAGCAACGGCAAAGCCCCACCAAATCGTTATTTTGTGCCCTGTGGATCCAGTCTCAGCACCCTTCATTGCGCTATTTGAAGATTTTTGTGTGTGTGTTGTCTTTGAGTTGTTATTCAGTTTTTCATAATGGAGTATGTTTCAAGCACACTTACGAATTGATGTGCCATTATGCAAATGAGTACCTAATTTTGGAGCTGTTCTGAGGCATCCTTTGGAGGAAGAGAAACATAATGGAAACATCTTCGGGACAAGCCAAGGAGCATACGGCCTCATCCTTGGCTGTTTCCACAAATGACCTCATTGAACCCGGGGTCCCTCTGCCCAAGAAATGAGAGGAAGGGCTCTCCTTGCTCCCCACACGTCTGTGGATTCAAGCAGCCCTGCCCGAGGGAGTTTTCTGCCCCGGGGGAAAGGTTCCATGGCTTCCTTGTGCAACACAGTAGCCACTGTCCACAAGTGGCTATTCGGGGACGGGCCTAATATAACTGCAGGTCTGAATTGTGATTTAATTTTAATTCATGTTAAAAGCCCGTGTGTTCAGTGGCCATCCTATTGGACAGCTTCGGTCAAAGCTCTTCCGCATGCTGAATATTCCTGGGACTAGAACCTTTACTAGGACCAAGATAAAACAAAGCGAAAAACATGTTACCGTCCAGTCGATTCTGACTCATGCCGATCCCCAGCCCCTGTGTATCAGAGGAGAACGGGCTCCGTAGTGTTTTCAGTGGCTGGTTTTTCAGAAGGAGCCCAGACTGCTGACTCCAAAGACCTGAAGTCCCCTCTCGCGAGGAGAGACTTCCTTTCCTCTTCAAGGTGTTCTTCCTTGACTTTGACTTTCCGCCTTTGAGTGTCTGACCCTCCCCCGTCCCATCACCCCATGTTGATCTCCCTTCTGTGTCATATAACCTCTGCCTACAGTCAGCTTGCTCTTGCCAGGAAAATGGAAAAGAAAAGATGAAAGAAAATCCTTTGAGTACAGAACCCAGTCACCTCTTGGACAATCCGCACGCTTTCCTCTGCTCTGTCCCTGCTTCTCCCTCAGGGAACTGTGTGTGTGCCCATACGATGTGAGGCTTTATATAACAAAGCACGGTAACAGGTTGTGCTTAATTCCATGCGTATTTATAAATTCAAACTAGCATCAAAATAACATCAAACCCATCATTTGCTGGTATTATATCTTAGGATGAGTAAGTAGCTTAAACAGCGAGATGATGTGATGACAAATATAAATGCGAGCAGAGGAGCTACATAAATGTGGCAAAAATTCTTCTGGTTCCCCTGAAAGGCGGAGGGAAGCGCTGATCAGTTCCATATCCCCAGTGAGCCTGAACCCCCAGGGGCAAATGACTTTAGTTTCACTCTGCTGAGCAGCTGGGTGTCTGGAGGCTTGATCCTCTGGGTAAGAAGAGCTGCCATGGCAGCTCCTGGGAGCAGCGTGTCTGCGTCCACAGAAGTATCCCCTAGGGAACTTTGGGCTCTGTGGGGCTGGACACTCTCAAGAGAGACGGAGGCAACACATTACCATGGTGAAAATCACAGCGTTCAAACCTAGATTCTGAGTCTCACAAGCTGCAAGCTTTGGGCAAGCTGCTCCATCGCCCTTGCTCTCAGTTTCTTCCTTGGAGGAGAATCCCGAGAGCTGCTTTGCAGTGTCGATGTGATCAATGGACAGTGGAGGGTCAGTAAACTGTCTGACACAGGACATGGGGTGCAGAGATTCAGCAAGGGTGACCGGGATCAGGGTCGTGTATTCCAGCTCCTGTATTCATGACCTTGAGATGGAGATAGTCTACACTGGTCTGCCAAGACTGCTGTCGGCAATTCCGCTCATTTCTGTACGCTCACGCCTTCCTCTCACCATGATGTGGAATCGGGTTCTCTGTCTTTGAATGGGGGCTCCCTGTGGCTTGCTTTGGTCAGTGGGATGCAGCAGGAGGGGCCTCTTGAGATGGGCAAGCTCAGGCCTGAAGAGGTTTTTTTTTTT
>NW_022103919.1:874371-876133 GCF_000313985.2 Echinops telfairi
CATTTTAATTTACTACTACAATCTTGGGTCCTCCAAGTCTGGTCAGTCACCCTAACTAACACGGTGTGGAGTAGAGACGAGCCATTCCTGCTGAGCCCTGCCCCAATTTATAATAGAATTACAGTTTTCAACATCCTAATAGAATCATGAGAAAGAAAATGTTGTTTTTGTAGACCTTGGTGTGCTGAAGTGGTTTGTTATAAGTAATAGATGTTTGAGATGCAGAAACATTCTGCTATGTCTCTAGATCTTCTGGGAGTTAGAATTTCCTGATTAATTGAAGTCAGAGATCAACTGGCCAGCACTTGCAACCTTAGGGGAGACTGAC
This sequence comes from Echinops telfairi, assembly GCF_000313985.2. Classification (NCBI taxonomy): domain Eukaryota; kingdom Metazoa; phylum Chordata; class Mammalia; order Afrosoricida; family Tenrecidae; genus Echinops; species Echinops telfairi. Next base: position 874,700 of record NW_022103919.1, read on the forward strand.
CGAGGTCAAGGTTTTCCAGGGATGGCATAGCTAAAAGGAGCACAGCTTTGGTGACAATCAGACCCAACTTCCTGTATGCTGCTTAACCAGCAGTGAGACCCTGGACCTCACAGAGCTTCTTTCCACATTTGGAAACGCCGAGAATAATTGTGTCTATCCTCCAGCGCTGCACTGTCCAATAGAACTGACCACAATGATGGAGATGCTCTAGGGCAGGGGTCCTCAAACTTTTAAAAGAGGGGCCAGTTCACTACCCCTCAGACCCATTGGAGGGCCGGACTATAGTTTTTAAAAAAACTTTGAACAAAGTCCTATGCCCACTGCACATATCTTATTTTGTAGTTAAAAAAATGGGGCAAAAACACCTGGCGGGCCAGATAAATGTCCTCGGTGGGCCACATGTGGCCTGCGGACAGTAGTTTGAGGACCCCTGTTCTAGGGTTATGCTGTCCAATGCAGTAGCCACCGCCACGTGTCTAAATTGAGTACGTGTCTAAATTGAGATGCACTGGAAGTATAGCATACATATCGAACTTCAAAGACACAAGTGAAAAAAAGAATGTTAAGCATCTCATTAATAAGTTGAGTACTGATTCCCTGTTGAAATCATATCTTGGTGTCTTAGTCCGAGTAGACTAGAGAAACAAATTCATAGAGATGCATATGTGTATAAGAGAGAGTTATATATAAAGGGTTATTGTACATTAAGAAAGCATTCCAACCCAGTCCAGTCCAAGCCTATAAGTCGATATTATCCCATATCTCCGGTACCAGTCTATAATGTCCTCTTCAAACTCGTGAAGCATATGCAATGATGCTGAATGCAGGACAATCACAGGCCAGTGGGTAGAAAGTCTTTGGATCCAGTGGTAGTGTAATCATCTCAGCGCTGGCAGGGGTTTCCACATGGCTTCTTTAGTGCATGGGAGTCTATCAGTGTAGTGCCTTGTGTCTTGTCAGTAGAGCATCTATCCAGGGAGTCAGCAGAGAGAGTGTCTCTAGCCTCCAAGAAGGAATTACCAACTTTCCCAGAATTCTCAGGAGAAGGCCATGCCCACACAGAGGCCTCATTGGCTAGACTCCACCTTTTCACTTTTAATCCTCTCAAGTCCCAAATTGACACCAGATTAAGTAACTACCACACTTGGGTTACTGGGTTGAATCAAATATATTATTATAATACAACATTTTTACTTAAAAGATTACATATGTGGCTCATATTCTATAGCTATAGCTATGGACAATACGGAAAAGATTAAAGAAAGGGTGTCAAGTGCTTAGCTCAGCACTTGCCCATCAGAAACACTCTGTAAATGGCCATTACTTTTGTAACTATTTCCCTGAGGAGATTGGGGCCAGAGCTCAGCTATGAGCCGGCAGGTGTCTGGGATGCCTGCGATGAAGATTTTCCACTTTATGGGACAGAGGAAGGGA
>NW_022103919.1:876428-886822 GCF_000313985.2 Echinops telfairi
TCTGCGGTGCCAGCTGCAGCCCCTGCACCCTCCTTTGGGCCCCTCTACCCCAGACTTCCCCAGGGACTCCTTGACCACTCCAAGTGCGGCTGGACTGCGCCACAGAGATGGGGCACGTGTCATTTTAGACGCTATTCATGAACTTCAGCACACAAAGTAAGATTCTCTGGCGCTAATGCGGATCTCCACAGCTCACTGGGCGGTTTACACTCGTGGACACGCCGCCCTCCTCTCTGAGCCTCCATGAGCAGGGCAGCGCTCCAGCTGCCGAGAGCAACCCTTCGCGTCTCACCCCACAAAGAGCCATAAAACATGCTCAGCACCGGAGCACGCGCCCATTTGACAAAGACAATTTGATTTGTCCATGGCTTCTAAAATATTCATCCCCCTTTGATGGACTATCGTTTTATAAATATAGATTATCATTAACCGACACCGGCGGTGCGCTGCTGGCTGACCCAGCGCCATGCCGCCGGTTTGGGATGAAGACGTCCAATAAAGAAAATCATTATCTCTGTCGGCGAACCCTGATCTGTGTCTTTTGCCTCATTTGCAGTGCAAGGGTCAGTAACTCACGCTAACGGCCTCTGTTTGTGCATTTCACGGCCTGGCCACTCCTGCTGGGGAGATTGGCAGGCTGCTTCTCAAGTTCGGACCTGGGGAAGGCTGAGGAGAGGGTGGAGGCCCAGGCTGGGGGGACGTGTGGCTAGGGCTGTGCATGTGAATTTGGAGAGGGGTGGTAGTGTGCTGGGCGTGGAGAGGACCCCAGGAGCTCCTTCCCTCCAGCTTCACGACTTGCTGGCTAGGAGACCTCGAACAAGGGAATGAGACTCTGAGCCTCAGTTTACCTATCCCTACAGTGGCAATCACAGCCATCCCTACCTGTGATGGGATTGAGCCGACAACGTGTTTAGCACAGGACCCAGCACTGAAGTCAAGCACAGTCAACAATCAATAGCAGCCATCATTCTAGTTAGGCTGCTGTTTAGTGGTTTGCATTAGCCCCGAACCCTTGAACAAATTGCTCGACCTCCCTGAGCCCCAGGATTTGTGTGTGTGCTGCCCTGGAAGTGGCCCTGAGAGCTGCGTGTATAAGCCAAGTTGGGGCCAGACAGACATGACAGTGCAGGGCTTGCACTGAAGAGATGTGGCCCCTTGCTCTCTGAGGGCTGGCGATGCATGAGGGGAGTGCCTGGAGCAGAAACAGCCCCAAGCATCATGCTGAGAGGAGCTCAGATCTGTTGTATCAGGGTCTCGAATTCTGCTAAGTCTCCCTGGCCTCCTGAGCATTTGGGGTCTTGATGAAATCAGAAGAGGAGATGAGGGGTGGTGGGGAAGTGAGTTTATTAGACAAATTCCCTGGGGCTATGCTGCCAGAGAATACAATGCAAGGTGGAATAAAAGAATTGCCTGGCCTCAGCAACAAAATCTTGTCTTCAGCATTTCCCTTTATATTTAACGGTTTTGTTTTTTATATAAATAATTGTATCGGGGGCTTGTACAACTCTTATCACAATCTCTCCATCCATTGTGTCAAGTACATTTGTGCATATGTTGCCATCATCATTTTCAAAGTATTTTCTTTCTACTTGAGCCCTTGGTATCAGCTCCTCATTTTCTCCCCTCCCTCCTCCTCCCTCTCTCATGAACCCTTGATAATTATAAATTATTATTATTTTTTCATGTCTTACACTGACCAATGTCTCCCTTTACCCCTTTGTCTGCTTTCCATTCCCTTGTGAGGGGGTTATAGGTAGGTCATTGTGATCAGTTCCCCCTTTCTCCCCCACCTTTCCCTTCCCTTCCTGGTATGGCTACTCTCAATATTGGTCCCAAGGAGTTTACCTGTCCTATATTCCCTGTGTTTCCAGCTCTTATCTGTACCCATGTACATGCTCTGGTCTAGCCAGATTTGTAAGGTAGAATTAGGGTCATGCTAGTGGGGGGGGAGGGGGAGGAAGAAGCATTAAAGAACCAGAGGATAGCTGTATGTTTCATCGGTGCTATACTGCACCCTGACTGGCCTGTCTTCTCCCCACAACCCTTCTGTAAGGAGATGTTTATATTTAGCTGTTTGAAAGAAACATACAACTGGATATGGAAACATAGCAATTGCAGAGAACTCTCCAATAGAAGGCAGTCAAGAGAGAAGAGAGCTCACCGGGCAAGGGTGGGGAGCAGCGCAGAGAGCACGCCTCTCTTCATGCTGAACAGAGTCAAATACCCTTCTGAGTTCAACATCCAGCCAGGACCACGAGTGAGGCTGATTGATGGCTTAGAACCAACCATTGCCGGGTGGTGGGGGGTGGGTGGTGGGTGGGGTGGGAGCTGGTGTGGCATCTCCTGCTGCTTCTGAACGTCAGCCACCCGGCCGAGGGCCACGGCTTTATCCTGGTGGGGAGATGGGGCCAGGGCACTCAGCCCCAAAGTTTATTTAAGTTAAAAAAGGCATCCTGAGACAAGGAGGAGTGTGACACTACTGTCAAGTTCAGACGTCATCGCCATCAAGCAAAAAAAAAATTACATCTCGTCCTGACGAGCAACTAATCAAGGCACGGCAAACGGTCCTGCAATAAATTACTCTGGTGCGAAATAAACCACACAAACAGACCGATGATAATAAATGTAAATTATTTCTCTGAAGAAATTTTCTTGGTATATGAGTAATATGAACCATCAGGAAGGCGTCTTCCTTAACATTAATTACAGAAAATGACAAGTGAGCTGATGACTGGGAAGGCTCATTATCTGAGAACATATTCACAACTTTGCAATTTGTGCGAGATGTACTCCGGCTAAATTAATCTCCCTTCTTTGCATGAGCCTCTTCTAATTTTCATGTTATTAACAGGTTTGCAGTATCAGTCAGTGCTTGTCACTCTAATCAGGTTTCAGCATGTTCGCAAAAGCGAAGCGTCATTTATAAGGATAAGCCCTCATAATGGCGCTTGCTTTCATGTGGAGAATTCTACAAGGCTGCTTTTAATAAGGTACTTTAATCATCTCCTTTGCTCAACTTTTGGCCCCACTGTTCCTTTATGAAGAGTCATTAAAAGACTTTGAAGTTCATCAAGGAGGAAAATTCATGACATTGTTCGAGTGAGGTTGGGGATGGTTCTGCGGAGAAAGCGAGCGGGGCCTCAGAGTGAGAAGATACTCTTGGGGCAGGGCCTGACCGTCGATGACGAGGGCCCACCTGTCCACAATGTCTTTGCCACTCAACACTCTGTCGGTTTGCCACCATGGTTGTCTGCTGAACCAAGACATTCCCTCCAAACCCCCTCCTGTCCCTAGTGAAGTTTCAGCTTCAGCTGGATTGCTCAAAGGTCAGAATGCTAAGTGGGGTCAGGACCCTGGACAGCTCCACTCCTAACCAGCCACCTAAGGGGGGTCAGGACCCTGGACAGCCCCACTCCTAGCCGGCCACCTTCGCGCTGGAAGGCGCCTCCTGAGAGCTTTCGCTCTGTTTTTGGCGCTTCGCTACTACTTTGGAAATGCCTGGCCTTTGGGGCAGGCAGATTCCTGTGTATCCAGGGAGACACCGTTTCTTCCCAGTGGATTTTCAGATCAGAGAAGGCTGTGTTTTCTGTCCGAATTGGTGTATGCAGAGATAGATTGCTTTTAACCTTCATGAACAAACAAAGACCCTACCAAAACGTCCATTGTCTTCAAATCGTATTCCGACTCCTAGTGACCATGTTGGAGTCCATAAGAACCCTGGTGGCGTAGTGGTTACGAGTTGGGCTGTGATCCAAAGGGCCAGTGGTTTGAAAACACCAGCAGCTCAGAGGGAGATGGGGCTTTCTAGTCCTGTAACAGTTGAGTCTGGAACCCTATCCGGTGTGGTTGCTCTAAAGCAGCATTGACTCAATGGCAGTGCATTTGGTTTTTGGGTTTTCCTGACCGTACAGAACACAGTAGAGCTGCCTCCCGAAGGAGTCCTGGTGATTCAGGGGCTCACTGCAATGGAAACTCAGATGCTAACGGAACATTTGGTGGCTTGATTCCACCATTCTCTCCGAGGGAGGAAATTGTGGCAGCCAGCTTCTGTAAAGATTTACAGCTTCCAACTTCAGTAGATTTGGGAGCTAGATTAGATGTACACACAGATTCCTCTCTCTTCTGTATGACTCACAGGGTCAAGGCAGGATTCATGCTGGAGCCAGAGCCCCTTTTCTGCTGCTAAACTGCGTCCACCTCTCCCAAGTTGAACATGCCTTTGCACCATTGATTAGCAGAGATGCAAGACCATTCGTTTGTCCTGAAACTCTCTCCTTAGCCTCTGACAAAAGGTCACAGAGAACCCTGACTGGGACAGCTGGTGTGTTCATAGACAGAACACAAGTCTGAGAGACAAAGAAAAGACCTAGTCCTTCCTAAGTCATTTACTCATCCTATGACCTTGGACGATCCGTGTTTCCTCTCCGGTTTAGACCAGCTTGAACTTCCTTTGATGAAGATTCTATTTACTGAAGCTCCTTCCCCAGCCCCTCCCCATCCCAGAGTGGCCCTATGTTCACAGGTGGCACATGATCAGGACTCACAAATGAAAGGCTTTCTGTTCCTATAAGTGTTTTTTGTTCTCCCAGTAGGAATAAGATAGTCACACTGTGATAACCATGAGCTGACATGGGTGCTGTCTTGACAGCACTGGTAGCAGAGAATTTCTACAGCAGACTTTTTTGGCTCAGATTACAGTAGTCATCTTTCTCTGAGAGCTGTTCTCTGAGACAGGGTTGAGCCACTAGCAGCCATGTAGACGTTATTTGCCCTACTCCCTGGCTATCCCTAGCAAATTAGACCACAGATCAGCAAGTCAACTCTCCTTGTTTTCACGAGGGGGAAGGAGAATCCAGTTCAATAGCCCAAGGCTGATTCCTATGAGGCAGAGGTCAGACATGCCTCCTCTCTCCAACCCATTTACCAATTCTGACAGGGTTGTTTCTCCCATGGCACCCTCTGCTTCTCTGTTGGGTTCAATAAATCATTGCAGCAAGTCTCACGGAACTCAGGGACAATACACATGGTTATGAGATTTATTGGGGAAAAACAGGTTACAATTCAAGATCAGAAATGGGCCAGGATACAGTTCTTTGATCAGGACAACCTCTTCTTGCCCTCTGCTGCTATGTTCTGCTCAGAGCCTTCTCAAGCAAGTGCCATTAAACTATTGAACTCCACTGGTAAGTCCCCAGAGGTACCCTACTCCACCAGTAAGCCTCAATCTGAAGACCCTCAGCTTTTAGAGCCATTAGTTGGCAAGTCTGCTGCCAAGTGCTTAGAGTCACTCATCCCACCAACAAGCCTAAAGATACTCAGCTTTCTCATTCCATGGACTGAACAGACCATCTCCTGCTAATTTCTTAGCTCTGCTCCTAACAGTTCTCTGATAAACTGGATGTTGCTTCAAGCTGCCTGATACTGTCTCTGGTGTTACATCTTTCTGTGGCCTGAGTCTAGGAGGTTCTCAGTGCAGGAACACCAGGTCTAAAGGGTGCTCTCAGCAATTCTGTCTTGGTGATAGTGAGCCTCCGCCATTTTTAGCCTATGCGATCATTCATTTTAAGACTAGCAGGATGGCAAAATCGACCCATCCTCTTGCTAGGGTTTCACACACTTTATTTATATAGGCCCATTCCCCACAAGGGTGCTATGTACCTTATTTGTTGTCTAATCCCCTGGGTGGGCATAAGCACCTTATTTGCATAGTCTCACTCAGTCTTTGGGAGGGAGTTACAAGACACTGGCTAGAAAGGCCATATAAGAGTGACCCATCATACTACACTCTTTTAAAAACCCTGAATTGAGCTAAGGGAAGAGCAGATAATATTGGTGGGCACTTGGATCTATAACATAGACAAGAGCACTATAGCATGTCTATCTTCTTCCACATGATTTGGAACAGCAGGAAGGATGGTGTTCAGGGAAGGAGAAGGAGGAAGCCGAGAGAGGAGACAGAAAACCCAGCCCCTGGTCCCAATTCTTTCTGGAGACTTTAGGGTTTCTGTGAGATCTGTGGACCTGAACATGATATTCCTTCTACTCACTTAGACTCCCTTGAGCAGGTTTCTCTTACTTTCAAGCAAACAGACCCAACCAGGATGGTTTCCTCGAATGGGCAGGCCTCTCCACGGCCACCCAGACAAAGCAGGAAAGAACTGCAGAGCAGGCCAGAGCTACAGAAAGAGCTCTTGATGGATGGCTGTCCAGGTTCTCAGGTCTGAAGCGAGGACCAAGAGCTCCCTGGACTGAGGCAGTTGAATCCTCAGTGTAGGATGTAGAAAGAGACAAGATGTGCAGCTGGTCCTGGGAGATGGGATGGGGAGGAAAGACCTTCCAGGAACTAGAAGGCAGCAGGTGGCTTCAATTTAAGGAATTTTGAGGCCAAGGGTATTTTAGCTAGCCAGGATGAGCTCTAAGGATCAGAAAGTTGATTTTTCAGAATTTGATTCTTTATAAGCACCTAGCAACCCATGTTGATTTCTCAGTCATCATGTCTCCTAGCCTGGTTCAGTGCTGCAGTGGGGGTTGAGGGAGGAGAGCATGAGGTCTCACAGGATCAGCGCATTCAAGGTTGGCCCTCACCATATAATGGGGGTCATGGGCCTAGACAGGATCCTCATAGCCGGCCATTTGTTTCAGCACCCCTTCTTCCGAAGTGAGGCCTATGGAGCCACCTCTTTCTGTGCCCAGGAAGGCTCTGTGCTTTCACAGATTCTGCACCCACAAGTCCCACTCCGCCACTTAGCCAACAGACCCAAGGCCATTTGAGTTTATTCAAACCAGAATGAAGTCTCTGGATTCAACTTTGTAGGTAATGATGGGTCGTCTGCCAAGTTGGTTGGCAAAATTGCATCTCCATGTCAAAGGTCTGCTTGACCTCTCTTCAGAAGTATCAGTTGCATCTTTAGATTGGCTGACCACTGTGGCAGGAGAAATTGTGGGAGCAAACACAGGGTGAGCCCCTTTTGCAGACATCGTGCCTGTTGCCTGAGCTGGGGATGGAAACAGTGTCAGGCATGACTCCCCACAGTGTGATGAGCTGCTCTCCTGTCCTCCTACCTCCACAATTTGTGCCTGACTACGATTTGGAAAGGCCCTGAGCACTGAGACAGGAAAGATACATCTGTGATGAAAACTTAGACCATAATAATTTATAAACGAATGTAGGAAGTCTACCAGGCTCGGATTCTCCCTCTCCCCTGCCCAGGTGATGGCTACTTACATTAGTTTTTATTAAAGTTATTTGAATTCTTTAAAAATACTTAAAGTCTCTCTGTTTGGGGAGAACCCTAAGCCTGAGCATGTGTTGCTTTTGGGGATAGCCCCATGCTTCCTACCCATCTGAGGCCAGCCTGACCATGGAATCTGGGATCTGAGGGAAGGTGAGCAGGAAATACTGTGCGTGTGTGTGTGTGCACATATCCTCATGGACTTGGGCATTTGTGTGTATACAGGAAACTAGCTGGGCATGGCCAGAGCCTGTGGATGCATGCCAGCTCTCTCTGGGATGGGATTTCTTTATGCATGTGAGTGTGTGAGCTCTCTCTCTCAGCAATAGGAGAGGGACTCAGAGGGACCCTCCCCGCCAAACCCTTCAGATTTCTCACCCCTCAGATCAAATGATTGGACTCGGGTGCTAAAAAAGGAGGGGAAATGAAATTGAATGGATTTGGAGTTTTCATTTCAAATGAAACAAGCAAACAAAAACAAAGGAGGTAGCCAAGGCAGTGTGACATGACACAAAAGCTAAGCAAGCAGGTAATGGTCCATGTAGCAAGGGTTCCTCGATACCTTCTTCTAGGACCCCTGCCCGATTCAGGCCAGGGCTCAAGACTGAGAGGCAGATCCTCCAGGGAGGACTTGGCCAGCCCAACTGGGAGGGGCGTATGCAGATGAACAAGGAAGACTTTCTGCTCTCCTCTCTAGATCCTTCATTCACCTCTGTGATCCCTACTCATTGACTCACGTCTGAGCCAGGTGAGGGAAAAGTGATCTCAGCTGTGGTTCTAGAGTTGAAAGCAAGGTGGTGGAGGATGCCCACCAGCCCGGACTGGGCAGTGATGGTCTCTGCAAAACAATCCCTTTGGGAAGGGATATTTTTCACCAGGCCAAGTTGCCATTACCCAAAGCATCATTTAAAAAAAAGTTAATTAATTAATTAATTACTTGTACAAACGTGTTTGACACAATGATGGATGGATTGTGATAAGAGTTGTATGAGTCCCCAATAAAGTGATTTTTAAAAATTCATACAACTCTTATCACAATCCATCCATCTATCCATTGTGTCAAGCACATTTGTACATTTATTGCCCTCATTATTCTCCACACATTTGCTTTCTACTTGAGCCCTTGGTATCATCTCCTCATTTTTCCCCTCCCTCCACCCCCCACCCGCTCATGAACCCTTGATAATTTATACATTATTATTATTTTGTCATGTCTTACACTGTCTGATGTCTCCCTGCACCCACTTTTCTGTTGTTTGTCCCCCAGGAATAGATCCTTGTAATCAGTTCCCCCTTTCTACCCCACCTTCCCTGCACCCTACCAGTATCACCTCTCTCACTACTGAAGGGTTCATCTGTCCTGGATTCCCTGTGTTTCCAGTTGCTATCTGTACCAGTGTACATCCTCTGGTCTAGCTGGATTTTCAGGGTAGAACTAGGATCATGATAGTGTGGGGGAGGAAGCATTTAAGAACTAGAGGAAAGTTGTGTGTTTCATTTTTGCTACACTGCACCCTGACTGGCTCATCTCCTCCCCGTGACCCTTGCCTACAGATGGGCTTTGGGTCCCCACTCTGCACTCCCCCTCATTCACAATGTTATGATATTTTTGTTATGATACTTGATCCCTTTGATACCTTGTGAACACACAGGCTGGTGTGCTTCTTCCATGTGGGCTTTGTTGCTTTTGAGCTACATGGCCGCTTGCTTATCTCCAAGCTGTTAAGACCCCAGATGCTATATCTTTTGATAGCCGGGCACCATCAGCTTTCTTCACCACATTTGCTTATGCACCCACTTGTCTTCAGCAATCGTGTCAGGAAGGTGAGCATCATGGAATGCCAGTTTAATAGAACAAAGTGTTCTTGCATTGAGGGAGTAATTGAGTGGAGGTCTAATGTCCATCTGCTACTTTAATACCACACCTATAAATATATGCACATAGATATATTTCTCCATCGTCATATAAAACATATTTACATATGTACATGCCTTTATTTAGACCTCTATAAATGTCCTTTGTCTCCTAGTTCTTTCCTCTATTTCCTTTTACTTTCCTTTTGTCCCACTATCATGCTCAGCCTTCATTTTACCCAAAGCATCTTTAAGGCATTAGGGATTCTATTTGTTTCCCAGGGCTGCCATATTAATTACCATAAACAGGGTGACTTAAAACAAAAGAGACTTCTTGTTCACTTCTGGAGGCGAAGTTCAAAATCCAGGTGTTGGCAGGATCATGCTCCTTCCGAAGATTCTAGGGGAGAATCCTTTTTGGCCTCTTCTAGCTTCTGGTGGTCTCTGTTAACCCTTGACATTCCTTGGCAGCCCAACTTCCATCTCTGCCTTCATCTGCATGTGGCCACCTTCCTTCTGTGGGTTTGTGTCTAAGGGTGCCTTTTCTTATAAGGATGCCAGTCTTTTTATTTAGAGCCTCCTTTGTCCATTACCATTTCATCTCAGCCTCATTACCTACAAAGACTCTATCTCCAAATAGGTTTGCATTTATTCCTTCCAGGCAGACATGAGTATTTTTTTTGGGGGGGGGGGGAACACTACTTAACCCAGTAGAGTCCTCCTTTTTGATTCCCGCAAATATTCCCATACACAAAGTGCATCCATGCCATCCCGACATTGCTGAAAGTCAGGACAGTCCATCATTAACTCTAAATACCAGACCCCATAACCCAAATATCCTTCAACAAATGGATGATTTTACTTACTGAAAAGGTGGTGTAACCAGCCTGTGCGATTATGAGGTGTCAAAGGGATCAGGTATCAGGCATCATCAGAACCAAAAATCATAACATTGTGAATGACTGGGAGTGTGGAGTGGAGACCCAAAGCCCATCTCTACGCAATTGGACATCCCGTTATGGAAGGGTCGTGGGGAGGGGATGAGCCAGTCAGGGTGCAGGGTAGCAACGATGAAACATACAATTTTCCTCTGGTTCCTAAATTCTTCCTTACTCCCACCCCACTATCATGATCCCAATTCTACCTTACAAATATGGCTAGACCAGAGGTTGTACACTGGTACATATAGGAACTGGAAACACAGGGAATCCACGACAGATGATCCCTTAGAACCAGTGGTGCGAGTGGTGATACCCGGAGGGTGAAGGGAAGTTGGTTGGAAAGAGGGAACCGATTACAAGGATCTAC
>NW_022103919.1:888878-917623 GCF_000313985.2 Echinops telfairi
ACATCTGCACAGAATCGGACAGCTTCATCTTTCTCCTGTGGACCAGGTGGCATATTCGAATCACTGACCTGACAGGTAGTAGCCCGATGATTAACCAACAGTTCCACTAGTGAAAAAAAAAATCAAGTTTCAAAGGACACATAGTAGACAAGTCCAGTAATATGAAATAGTCACAATTGGAAAGGCCCAGAGACAAAAGTTTACCGGTGGTTACCATGGGATGGGGAGTTATTGTTTAATGGGTAATGGGTTTCCATTTGGATTAATTAAAAAAAACATTTTTTTGGTGACAGTTGCACAGTATAGATGTGTGATTCACGCCCCGGGATGGTACAATGAAGACTGGTTGGAACAACAGTTTTTTGGTGGTATGGTTATTTGAGCACAATAGCAAAAATGAATATGGAAACGGCATGGATATTCAAGATGAAAAACCCTTCTCTGCGGGTGGTGGTGAAGCAAGGACTGAGGGGCATGTGCAGAGGAGCTGCGCATCTGCTGTCTCCTGTTCTGTCTCTGCCCGCTGTCTAGACGGAGGTTCAGACGCCGACACACCTCCAGCAGGAATGAGGGAGCCTGGAAGAGTGTGGAACGGTTTGGTTTTTCAGTTCACAATTTTCATTTTCGACTGGAGTAAAATATATAGACAACAAAACACGTGCCACCTAGACCACTTTTTAAGTCTGCATTTTAGTGACGTTAGTTGCTTTCAGCACATTGTGCAACCTTCACCGCTCTACTTCCGATTTTTTAATCACCTTCAACAGAGAGTCAATGCCCTTTAAGCAATGACTTCCTCTCCCCACGCCACCTCACCTCCAGTTTGTCTTGTGCAGACGATGCCAAGGGACTGGCAGGAGGCAGGGATTCTTGGAGCCCAGGAGAAAACAGAGTCCTGAGCTGAGGTAGGACAGGGAGGAGGGTGAGGAGGGAAGGTATGAAGGCAACAGGGGGAAGAGCAAGAGGCAGCTTTGATATGGGAAAGGAATGGGAAGACTCCAGGGTGGTTTCTTAACTTCTGATGAGGAAGTTGGTTGAGAATAATGATGCCCTTCACCAATATGGGAACACCTCGAGAAGACATCTGGCTATGGAGGGGTGCAGGTGAAAATTGTCTCACTTATTGCATTTCAGGTGCCAGTGGGATGTCTAGAGAGCGATGTGCAGGTCATAGGATAGGTTGGTCCCTGGATGTAGCTCAGGTAAGAAATCTGAGCTGCGTCCTCAACTCACCGGAGTGGCTGTTGTCCGTAGGTGTCGTTGAGTCAGTTACTGCCCATAGTGACCCTGAGCACAACAGAATGAAGTGCCTCCTGGTCCCGTGCCATCAATGCAGTTGTACCTGTACTTGAACCCATTGTTGCGGCCATGACGTCACTCCAGCTTGTTGAGGGCCTTCTTCTCTTCCTCTGTCCTTCACTTTACCAAGCAGGATGTCCTTTTCCAGGGACTGGTCTCTCCTGACACTATGGCCAAAGTATGTAAGACCAAGTCCTGCCGTCCTTGCCTCTAAGGAGCACTCTGGCTGTCCTTCTTCCAAGACAGGTCAGTTTGTCCTTTCAAAGCCTGTGGGGCTTTGACCTTCTTCTCCAGCACCGCGGTTCAAATGCATCTGTTCTTCTTTGGTCTTCCTTGTTCAATGTCCAACTTTCACGTGCATATGAGCCCATGGAAAATACCATGGCTTGGGTCAGGCGCACCTTGGTGCTCAAAGTCACATCCCTGCCTTTCAAGGTGTTGTGCAGCAGATTTACCTCATGCAGTGTATCATTTGATCTCCTGACTGCGGCTTTCATGGAGATGGCTTGTAGAGCCAAGCAAGGCAGGATCCTTGACAACTTCAATCTTTTTTCCATTTATTATGCTGTTACCGATTGGTCTAGTTGGGAGGAATTCTGGTCTTCTTAATTGAGTCATAATCCACACTGATGCCTGTAATTCTTAATATTCATCAGCAAGTGCTTCAAATCCTCCTTATTTTCAGCAAGCAAGGTTGTGTCATCTGCCTATTGTAGGTTGCTCATAAGCCTTCCTGCAATCCCGCTGCCACATTCTTCTCCATGAAAGCCAGCTTCTCTGATTGTTAGAAAGAGAACAAAGTCATGGATGTGGATGGAACTTCCCAGCATGTTTATGGTGTGACGTAGAACTTCCCAGCATGTTTATAGTGTGACATACCCACTGGAAGACCTTGAGGAACCCTGGCTCTGAAGTCATAGGTAGAAATGGGGACAGGGACATAGGGGCTTGAGCATGTCATCATGGAGGCCAGGGGAGGAGGACATTCAACATGGACCCAACAGTCCACACTGGTAAGATACTGCAAGGAACCCTGTCAGGTGGGTAAGATAGAGCCCTGCTGAATGGACATGTCCAACCATCCAGCTTAGCAAATTGACCCACCCTCCCCCCGCCACACAAGCACACACACACACACACTCACACGCAGGGGCTATAGCCCCAATCCATTACCGGACCTCCAGGGAGCACATGTTTCGCATTTATCCCCTGGTTAGGAGTGGTGGAGAAAGTCCTAACACCCAGAGTGGAGTCACAGAAGCTGGGTTCCCTGGAGCTGCCATGACTATCCCAGAACTGGGGGCATGCCAGAAGATCCTGGCTGGCCCCGTGTTAGCAGTTCGGGGTGGTAGGGAGGACCTGGACTGGGTGTTCCTGATGTCTCCTCTAGTTCAGGGCGTTGGAGCGTCAGAGGAAGGGAGGCATGAGTCAGTTGAGTCCAAAGAGCAGGAAATCCTGCATTTGCTACTCAGCTCAGGGTGACCTGGCAGGACTGTTGTCGGGCCAACAGAATCGTGTGATTCCCCCATCATGGTCAAGTATACAATGCCCCCAACACCTGTCCATTTGTCTTGTGCTTTCCTCCATGTTCCGTGGACCCAGAGTTCTCAGTGTGTGTCAGGGGAAATGTGAAAATCAGAAAAAAGGGAAAAGTGGGTGGGAGCTTGCTTGGTTCTTGTTCATGTGGGAAACACCATGATCTAATGCATGCATGGGCTCTGGGCTGATGGCTTGTGGAGCAGGCCCTGAACAGGGCTTCTGTCAGGATCCAGGCACTGCCGGCACCTGTTTAGCCATCTTTCTAGTCTTTCGCCCTGGTGACAGGGCCAACTACCACTTCTAACAATACCCAGATGGCTGTGCAGGTGGGCACTTCCCCACCCTGACCCAATACCTTGATCGCCTTGAGCCAGCTGCTGATCCCCTGCTTTCTCAGAGGGTGAGGTGGCCCTCTCTGCGGGGCAGGGCAGGGCAGGGCAGGGCAGGGCGGAACTCCCTTGCCATCAGAGTCTTGACAGCCATCTTTCCCCCTTGCTCACGGTGAAGTTCACTGGCAAGAACGTCAGTGCACTTTGCAGGCTGACAGAAATCCCACCGATAATTGGGAAGAATGGAAAAATGAAAACATTAAAATTTGCCGTGTCATGTGTTCACTTTCTTTGATTGCCTGATACCCACCGTCCACTGACAGATGCTGTATTATTAACACTTGATTAAAAATCACTTCAGGTCTGAACCAGCCCGTCGAGGAGGGAGCGCCTTGACAAGGCTGGTGGTTGATGATTGACAATTAGTAATATTCGGTGTGTCACAACAGAGAGAGTGTGACTTATTGGTGCCAGTGTAATGCAACACATTTCATCGGAGCTCCTCAAATTGGTACCCAGGAATATGAAAGAAGAGCTGGAGTCTCACTAAGCCGACTTTGATTACCAACAAAGGAGACATTGCACATTCTTGTCTCGGCATGCACAACCGGATTTCTATCCATCAGCCAGACGGCTGAGCGCCCCTCTCCTCTTTGGGAATGGAAACCCAACCCACCACCTCTCTATCAGCAGCCGAAGCCTTTCTGTCTGGGAATGTGAACGCGCCCCACTCTGACGCTGCCTCCGCGCCTCCAGATTACCAGCCTGCTCCTCTTAAAACAAAAGCCTTCTCATTTTTAAAAATAAAACGATCATATCTTGATTGACGTGCTACATCCTTTCCCTTCAGCTATTTTCCTAACTTGGTGTCAGTGGGAGTTGGAATCTGGGGCCATTTCCCGTCTCCCACCCCCCACCCTTCTTCTTCACCTTCGCAGTTCTAATTCAATTCCTTTTAAGTGCTTTTAAGAGCTGTGCAATTCAAGGTCTTTCCTTTTCTGGATCTGACCTAGATCTCCGTGCTGGTTCCCTCCCCCGCAGCCCCTGGGGGAAGATGATCCAGGCAAAGAAGGGCGGTTGGCATTCTTGAAGGGTGTTGGGTTTAAGATCGTGCAGGGCCACCAATTTAGAGAGGCGTGGCCTGCCATGCACTCGCAATGCTTTGGAAGTCAGAGGCTCTTGTAGAGAAGTCAGACAGGAGTGCAGACCAGGCCATGTCAACACTGTGTGAGCTGGCTTCTCAGCGATTGTTGTGATTAGCGACTGAGGGGACCGTGGCTCAGGGTGACCCCACCCCAGGCCCAACGGAAGGAATGCAGCAGGGCCCAGTCCTGAGCTCTCTTCACCGTCACCTCTGTGCCCGAGCCCGCGGCTGTAGCTGCTCATGTTCCATCACTTTATCAGACCGTGTTCCATTGTGGAACAAGCCATTTTCACCTGCTAATTATCAGAGGGAGATGGCCAGGCCTTTCTTCCTAGACTGCCATCCTAGTCCTGGAGGAGCTGCCTGTCTGCCCCCTCATCTGTCAGCTTGTACCATGTTGCTTGTGTTGTATGGGCTTTTGTTACTGCAACGGTGGCAGCTACTGTATTTCAAACACGGGCAAAGTCACCCAGGGTGTTCAAGATTCCACAGAGCGTACAGACGGAGACAGACCCTTGGAACTTGACACCAAAGGAAACAAATTTTCTCCATTCTTTTGTTTCCTTTTTGATGGTCTGCTCCCACCCTGTTGGGAGCCTTGACTCCAAAAGCGAGCTTCATGAGAACAGGGACCATGCCTGCTTGTTCATCCCGCATCCTCAGTGTGAGAACAGTGGCAGGCAGGTAGCAGGTGCTTCATAAACATTGGTGGATTGAATGATCGAATAACTGCATCGATAATGGTGCTTGTGGGGCAGTCTGGCACTCAGACACTGAGCACTGGCTCCCACAAAAGGAGGGCTAGTGGGGCAAGAAGTTCATTCTTAGGATTATCAGAGGACACACATCGAGAGCAGCAATGGAGATAGAAGTGAGGAGAGAGGGTAGCTGACCTAGAGACATGTGAACTCCTGGGAGGCCTGGGCCCTGGGCTCTGAGTGTGAGCCCACTGTGTGGCTGTAGGGCATGTCTCTAGTAAAAGAGGCTATATACTCATGGAGCAGTCTCAATGCAATTTAATTCCATAAGACAGCCATGAGCAACAGTTCAGATTTGCTGAATGTCCACTCAGTTGTGATGGTGGAGCTGGCTGGGCTCCTGGGAATCATGTTCTGGTGTCCCAGGTGATAGAGTGAGCTCTTGGGGAGAGTTCAAACTTCCCAGGTATTGGTACTCTGGAGCTGGTCTGATCGGTGGAGGGAAGGGTATCTGGGCAATGACTGAGGCATTTCAGAGGAAAGCACCATGGCAGAGAAGAAGGAATATAGGCTTGAATCTTTGATCTGCCACTTCTCAGAAAGCCCTTAACCTCTCGTTAATTATATAAGGGGGTACCCCCACCTAAAAAAAAAAGAAGAAAAAATGGGAAAAAAAATAGCTCCACTGGGCAGAGTTTTCATAGTACTACACATTTTCCCCACTAGGTGAGCATTGAGCAGGTTGTTCTGAGTTAGTGCACTCAGTGGTGTCACCTGGGAAGGTTCTCTCTGGTCACTGAATTTTTTTGTAAAAGCAGTTTCGTTCCAACCTCATTTTTTTGTGATGGCTGATCTAATAGAATAGCATGCAGCTGTGAAATTTTGTTTCCTGCTCAGGGAAAATGCCGCAGAAACTGTTGTGATGTTAAACACAGCTTACAAGAACAGCGCTATGGGAAAAACTCAAGTGTACGAGTGTTTTTCTTGTTTTCCAAAAGGTGACATGTCACTTGATGACCAACCTCATTCTGGTCACCTGTCAACTTCCCCAATGGATGAAATTGTCGACAAAATTCATGCACTTGTGCTCTAAGACCATTGACAGATCATTGAAGAGATGGGGAAGTTATCTGGATTGTCTTGGAGCTCAGTTCAGTGAATTTTAAGGGAAAAGCTGGGAATGAGAAGGATTGCTGCAAAACTTGTGCCTTGGGTTCTGACTGACCAAGAAAAAGAGTGCCGAGTGGACACATGCCATGCTTTGAAAAGAACAGCCCCAAACCCAGCCTTTTGTTCCCCCTAAGGTCATTACTGTTGACAAGACATGGTGCTATTCTTACCACCCCCAAACCAAACATCAATGAAGCCAGTGGAAAACGTCATTGTCACCTCTCCCCACCAAAAAAGGTTCAAGTGAAATCAAAGATCAAGACCATGATACTCATTTGTTTTTTTGATGTGAGGGGGATAGTGCCTTTGGAGTTCATTCCAACAGGTTAGACTGTAAATCAAGCTTTCTATTCTAAGGTTCTGAAAAAAATAGTGTAACATTGTGTGACCAAAAGGCCTGATTTGTGGCAGATGGGGCACTGTTTTTGCCACCACCACAATGCACCTGCTCACACAGTCATCTCAGTGTGCCAGTTTCTGGCAAAAAACAGCATGCCTCTCTTGCCCCATGCACCTTACTCACCTGACCTCACTCCATGCAACTTCTTTTTTGTTTCTGTGAGTGAAGAGGAACACAAACATACAGTTAATTGATGACGAAGAAGAGGTGAAGAAAAACACGAGGGAGGTGCTGGCAGCCATCCAAACATGAATTTGAAAAATGTTTCCAATAATGGAATCGCAGATTTGACAAATGTACTAAGTGTAATGGAGAGCACTTTTAAGGTGATAAGATTATTTTGGTTGTTTTAAAAAAAGAAATATGTAGTTTTGAAAAAATTCCATTTTAAAAATACACCCTTATATATTTTTTAATACTCTTATATACATTTGGTGTAGGGACTAGACACATTCTAGGTCCTTGGTAACCATGGATGGCTTTGATTAATATTGTGGCATGGGGCCCATAGGGAGGGCAGTGGGGCTGAAGGAAGATCTCTCCCAGTGGTTGGAGTACTAGTCAGGGCTCCTCTGTGTGGAGGGTGAGAAAGAACATGAAGGTGCCAGGTCCTTTGACAGGGTTGGGGACTCAGGGTGGTTTCCAGTCTCCACCAGGGCAAGGTTGGGCTCCGTGAGCAGGCCTTGCCTGGCTCCCCTAGGATGCCCCATCTAATGCCAACACAACAAATGGACTTTTCAGCCAATGTGACTTGGGACCCCCAATCCAAAGGAAGCATCTCAAATGTGTATAAACAAATAATCATTTAGTAAAGTGGCCAGAGACAAGACCTATTTACCCCAATCAATGCTTTCTTGTGTTCGAGCCATAATCTGCCAGAAACTGTAATGAAAAAAGAGATGCTGTTCCCAGAAGCAATGGAAAAATACTTAGGAATAAACTTAATGAGAAATGCGTGTGACCTATATAAAGACAACTACAAAATTTTATGGGTGAAATAAAAGGAGACCAGAATAAATGGGGAGGCAGACTACGTTTCTGCATGGGAAGACCGAATATTGTAAAAATGTCAAACCACCTTCATGTTAATATGCAGATTTAATGCAATACCAAACAACCCACAAAGAGAACCAGATAAAAATGATTCTAAAACTCATCTGGAAGAAACACTGGTCAGAATCTTAAAAAACAAAACAAACCCAAAACAATAGACAAAAATATATGGAAATAGAGAGCATTGGCCTATACCATGACTGTGCACCAATTTGTACAAAACAAATCTTAAAGTAGCAATAATTAGAACAGAGAGAATGTGGATGGGGAAAAAGAGATAGGTTTTAATGAATTTGAATAGGATGCCTAGAAAGAGGTAAAATCACATATAAAATGTAAATATTTGATGAAGAAACTATCCCGAGCAATGAGTGGGTGGTGAAGAATCTCGTGCATGCTATCAGAAACAGTGGATTAGCAATGATGAATTAAATAGTTTATCATTCAGATCCACTTTCTACATCCTATCAGAATAACTCCCATCGCATGAAAACCTAGGTTCAGAAACAGACCCAAAGATTAAAAAATCGAGCAGCGAATTAGATCTTGGAAACACAAATTTTAAAGGGACAATATAATGAATTGGGTTGAATGAACGGAGCTTCCAAAAGTCCCCGGGCAATTGAATATCACAATAAAAAGTTGTTTTGTTTGTAAAGATAATGGAGTTTTTCAGCAACCCTTTTGAAGTCCTCATATGATAAAAATTAAAATCGTGTGTGTGTGTTTGTGTGTGTGTGATGACTAGAAGGAGCCTGGTGGGGCAGGGGGCTGTTACGCAAAAGTGATTCTAACTGGTCCTCAGGAGAAAGATGAGGGACTTCGTTTCCTTAAAGATTTCCGGGCGCAGCATCCCTGTGGAGTCATTCTACTGAGTCTCTAGGGGCAGTAGGGGGTGATGATGGCATCAGATACTTGCATGGGAACAAGAACTGTGAGAGCAAAAACATGTTCAGGGAGAGATTTCCCTTTTGGGGGTTTTAATCTTATTTGTTCAGTAAAGATAATTAAGGGGGAAAAGACTGTCACATGATTAAGTTATGATATAATTCAGTTATTATAAAATCTTAAGTGCATACCAACACACTTAATCCCCTTATCTAGAATTGCTACTCTTCTTTGAAAATATAAAGTTAGAAACCAGTGAGGAGCGGACGCGATAATGTCCGGAGCCCACTCACTGATGAGGAGCTGTTGTTCGATTTTTTCAAATTCTTTCATTTCTATGAATTCTGGCTTAACTTCATGTTGCTTCTTCCCAATGCTATATCCACTCAAATCAACCCGACGTTCCAAAGTAGGATTGAGGTAAAAGTTTCAATCGAGTGCAAAATCTCAAGTGTGCAGCTTGAACAACACGTCTCCCTTTCCATCCAGCCGCAGAGCATCTCCAGCCTCCAGGGTTCCTCGCCGGGCCCTCCCCCCCTCCACCCGCCCCTTCCTGGTTTCCACAGAAATTTGGTTAGTTTTGCCTGTTCCTAAACAACCTGTGGGTGTGTGACTGGCTTCTTTCATGCGATATTTTGCGTATGAGCTCCGGCTCTCTTGCTGTACGTATTGGCAGTCCACCCTGCTTATGGCTATGCATGGACTCATCCATTCTGTGATCACGCCACGATTCCTTTGTTGTTTGATGGACTGGGAGATTGTTTTCAGGTTTTGGGTAAGAACAGTCCGACCTGCTTCTTAATATGATGTGAATATTTTTAGATGTATCTTTTTGTGGGCATGCACACTCGTTTCTCTTGGGTAAACCCTTCAGGAGTGGAAGTCCTGGGTCATGTGTGTAGCTTATCCAATGTATCGATGTTTCTTCGGTCTTTCTTATCCGATGTGAAAGCTGGACATTGAATAAGGAAGACTGAAAAAAATGCATTTGAATTGTGCTTCTGATGACGAATATTGAAAGTACCATGGACTGCCAAAAGGACAGACAAATCTGTCTTGGAAGAAGTATGGTCTGAGTGCTCCTTAGAGGCAAGAATGTGAGATTGCGTCTTACATACTTTAGACATATTGTCAGGAGAGACCCGTGGAGAAGGGCATCATGTTTGGTAAAGTAGAGGGGTGGCCCTTACTTTAGGGGAAGGGGAAGGCCCTTAAGGAGATGGATTGGCACAGTGGCTGCAGCATTGGGCACAAGCATAGGAACCATTCTGAGGATGGCACAGGCAATGTTCTGTTCGGGTGTGCATAGGGTAGCACCTTACAACAACACCACGTGCAGCTTTAGTATGTACTGAAAAACAGTTCTCCCATGGGAGGATTGCCCCACTTCAGATTCCCACCAGGAATGTAGAAAAGTTTCTGTTGCTTCAAACCCTGTTAACACTTACTATTGTCAATATTTTTGTTTTATCCTTTCTGGTGTCACCTTACAGTCTTATGATGTATGTCAAAAGCCTTGCTACATCCCTAGATCAGGGGATGGGAAAACTGGCATAGACACTGCATCCTGGGCTGGGGAGGAGGAGGGGTAGCAGTGAGGTGAGTGTCCCAGGTGTGCAGGTGGGAGGGCTCCTGCTGCCCAGAATCAGGGCTTCTTTGAGGACCCTGAGGGGTCCACACATAGACCCTCTGAAGCTCTGCCACCCCTCCTCTCAGTCTGCTTAGGGTTTTGACCTTGAATCTGACTCCTTGCAGGTGACACCCTTTCCTCATCCTTGGGCACCATACATATGCCCTCTTGTCCTCCTTGGAAAATTTTCCACCTTCTCTGGTCAAGTCAGGGATGTGGCTTCTCCCCACCCCACATCCCATGAAATAGACAGTCTTGAACTTTTATGTTAAGTGGTAGAGAGAGAGAGAGAGACATTAAGAGACAGAGAAAGAGAGCCCTACACATAAACAACAACAACAACAACAACAACAACAAACTCTGCCATTGAGTTGATGTCAACTCACAGCAGCCCTGGAGGACAAGGTAGAACTGCCCTTGAGTTTCTGAGACTGTCACTCTTTGTGGGGATAGAAATCCTCATCTCTCCAGCCACCCATACAAGGGGCACCAACGTTTGTGAAACTAAGACCATGCTCTGCATCCTACTTTGATGAGCAGTAGCTGGTCTTCAACATTTGTGAGCGGCCATCTAAGGTGCAACTACTGGCCTTTCCCTGTCCAGAGAGAAGAGTGAAGAAACTTGAAGACACATAGTTTGTTCAATGGACGAATGGACCCTGAGAACACCATTGTGCATGACCTTGAGACCAGAAGAACTAGATGGTGCCTAGCTACTACTACCAACTCCTCTGAAAGGAATCACATTAGAGTCCTGGTTAGACTGAGAGAGAGAGAGAAAGGAACAAAACTCAACGTCACAAAATAATGATCAGCCTTACTGGTCAGATAGAGAGTGGTAGAGACTGTGAGAGTATATGGACCTTAGTCACTGTGGTAGTTATATAATCTGTTGTCAATTTGAGACTTAGGAGTGAAGGGGTGGAGTTTGGCCTGTCAATCAGGTCACAGCTTAATGACCTCATCTGGAGGTGCTAAAGAGATAAATAGCTCATGGGACACACACTCACTCCCTGTGAGACATTCTGACGAGAAGCCACATGGAGCTACCTTGATGCAGCCAGAACTCTGGGAGCTGGGGGGAGCCACGTGGAGACACCTGCCAGCGCTGAGATGCTTACAATGCCACTGCATCCACAAGACTTCCCACCCACTGGCCAGTGATCTTCTTGCATTTGGCATCACTACATGTGTTTCGTGAGTCTGAAGAGGAACTTATAGACTGGTATCGGACATATGGGCTCATATCAGACTTATGGACTTGATCTGGACAGGGCTGGGAGGTGTTTCAATATTCATTGCTCTTGTATATAAAGCACGTTCTTATACACATATGAGTCTCCCTGGATTTGTTTCTCTAGTCTACCCTGACTAACACAGTCACCCTTCAAGTCTTGAAATGAACTCACCCCCACGGATCATTTAATAACTCTGAACATGCAGATCATAGCTGACAGCCAGAACCCATAGGCCAATGCTCAAGCTCCAAAAGGCCCCCATCTCTCACCTGTGGGGGAACTGGTCTGGAATCTGGGGAGCACGCTGGGCCACAGAAAGAAAAGGACAGTGCAGGAATGTGGTTGGGCACACCCCTCTGACCTCAACAATCTCCCCGGCAGTGAAGCAGGTGGAAAGGGTGACATATCTGTTCATCTATCCTGATTGTTAAACAAGGAATCCTGATGGCACAGTCATTAAAGTGCTCAGCTACTAACTGAAGGTTGATGATTTGACTCTACCCATGGCTCCAAGGGAGAAAAGGACAGGCAATCCGCTCCCATAAAGATTTCAGCCCCGAAAACCTACAGGTAGTGCAGCTCTGTCTGAAAGGATCGCTATGAATCAAAACCAACTCAACAACACACAGGATTACTAATATAATAGCCCACCATAAGTGTGACTGGGAAATGACAAATGCCAACGTGTTTCACATACAAAAAAGGGCTGTGTCGAGCTAGGATCAGGGTGAGGATAACTTGCAGACCTTTCTGTGGGAAGAAAGCTCGGCACTGAGAGAGACCTGGAGAATGAGTGGAAGCCATCAAGAAGGGGAAAAGGGGTAAGAGAGGGGAGTGGGGAGAGAAGGTTCCAGAGTTCCTTCGTGGAAGGTTCTGGGCATCCACAGGAGGGAGAGTTGTGTGAGGTGGGTCAGGAGAGTGGTAGCAGCAAAGAGATCTTAGGGGGCGGGCGGGGGCAGGAAGGGCACTATCAGATGGTCCTTAGGAAGATTCTTGTAGTTGGTGAGTGGAGGGTGGATTGGACCAGTCAAGGTTACAGGCAAGGAGACCTGTTTCCTCATCTGGAAAGTGGGATAAAAATATCAACCTCATAGAGGTAGAAGGACATTGTTGGAAGGAGAGAGCAGATGCAGAAATGTTTTGTAAAATGTTCCGATGTTTTTCTTAAATAAAGAGCCAGACAGTGGTGTTCCAGTGGTTGAATTCCCACCTTCCATGCGGGAGACCTGGGTTAGATTCCCAGCCAGTGCCACGCAGTCCCCACCACAGTTTGCCTGTCAATGGCGTTGGCATGCTGCTATGATGTTGAACCGCTCTCGGTCATGTCTAGATGAAGGCAGGCTAAGAAGAAAGGTCTGGTGATCTACTTCCAATAACAGCCAAAGGAAATGGTATGAGTTGCAGTGAGGGTGTCCATAACGGTGTTTGGTTCCATTTTGCATGAGGTGCCCTGAGTCAGGGGCCGACCCCAAAGCAGTTAATCACCATAGACCTGCAACAAATAAAGCGTGGGAGAAAGTCAGGACCTTGTATAGGGACTGGGACTACACAGACAGTCCCAGTGCAGGCAGAAGTGGTTCAGAAGGTCATCAATCTGCCCACCACTTCTCCCTGAGCTGGAGCCCCACTCCCCGAGAAGTGCTTGTTGAATAAATGGACGAGTGAGCCAGTCATTTCCAGCTCAGCTTCAGCGAGTGGATTAACAACCAGCACAGCCCCACATGGCACTGAGACCTCTCCCTCATCAGGCCATTGGCAATTTGGAATGAGACCAGCTTATAAAGCAAAAATCCCTGAGTCGATCCACCAATGATGGCTGGTTTTTGGACAATGATGAAACCTGGGATGATCCCAATGAGGGACTATGGAGATAATGGTGAGGCCTGGACCTCTCTTCCTGGCACCTAGCTCCCCGCATTCTGTCCAAAGCACGGTGACAGGCCTACCTACAAACACACCCAACCTGCCCTTCCTCCATCTCTGCCTCCTCACCAGACCCTCTCTCTTGTCTCTGCCTGGAGCCTGCCTCTTGAGGGGGCTGACAGCTCCAAGAGTCTTGCTGCTCCATCCTCCACCTGGTGACCCTCTCTCCACCTCGTTGCCAGAGGGGGCTTTTCCAAAGTGAACCAGAGGTCATCACTCACTGCCATTGCAATGGCCCCTCATTGCCACTGGAGTACAATCTGGACTCCATCATTCAATGTGACCGGATGCCTCTTCCCTGATAATCTCATAGCCTACCAGCTCCAACCATCCACACTGGTTCTCCTATATTCCTGACCCAAACCCGTTTCTGTCTCAGGGCCTTTGCACTTTGTGTGCACACTGCCTGGGACATTGTGTCCCCAGCTTCTCCATGTCATTCAGCGGAAACTTAGTGATCCCTTTCACCAAGGCTTATCTTAACGCATTGAAACCACTCTCTATGGCTCCCTTGGGTTTATTTTCTGTCTAGCACATATTGTTCTCTGAAATTACCTTGCTCATTTGTTCATCTTCTTGTTTACTGGACGTCAAAACCCGGTGTGAGTTCCCTGAGCAAAGGGACTTATAGCAGCCGAACCACCCCGTCAGCCACACAGTCCGCATGCAACAAACATGGAATGAGTAAATGATTGTGTTGGGTGCCGTTATGCTGGTGGTGGAGAGAGAGAGAGAGAATGATGCTGAGGAGGAGGAAGGAGAGGGTGATGAGTGATTCTAGTGGGGATGATCTAGGTCATTAAGATGTCCAGTGGCTTGTTGGGGCCCTTTCCATGTCAAAGGCTGCACCTTCTGAGCAGAGATTTGTCGGGTTTTGTTGCTAGTTGGCATCAAGTCAATGCTGACTGAGGGCAATCCGTTATGAGCACAAAACTTCCCTGAAGGGTTTTCCAGGCAGCGACCTTGTGGAAGTTGATTACCATGCCTGTCTTTTGAAATGCCTCCAGGTGGGTTTTGGCTAATCATCTAATGCTTACCCATTTGTGCCATCCAGGGACTCCTAGCTTTGTGGGCTCACCTCCCCCAATAAAGCATCTCATTCTCTGAGCTACCTCTGTGCCTTCTCCAGCCCAAGGAATCCCCCGGAGGCCTAGCCATGAAGCCCAGCCCTCCCACCTGTTCAATATCCAGCTTCAACTATACACGTCCTGTTTAAACACAGTAGCGCCTTCGCATTGCTTTTGCTTCCCACCCCAAAATTAAAATATTTTGGTACTGCAAATAAAAGCAAACATTTGACACCACTTGGCATTTTTCAGTGCATTCATTAGCAATTTGCTGGATAAATATTGCTGTGTAAACCCACAATCACTTCCCAATAATTAAAAGTCAAGTCAGATGTTATCAGAAAAACACTCGGTGTGTGCTCCAACTCTGAGCAATGCCATCCCTGGCAGCTGCGGCTGGAGGCAGAAAGACTAGGAAACGGTGGTTCTAGGCTGGCTGGTCCATGAATTCCAGCTTGGGTGTCGGAGTGAGAAAGGAGGTGGAGGCTCTGGCAACAGACCGGGCAATAACAGGCACCATTCCCCCTGGGACTGCCGGAGTTCTCAGATCATGAGGGCACACGTGAGGCTAGATGTGGCCAAGGTTTGGGGACTAGAATGGAAGCCAGTCTAGAAGAGTGGTTATAGGCATGGCCTTGGGAATTCGACAGACAGACTCAAGAGTGATAGCCCCAGGTCGGCCATGGGCTAGTTGTCTGACCCAGGACAAGGCACGTCTCATCTCTGAGACTCAGAGCCTTCCCCTGTCAAATGGGTCTAATAAAAACGTCTACCTCCCAGGCTTGTTTTGAGGAGACAATGATGGGATTGGCATACAGGCACTTAGCTCATGGTGTGCAGGCACTTGTCAAACACTGGTCAACAGCAACAGCTTTTCTTCCATGTGGCTGGCTCTGGATCTCACCTCTCAGTCCCTGTCTCTTTCCTTTATTATCCAGAGCCCTCAGTGCTGCCTTCCCAAGAAGGGTGGCAGATGAACTCTTGCCCCTTCTCTCTTTGCTGAACCGCTCTGTTGAAATATCTTCTTGATGTATGAAGCAAAATTCTAACGGTCAAGTATGACCCTTTTCTAGACCTATCTTGTCTGGGATGGAAGAAAGGAGGGCAAGGATGGGCCAGCTAGTGGAGCACTGTGGTAGTTAAATAATCTGGTGTCAACTTGAGACTGTTAAGAGTGAAGGGGTGGAGTTTAGCCTGTCAATCAGGTTGCAGCTTGATGATCTCATTTGGAGGTGCTATGGAGATTAATAGCTCACTGGAGGACAGACACTCACTCTCTGCTTCATCTTCCTGCTGGCAAGATACATAGGACTATATTTATGAAAGCCAGAGCCCTGGAGCTGGAGGAGCCAAGTGGAGACCCACGCCAGCACTGAGATGCTTCCACCGCCACTGGATCCACCAGACTCCCCACCCACTGGCCTGTGATCTTCCTGCATTTGGCATCATTGCATGTGTTGCATGAGTCTAAAGAGGAACTTATAGACTGGTATTGGATATAGGGGCTAATATTGGACTTATGGACTTGATCTGGACAGGGCTAGGATGTTTTCTCAATATATAATTACTGTTTTATATAAAGCTCTGTCCTAGAGACATCTGAGTGTCTCTGGATTTGTTTCTCTAGTTAACCCGGACTAACAGAGACACTGTAGGGTCAGGGCTAGGAGAAGGCAGCTCTCTCTCCTTCTATGTGGGAGCTCAAACTGGGGTTGTCCACGCAGCTTGAGAGAGATAGGAAGCCCAGCCCTGGAGCCTGGGAAGATCGGCCTGAACAGGCAGATAGAGGAAAGAACACAGCACAGGCTTGTGGAGCAGCATGTTGACTCGAGCCCTCTGTGGATCTGCTCCCCCACCCCCAACCCCATTCCCTCTTGGGCTCCTACAGGGATATAGAAGTAGAGGAACACAGAGGACACTTACCAGCATGAGCACAGGGGATGGTGACATCAAGAAGGGTGACATCCAACACTGGGGAAATCTGCCTGGGGAGAGGGCCGTGGGAGGCACTGTGTGCAAAAAAAGAGCCATCTTGCCAGTAACTACAGCTTCCAATGACTGTGAACCTACTGTGTGCCAGACCCAGGGCTGAGAAAGGTATATGCATCACCCCACAGTGAACCCTCCTGCCAGCCCTGGGATGAAGTGCTGTCATTGGCTCTGGTTTGCCCAAAAGGAAGCTAAGACCCAGAGAACTGCTTGCTTGTTCATGGTCACAGAGCTAATATGTGACTGAGCCTGGATTTGAGGGCAGATCCGTCTGACTTCTAAGTGCATGTCCTTAACTACCAGGCTAGATGCCCCCCTCCCCCCTCAAGACAAGGGATCCTTTTCGGAACTCCAGTGTTCACAGGGGCTGAGCCTGAAGCTGAGGATGGTTGAAGGCAATAGGCAGAAGCAGCTTCTGTAAAGATCTCAGGCAGGGCCAGTGCACCAGACTGCAGCTCTCCTTGCAGCATGGCAACCTTGCTGGCTCTTGGGGTGGTTGCCCATGGCAGACAGTCAGAGAAGGTGACACCCAGACAATGTGGAGCATCATTCCCACCCTCAGAAATGGGGTTCATTGGCATAGTGACATTCCCTTGATGTATGTGCCTTGGTTTCTCACTCTTTGTATTCCCCTTAAACAGTGAAACCCAGAAATAGCAAATTAAACCTCCAGAAAACTCACATATTTCTCATCTCTGAGTCTGAATAAGGTTCTTATCTCAACCTCCAGGGATGGACAAATACTGTAAAGATGAGCAAATGGAAGAAAAGACTCCCGTTCATAATAAAGGGATTGGTGCAAATGTTCCCCTTCGAGACAAACTTCCTGCCAGAATCAGCAGGAATCTTTAGAACAATCTCTAATTTGTGTGCCCACTGAGATTCAATGGGACATATTATATCTGAAAAAGGTGTTATCTGAAATTGGGAATGATTTTTTTTCCTCTGAAAAATATAATTGGTGCTTTTAAAAAGACAACAAGGAAGGAAATACCATATTGAATATCACAGAAGACTGGATCTGTTATTTAATAGATCGGTCTTAAAAAAAAATCTTCCTCTAATTCAGAAAAAAGGAATAAGAGAATCAATGTTTGGAAGGAAAAGACACCTTAAAGGAAGAGCTAATAAACAGAATAAAAGAAGAAATGGTCAAAATAATAATAAAAATGATTTCCTTTTGAGCATTTCCTTACTGTCATTGAGTTGATTATGATTCATAGTGATCCTGATTAGGGTTTGGGGGGCTCTCAATCTTTATGGGAGCAGATGTTGCTGCTGTTTGGTGCCCTCGGGTTGGTTTTGGCTCATAGGGACCCTGTGGGCAACAGAATGAAGCACCAGCTCGTTCTGCACCAGCCTCACAGTTGTCTTAGGCTTGAGCTCATTGTTGTCACCTCTGTGTCAATCCATCCTGCTGGGGGGCTTTCTCTTTTTAACTGCCCCTTCTCTTTACCAAGCATGATGTCCTTTGACGGGGACTGATCGCTCCTGAAAACATGTCCAAAGTACGTGAGAGGAAGTTTCACCATCCATGTTTCAAGGAGCATCCTGGCCGGCCTGCTTCTAAGACAAATTTGCTGGTTCTTCTGGCCGTTCATGGTACTTTCAATATTCTTCATGAGCATCTTAATTCAAATACATCAATTCTTCTTTGGGTTATCTTATACAATGTTCAACTTTCATATGCAGCTGAGGAGAATCAAAATATCATGGTTTGGGCTAGGTGAGCCTTAAACCTCAAAGGAACATCTTTGATTTTCAACACTTTAAAGTTGTGCAATAGATTTACCCCATGCAATACGTTATTTGATCACCTGACTACTGTTCCCATGAGCATTGAACAGGAGTAGATAACCCCAATTTTATCTGAAGGAGGAACTGTTGGGTTTGAACCATCAACCTTGGGGTTAAAAGTTAAAGAAGAGATCTTTAACCAGGCAAAGTGTTTGGATGTCAAAGATTTGGATGTCATTCAGGCAGAGGGGGAAAAACCCATTGTTAACTATATTAGCTATAGATTTGGTTAGGCTTAAAATGGCAATATAAGAATATCTCTCATTTATTTTATAGTATAGCAGTCTGAGGATGACTTAACTCCATGAAGTTTCCCAGGGCTCAGATGTGTTGAGAGCTTTGACTCCTATCTGATATTTTGTTATGGGCTGTCCATTTTTCCTGTAAGGATCTTTGTTCCAAGAAAGCTGAACAAAATTAAAGGTCAAGAAAGACATGACCTCCTCCCTTTAAGATCACCAGCCAGAGGGTTTACACAATTCCTTTCATTCCCATTGGTCAGAGCTTAGTCACTTGATTGCTTCACGTGCCCAGGGAGTTTGGGAATTGTTGTCCCTATTTTAAGAAGCCATGTGGCCAGTTTTGTCACTATGAAAGAAAAGAAGAAACTAGTTATTGAAAAACTCTTAGCCCAAAGCCCTAAAACTAGATGTTAAAAATAAAATGAGGAAAAAAAGAACTAACAATTCTCTACTGTTTAGAACATCTTAAATCTCTCTATTAACGAGTACTTGAATGCTTGAATCAAGGAGGATATACAGAGAAAAACTCCAGAAATTTAGAAAATGAAAAACAGTAAGCTACCTATTACACTCTACAGGTGGGAAGTTCATGTTGATACTAGTCAACAAGAAAGATAAAATCAAGACTCTTGTCTAAGAAGTTAGAAAAAACAACAACAAAGCAAAGCAAAAGAAAGTGGAAGCAAAGAATTAGTAAGGATAAAAAGAAATTATGAGCTAATAAGCAGAAAAAAAACCAGAATTAAAAATCAGTTCAGAGTCCTTTAAGTAAACCCATACAGTGGATACACCACAGGAGGCATCACAAAGAGAAAGGTCTGGAAAGCCCAGGTGTACAAAAGAAGATACGACAAAGATGATGAACCACAGAAAGAGAGGAAAAGAAACAAATGAAACCACTTGGCTCCACTTCATGTGTAACACAGATTTTTAAACCTGTATGAATTTGATGGGTTATTTCAAAGCATAAATGATTGAGGTAGTTAGTGTATTGTGCCAACCTGCCTGATAAACACATGTGGGGTTAATTGAAGGGTGCAGGGATAAAGGCTCGGTGAGCCTCGCCTTTCTTGGGTCTCTTGCTTTGTGATGGTCGCACCAGGGTGCAGCTGCCTTAGCCAGTTCCCTGCTTCAGCTGGCAAGGCTGACTTCCTGCAAGACATCCCCAAGGAGAAGCCACATGGACCTACCCTGATGCAGCTCTGGGTGCTGCAGCAGCCGTGTGGAGACCCCTGCCAGCGCTGAGATGCTTACACGTTCACTGCGTCGGTTTTCCTCCTGCAGTCGGTGTCATAGTGTGTGTTTTGTGAGATGGAGGAGGACTTTGTGGATTGGTGTTGGACATATGGGTTAATGGGTTAATGTTGGACTTGTGGGCTTGGGCAACACTGGGTTCGGATGTTTTCTTGATGTGCACTTACCCTTTATATAAAACTCTCTCTTATACATGAGTTTCTGTGGATTTGTTTCTCTAAAGTACCCAGACTAAAACAATTATCAAACCTGGTTCAGGAAGAGGTCGAAAGCCTAAACATTTGCATATAAAGAATTGTTAAAATTGTTTGAGGGTTATCACTTCCCAAAAGTACCGGGCCCAGATGATTTCATGGTCATTTCAATATCTGCTCATTAGGGGCCTGTGAAAACATCATTGGGTATTTCAGAACTTTAAAAAAGAGGGAAAAAAATCTTTCTACTTATTTTAATAAAGCAAGGAAAATATTGATCCCCAATGCAAGAAAGATTATACAAAGAAGAGCTATAGACCTGTATCACTTACGGAAAGCAATGTAAAGAATCCTAAAAAATAGAAGCAAATAAGTGGAATCTAGCAGCACATCAGAAATACAATATCTCTTCACTGAACGGAGTTGATTTCACGAATGTACAAATGGGCAATATTAGAAACTATATTGATACAATTTATTGTATATACTTGCTAGCATCAATAGAGATAAGGAAGAATATTGTATTATCTTCCTTATAGGCACTGAAAAGGCATTGGAAAAAACTCTAACATGTACCATTCATAGAAACACTTCATAATCAAATATGAATAGGTACCTTTTTCCTTAAGAAGAAGAAGTATGTCTGTTGTGGCACAAAAATCAGCATTATACATATGGAGGAGACACGAGAAAGGGTCGAGGTGGAAACAAGAATGTCTGCAGTCACACCAATATTAAATATAGAGCCGAGGATACTAGCCAAAAGAAAGAAATTAAAGGGATAAAAAATTGGGACTGGAAGTCAAATGGCCCTATTTGCAGATAATATGATCATATATCCACAAAACACAAGAGAATCAAATTTAAAGCTGCCATAAACAGCAGGGGAATTCAACAAGGTAGTGGGGTGCAAATTGATATGTGGAAGTTAACTGTTTTTGTATATAATAACAACCAGTTAGAAGATATAATGGGAGAAAAGATCTCATTTATAATAGCAGGGGGAAAAATTCAGGAATACATTTACTAGGACATTTACATAACCTACTGGGAAAAAAAACTTTAAAACACTTCTGAAGCATCTCAAGAAGATGTGAACAAGTGGAAAAACATATCATGTTCTTGGCTAGCAAGATTTAACATCATAAGGGGGTAATATCTCCTTAAGTTAATTTATAAACTTAAGGTCATTCTAAAATGTCATTGTGCTAAAAGAAAACAAAAGGTAATTGGACAAGTTGATTTTTAAATGTACATAAAACAACATGCAAGCAAGAATAGTGAGAAGAAAAGAACTGAAAAAAATATTGTCATGAGGGCCACTAAAATTCTACAGCTATTAAAGTCCCCATAGCTAAAACAGGGCTTCTCTGGTGCTTGAAGAGATAGGCCAATCGGTGAGAGTCTAGGATTGTATGCAAACACATACAGGATTTTACTGTCTGAAAAAGGGCCATCCCCAATAGGAACACACGAGCTGCATGCAGGCTTACCCACAGCCTTGAAGGAGGCTTTTCAACCACTCGCAGGATGGCAATGTTTCATTGAGAAAACATGTAAATAATAAATCGTATTACTCATACGTCTGAGTGACTGTATATCTAACTGTGTGTGTGTGCCACAATATGTATTACACGTGGCCTTCCCAACATCCGTGGAACATGGTAAAGACTTGCTCATTAGCTGAACCAGAAAGAAGACCTCGGTCCTTTTCCAATTAGAGAACTTGTACAGGCCACATTGTTTTTTCTAACCTCAATGCAATAAAATTAGAAATTAATTACACAATGAATAAGACAAACATCTTCTTGGAAATGAAAAATCACTCTGCTAAATAATTATTTTGTGAAATAGCAAAGCAGGCTGCTGTTGCAGAATATTTAGAAAATAAGACAATGACAAAACTGTGCATTAACACTTACGCGATGCAGCTATTCCTGTACTCACAGGATAATTCACAGCTTTAATTGCTTTTGAATTAAGTGAGTAAGCATGAAAATAAATGAGCCACGCATCCAAATGCAAGAAATTGGAAAAAAGGAGGAAAATTGAAAATAGAAGAAGAAAGAAATTAATAAAGATAATAGCTGAAATTAATGAAATAGAAAATTTAAAAAGTAGACACGATTTAAAAACCCAAGTGCTGCTTCTTTGGAAAGATCTGTAGTAGAAACAATTTTCTGGTAGGATGAATCAAGAAGTAAAAAATAATAGAAAGGCAATATAATAGATGAGAAAGGAGACTTAACTATAGATGTAGAGATTATTTTCAAATTATGAAAGAACATTGTGTGACTACA
The DNA here is from genome assembly GCF_000313985.2 of Echinops telfairi. NCBI lineage: Eukaryota > Metazoa > Chordata > Mammalia > Afrosoricida > Tenrecidae > Echinops > Echinops telfairi. The sequence goes on from NW_022103919.1 coordinate 911,033, forward strand.
TTTTAAAATCTTATAATGACTTTCTAGGAAAACATGAAGCAATAAAGGTAGAAGACACAAATAGAAAAAGAGCAGCCAAGATTGAAATTTAGAAAACATTTCAAATCATTTTGACCCAAATGGATTTTGTAGGATGTTCTTTCGGAACCAAAGAGATTATTTGAGTCCTTTAATTTGTGCTAGAGAGTAAATAGAGACGGAAAGCTCTTTTCGTGTGAGGGAGTTGTATGGATTCTTTACATATATTGGATATGAGTTATCAATTTCTGTTCTTAATCGGGAAGCTTGACTGAAACCTATAAACCATGAGTGGCCCTACTGTCATATGAAATACCAGTGGCATAGCTTTCCAGCACCAGGGAGCAAACCACCGTAGTGGGACAAACTGACAGATGAGAAGATGGACTGTGTGAAAAAGAATGTGGCATCAGGATTGGAGGGCTGGTTGAAGGCTCGTTTACCACCTGCCGAATGCAGATGACACGATCTTGCTTCCAGAAAGCGAGGCCAGAAGCACTTGCTGATGAACGTCAGTGACTGCAGCCTTCTTTATGGATTGCAATCCAAGGGTAATAAAACACACATCTTCACAGCCGGCCCAAGCGACAACATCATGATAATCAGAGAAAAACTTGCAGCGATCGAACAAGGATTTAATTCTGCTTGGATCCGCATTTAATGCTCAGGGAAGCAGGAGTCAAGAAAACAAATGATGCATGCACTGGACAAATCCTCTGCACCAGACTTCTCTAAACGGTTGAAGAACAGGTCTATTACTTTGGGGACGAAGGTGTACCTGACCCAAGTTATGATATTTTCCGTATTCTCACTTGTATGTGAGAGCTGGACAATCAACAAGGAAGCCTGGAGAACTGATGCATTTAAATTGCAGTGTTGGTGGAGAATATGGAAAGACGACCAGAAGAACAAACAAGTCTACCTCGGAAGAAGGACAGCCAACATGCTCCTTAGATGCAAGGACAGCCATCCTTCCTCTCACATCCTTTAGGTATGTTATCAGGAGAGCCCAGTTCCTGGAAAGCCCAGTATGCTCAATAAAGTTGAGGGTCAGTGAAAAAGAGGAAATCCCTCAATGAGATGCAGTGACACAGTGGCTACAACAATGGACCCAAGCCTAACAGGAATGTGAGGATGACGGAGGACTAGCCAGCACCTCCTTCTGTTATATAAAGGATCCCTCTGAGTCAGAACAACTCAACACAGCTAACTACAATAGTATCCTCCTAACAACAATGGTATCCAATAGTATCCACCTAACAACAATAGTATCCAATAGTATCCACCTAACAACAATAGTATCCAATAGTATCCACCTAACAACAATAGTATCCACCTAACAACAATAGTATCCAATAGTATCCACCTAACAACAATACTATCCAATAGTATCCACCTAACAACAATACTATCCAATAGTAACCACCTAACAACAATAGTATCCAATAGTATCCACCTAACAACAATAGTATTCAATAGTATCCACCTAACAATAGTATCCACCTAACAACAATAGTATCCAATAGTATCCACCTAACAACAATAGTATCCACTTAGCAACACTAGTATCAATTTCATGTCACACTCTGTTGGGATTTTTATTGGCATTACATTGTCTCTATATACCAATTTAGGGAGGTATCTGTTATGCTACTGAACCTCTCCCTAAGTACAAAAGGATATAGCCTTCCTTTCTTTAGGTCTCTTTTTGAGTCTTTCCACAATCGTCTTATCTCTATAAAGTTCTAATACACCTGTTGTCAGAATATTCTTAGGTGTTGTTGTCATCATGGGTGCTTTTTAAATTAAAAATGGGTGTGGTTTGTTAGAGGATCCTAGAAATACAACTCACTGTAGCCTTTTCGTCAAGTCAAACACCCTTATTCAACCTTTCTCTATATTTTAATAGTTTGCTTGCAGACTTTGTTGGGATTTATATAAGCTAATCATAACATCTCATAGTGATAGTTTAATTCTTTCCACCATTTATACTTTTGTTTCTTTTCCTTGTTTTACTATGTGATTCAGGGCTTCTGGGTCAGTGTTGAGTAGAATTATAATAAAGAATATTTTTGTCTCGTTTCTGATTTTAAAAGGAATGTCTATTATGTTATCAGTAAGCAGAATGTTTACTGGAAATACTATCGATAGCTTCTCTTTTATTTGTTGTGTTTTTCCCACCTATTAATGAGTATTATACTTTATAAAATGTTTTTCCCCTGGCTATATTGAAACGATGATGTCGATTTTCTATATTATTTTTTAAATGTGGTGGATTCATATATTTTTCTTGCATTCTTCCACCCCTTGTGTGTCAGTCTGCTGTACTGGGGTGGTTTGTGTGTTGCTGTGATGCTTACGATAAAGCCAACTTTATCTTAAGATAAAGTCAACTTTGTTGGTTGTTTTTCTTTCTAAAACCATGTGGGATTTTGTTCATTAATATTTCCTTGGTTGGTTTTGATGTTCATAGTTCGGCCCAATTTTCCTTTCTTTCTGTCATTGTCAGTTCAAGGTCCTGCCATACCCTATGGCCATCAAGTCAATTCCAATTCATAGTGACCCTGTAGGATGGAGGAGAACGGTCTAATTATATTTTTGAGGGTATAAATCTTTACAGAAATATCTCATCTTTCTCCCATGTGGGTTAGCAACTCAGCACTTCAACCACTGAGCCACCAGGCGTCCTTTAAGGTACCTCCAGCCTCTTCGAAAAGGGGTGGAACACATTACTTCTTCTATTCTTTGCAATGATTTGTATAAGACTAGGAGTATCTAATCTTTAAATGTTTGGTAGAAATGTACTCTTACCATTTGTGCCCCATGGAGCTTTGGGGGAGGGGAGTATAAAGAGAGGTTAGATTTAAAATAATCAGTTCCTTCAGTCAAGGAAAGTTTCTTCAGAGTTTCTAATTCTCCTTGGGATCATTTTGATAAGTCATCTTTTTGATAAAGTTGACCAATTTTTATTAGATTTTAAAGTTTATTTGTACAGAGGTGTTCAAAATCCCCTTTCACAGTCACTTAACTTTCTCTGAACTTTGTTGTTTTTATTATTCTGAATAGCATCCATTTGTGCCTTCTCTTTCTCTTACCTAGCTTTTGGCTTTTGTTGACTTTCTCACTGAGTTTAAATAAAATTATTTTCGGCTCTTATCATTTCCTTCATTCTTCTTTCTTTGGGTTACTCTGCTGATTCTTTTTCTAATTTCTTAAATTGAGTATTTAGCTTATTAATTTTCTATCTCTCCTCTTGTCGAATACAAATGGAAATCTAAATCACGTCTTCTAAGGACACTTTAGCTGCATCCTGCAATTCTTTCCCTCTTATATTTCTGTTATTTATTATTATTTTTAATTTAATCATTTTATTGGGGGCTCGTATCCTGCAGTTCTTGATGTATGCTATTTACTTTATCCATAGTTATGGTTTGTTTGTTTGTTTGTTTTTGACCCATACGTGTGAGTAGGATTTTCTTACTTTCTGGCACTACAAGGTATTCTAGGTTCATCTTGTATATTTCCTGACTAAATCCCCCAAGGAGATTTGGTTCCTTTTATTGGAGAACAGTGTTAGAAACTTACCTTTACTTTTCTAACATTCATACTATTGACTTAAATCATAAAGTGAATCAATGACTAACCACCTTTCAAAACTTTAGAAGACTTTAGCACTGAATATCCCCTCTAGGATTGCATATTAAGCTTGCCCTCATCTTATTTGTATACCTCCAAAGGCCATCATTATTATTGATTTATACAGTCCATATCTTATTTAGAGTTTACCCACATGCTTAATGATTTCTCTTTTCATATCAGACTGCTTTTATTTGGGGTTCAATTTCATTGTTGAAGAAAATCCTTTAGGCGGTCTTTCAGAATCCATTTGAGAATCACATTTATTTTCTTATTCTTGGGCGATACGTTAGCTGTACACAGGACTCAATGTCAATAGTGTTTTCCCTCATCACTCGTACAATACTATTCTGTTATCTTCTGCGTTCTGTTGTTAGCCAGAAATTGGTTGTAATCGCCATCCTTTGATGATCTCTCTTTTACTTCTGGTTACTTTGAACGTTTTGCTGTTTTTGGTCTTGGTAATCTACACACTCACTGTAATATGTCAAGATATGGCTCTATTTTTATTAATTCTGCTTAAGACACAAAGGGCCTGGTGAATATTTTTAACCAGTTCTAGAAAGTTCTCAATGATTTCTCAGCTCAAATGTTACACACACACACACACACACACACACACACACCTCCCAGTCTTACCATTCTGTCTCTTCTCTTTCTACACAGAAGGCAGATTTTTTTCACATCTACACATCGCTGTGGGTACAGCCACTGGGGATGTGACCTCCAGTTTCTCACTACACAGACCTAAAACCTTGCCTCCTGTCCCTCTATGGGCACCGACCTCTTCTCTCCTCCCCACCGGCAGCTGCCCAAACAACTTGTCTGCTTACCTGTTTGGTTTTTAGTTCTCACTTTATTTCTGGCTCCTGGCAACTCCCTCTACTTTTCTGCAAGCTCAGGTATTTATTAAATTGTGTTAAGCATTTCTAGGTGTTGGTGGCAGGAAGATTTTGGGGATATCTGGCCCATAATGTTTTCAGAACTAGAAGCCCTTCCAACTCATTTACAAAGCTAAATAAATCTGACAAAATTAGCACACAAAAAAGAAGGCTGCAGGCTAATCTCATTTACAAATATAGATGCAAACATCTTAAATAAAATATTAGCAAATTGAATCCAGCAATATATTAAATGAATATTCCACAATGACCAGGTAGGGTATATTACTGGGATGCAAGGACAATTCTATTTTAGGAACTCTATTAATATAATTCATCATATTAATAGACCCAAAGGGAAAAACCATGGATGATAAAAAGGCATTTGATAACATTCAGCATTCATTTTGTAGGAATTCCTCTCCTGGCAAAATAAAAATAGAAGGATTCTCCTTCAGCATGATAGGAGAGGCTAACATTCCATCCTGGAAGGCCTTCTGAAGTGAGAGGGGGTCCCCTCCAGCCTGCATACTCTATGTTCTCTGGCCCAAGGGGAGAGTAATCCCCCATCTCCCCTCTTCTCTGACTCATTTGGGCCAAAACATGCCCCTCAATCTGAGGAGCCCTAGGTATTTTGCTTCCCAAGCATGGACTGCAGGCCTGCACAGCATAGGATGGTTGTGTGGTGTTACACAAGCTGCTGTCACTTGCTGTCAGGGCTGCTCTGAGCCTCTATTTTCTCACTTGTGAACTGAGTCTGAGAGCCTCTTCCATGGAGTAGTGAAATGCAGTCCCCTGGGTGCAAGAAATGCCCAAAGAGCCTTTGCTTCTCAACACGTCTTTCCTCCCCATCTCCCTCTTGGCTCCTTTCTTCCAACTTCCCCACCTCTGAATCTTCTTCTTCTTTATTTCCATGACCCCATTCCCAGGCCTGGGGGCTCAAGTCTCCTCATCTCAACTAGGACCACTGGTTGTGGGACTGTGAGGAGATCCCAGAGTTAGCGCCCAAAGACAAGGTGGTAGCTGCATGGGCTTGATGAAAGGTTGGCATGAGGGACCCTCTCCTGGGCTTCCTGTTCTGCGTCTGTCACTGAGAGGCAGGGCAATGAGTCCTGGGACCCCAGGAAGATCCAGAGATTATGAGGGTCACTGGAGTATCACCCACTGTGTCCCTCTGCACCCCCCCCCCCACAGGGCCTAATTGAATGGAGATCTTGGGGTGAGTAGACACCAGCTTGGAAAGAAGAGAATACTGACCAAGACTAGGTCTACCTGTCTCTTTTGTCCTCTGGGGCTCCCCTTCTGGGACAGAATCTGGAGTCATTGCCTCCCAGCTTCGCAGAGGAAAGCCTCAGTCAGACCTTGGCCTCCAGGTCTCCCAGCCCTGAGATCCCTGTCGATGGCACCCGCCTTCTCGTCTAGCCAGGCTGCTTTCTTTAGTGGTCTTACATCTACCCGGCCACGCTCCTCCCCATCCTGCTGCCCTTTCTCTTCCCTCACCCCAGTTCACATGTGGTCAATTCCTTGCTAGATCATCACCACCATCTCGGGTATCAGTCAGGAGGCTCAGTTATGATGAGCTAACAAGCCAGCCCCCAAGTCTCAGCAGCTTCACAGAAGTTGTTATCATCCAGACAGTGTCCCCCACCTCCACCCCCTACACACACCACCGGTAGTGCCTCAGTGAACCAGGCTGCTGGAAGCTCAGTCATCATGTAGCTGCACACTTGAGAAACCCCAACCACCTCAGTCCACAAGTCCAGAGAGAGTTTTCAACCACAGCTTAAGTACTTTGGCTCCAAAATGACATGCATCATTTACACACCCAGTCATTCCATGTCACATGGTCTCCTGAAATGCAAGAGGAGCAGGTGGGGCCATCTCCCAGGGTGCTCAGGAGAAGAAGGAGATGGAGAAGGGTGCACACCAGAAGGAGATGGAGAAGGAGATGGAGAAGAAGGAAATGGAGAAAGGTGCACTCCAGGAGGAGATGGAGAAGAAGGAGATGGAGATGAAGGAGATGGAGAAGAAGGAGGTGGAGAAGAAGGAGATGGAG
>NW_022103919.1:917788-920261 GCF_000313985.2 Echinops telfairi
AGAAGGAGATGGAGATGAAGGAGATGGAGAAAGGTGCACACCAGAAGGAGATGGAGAAGGAGATGGAGATGAAGGAGATGGAGAAAGGTGCACTCCAGGAGGAGATGGAGAAGAAGGAGATGGAGATGAAGGAGATGGAGAAGAAGGAGATGGAGAAGAAGGAGGTGGAGATGAAGGAGATGGAGAAGAAGGAGATGGAGAAGAAGGAGATGGAGAAGAAGGAGGTGGAGAAGAAGGAGATGGAGAAGAAGGAGATGGAGAAGAAGGAGATGGAGAAGAAGGAGGTGGAGAAAGGTGCACGCCAGAAGCCTCTACCCTGATTGCCGCACTTCTCTCCAGGAAGTCAACCCAGGGGTTGTCATGGCGATTCTGACTCATTGTGAGCTCACTTGTGTCAAAATAGAACTCCATAAGATAACATTTTCGGCAGCTAACTTTTTGGAAGTAGATAAATCAGGTTGTTTTGGCCCAGGCGTTCCTGCATTGACTCGAACATTGCTAAGCTTCCCGGCAGCAGCTGAGCACATTCACCCTGTGCCCGTCCCACTGGCTCAGACAGGACAGGTCGTGGTGTCTGCTGAGAGCAGGGCTTGGTCCGGTCCGGCTGGAGCAGGGAAAGTGGGTTCCTTTCATCATCTCCCCCAGACCACGCAGGTGGGAGTGAGGGTGCCATGCCTGAGTGCTTCAAAAATGCATAAAGAAATTAAAAAGGAAAGAGAGAGAGACAAACAATTCTAATTCCGGCCGGGAAGAGACACCAATAGCGACTTTTAATTATATAATCTGCTTTTGATGAATTTATTTCTGACAGTTTTATAGGTTGACGAGAGTGCATTTTAGATGCAAAAAAAAAAAAAAAAGCCTTACCCATTATTCATTCTGGGCTCTTTGAGTATAAAAATTGTCAAATGATTTTAATACAGTTTTAAGTTTTATGTTTATTGTCAAGGAAAAAAAAGTCCGCCGCAATTACCGAGTCACGTGCCCCTTAAATCTTTATGTTTCTGACAGCAAGAACAATAACGTATGTTGTTGCCCAAACCTGGTGCCGCTCAGAGTGATGGGGCTTCAGCGGCAGCTGCCTTTCTTCCTGTGAGAAGCGTTTAGGAGAGAGCCAATGGAGAACCACTTCCTCGGCGGCGGGTGGGGAGGGGAGCATCTAGGCTCCTTGGCAGAGCAAATGTTCCTCTCCCAAAAGGTCCCAAGACCTGGGCTCACAGAGGAAAATCGGGTGAAACTTCGCTGGCACGTGCATCGATGGGCTCAAACACAAGGACAACTGTGAGGCCGGCACGTGACCAGCCTGCATGTCGTCCTGCTGTACCATGGGATTGCTGAGCTGGAACCTAACACCATCACCACATGGGACCTTCTTGTTTTGTGGGGGACGTGGGTGGCCGCATCTCGCTAGAGTTTGCCACTAACCACAGATGAGGGCCCCATCGGAGAGCCAGGGAGAAGATTGCACACCAGTCGTTTAAAATGTTTGTTCTCTGTGTCGGGTTCCGCCTAAGTGATAAGGAGCTGCTGAACTTCATTGCGAGCAGACTGAATTCCTTGGGATTTGGGATGTGGTCCTGGGAATTGCCAGTAAGAGCAAGGGGAAGGATGGCAGGCAAGCCAGGAAAGGTAATAAAGAGTAGGTTATCAAGTGGACAATTGAGTTCAATTGGCTAGGAGCTCCAGGAGACCTGGGCAACATGGCCTCAGAGCCGGCCCACGGGAAAGGCAGACAGCTTGAGTAAATGCCCAGTATCCATTGAGTCTTCATCCATCCTTGGTTCACGTCTGCTTCTAGAGGCATCTCTAGACTTCTGCTTTGCTCTGGGTCTGGTCGGAGTGTGCTTTCACAGCTGGAAGGAAAGCCCCAAGCAGAGACCAGAGGTACATGCCCAAGTCAGGGCACGTAGGTGAGGCAATGACAGATCTACCACATCTGCCGAATGATAACCACCTTAAGAGATGGCCTGCCACTCATGGCATCCTGAGCTAAGCCGGCTGCATTGAAAGGGTCACCCAGTGGGCATCTAGCCCAGGGGTGGTCATCCCTTCATTCCCTAGCACCCATGGGCACAAACTGCTTTGTGCGCCCATGATGCCAACCTAAGTAAAGAATTCAGCATCCCCAAAGCCCCACCCCCAAAGGTGGATGATGTTTACTGAATATTGTTAGGACTCCAGAGGAGGGTGGTAATCACACATTCCAACTGAAACGAATTTAAAAGCCCCCATTGCTTGTTTTTTTTAATCATTTTATTAGAGGCTCATACCACTCTATCACAATCCATACATACATCAATCGTGTAAAGCGCATTTGTACATTCATTGCCCTCATCATTTGCAAAACATTTGCTCTCCACCTAAGGCCCTGGCATCAGCTCCTCATTTTTCCCCTCCCTCCCTGCTCCCCCTTCCCTCATGAACACTTGATAATTTATAAATGACTATTTTGTCATATCTTACACTGTCCGAC
>NW_022103919.1:921819-925659 GCF_000313985.2 Echinops telfairi
GACTGGCTGCTCTGAGAGGGAACATTGTCCTCCAGGCCTGGTGGGCTAGGATGTGTTCCACTCTCTCCTCCTCCCCCTTCATCTGCTTCCATGTGTTCTGCTCAGACATGTCCCTTTCCTGGAGCTGCAGTTTCAGTGCTGTCCTCTGGAATAAATTCTTCTGGGAGGAGGGGCAGGTGTCCACGTAGTAGTTGGGTTTGGGGCCAGCCAACCTGAGGAGACCTCTCCACAGGTTACTTACTCCACGCCGGCATGTTGCATTCACACCTTGGAGCATTGGGTTGAAGTCTGGTCCCTCTTTCCCTGTGGAGATATAAACAATACCTACCCCCCCTTGGATGGGTTAGTGCCCTGTGCCCCCACTACCATTTTTTTTTTCCTTTCCCCACCTCATTTTTAAGTTGTCTACCATATGTATCCCTGGATTTGGTCTGGTCCCTGCCATACTACCTGGTCCTCACCCCAGGAATGTTTGTATACAGTAGCTTTTTCCCTATTCCCCTTTTGCATTTTTTTTTAAGCTTACCTCAGCGGACTCATGTACTTCCTTTTGTGAAAACCCCCCATTGGACTTCTCCCTCGTGCCTCCTTGATTGTTCCTTGGCTCAGAGATTCTTTGTCTGCCTTCTTTGAGGGACCAGCCTGGCTGAGCTCTCTCCTCCAACGTCACCCCACTGCACCACCAGCTTTTGGCTTCTCCCCTCTCTAGAATAGAATAGAATAGAATAGAATAGAATAGAATAGAATAGAGAGTGATTCGGTTTTGCCAGCTGTCATTCCCACATCCAACACGTGCTCACAGAAGCCAAGGGCACTCTAGTTAACAAGTCCCGGCCTTTTTAGGAGCCAATTTAGCATGGGGTGTCACCCTCGCTCCAAATGGCTCCTCTAGATGGGCTCCCAGAGTTTTCCAGGGTCATGGAGCCATGTCCATCTAGTGGCACAGGCATCCCTCTGAACTGTGCTTTGGAAAAGGACTGAGCCCCACGGGCCCTGAAGGTGTCAGGCCAGGATCTTCCTCCCCCATCATGGCTGGTGTGATTTGGGGTAGAGGCCTGAGCCAAAGAGGGCTGCAGTCAGAGCTTGGCTCAAGGCAGCACATCAGGACCCTGTCTCTTGGGAAAGGCACGTAACTGGAGTGAAGGCTGTGGCTGACCCGAGATCCATATGCTAAGAGCTGCTGTGGTGAGTCACAGGCCTGAATCCTAGCTCTGTGGAACTTCAGTCTGAATAGAGTCCAGACTGGAGCTGGTCCACGATAGCATCCTGTCCCCACAGGCAGGCCTGCCAAGTGGACGCTGTATCTAGGAGGTGTGGAGATGGAGAGACTGGAGGCAGATCCCCGCCCCCCCCCCCCAACTGACTCAGGAGCTCCTCTCAGGGTCCTGAGAAGAAGCCGCTTATAGAATCCTGTCTAGGTGGGTCTGTGCAGGCAGCGGTCCCACAATGAAGAGCAAGGCTCCCCCGGCCTTTGCACACACCTGTAGCTCACCCATCCTTCAGGCTTCAACGTAAATCACTTTTCCAGGGAGCCGTTCCTCCATTCCTCCGTCTTCCACACCACCCCCAGCCCGCCCTGTACTTCTCCAAATCTACTTGATGTCTGCCTCACAGCAACCCTATAAGACAGAGTAGAATTGCCCCTGTGCGTTTCTGAAATGTTAACTCTTTATGAGAGCAAAAAGCCTCATCTTTCTCTGGGAGAGAAGCTGGTGGTTTTGAACTGCAGACCTTGTGGTTAGCAGCTCAGCGCGTAACGCACTATGCCAGGGCCCCTTACAATGGTAGGGAAAAAAAGGATGTGGTTTGTCACCGTTATTTCATGCTCCTCTCTTCTGGGGCTAAAGCCTCTGGGGGTGAAGTCATTGCTTGCTGTCCTGACCACTCTCCCCAAAGCCCACAGCAGATGCCACTACATGTTGGATGGATGGACAACATAGGCATCACTCCTTATGAAAGCTCACCAAGCCCGTTTCCCTGTAGTGCTACATCTCCATGCATCCTCGCAAACAGATGTAAACACATGACTGAGTCTGACCAATCGAAAGTGCCCGGAAGTGAGGTGCCTCGCTTTCCAGGGCTCATCTTTGCAGCCCTCTCTGTTCCTCCTCCATCTGTTGTCAGATGGAGGGGCTCCGTCAGGGAATTCCAAGGCTCTGGGTGATGACAGAGCCGCCGATGGAAGGTGTTGGGTCACTGAATGACTGTGTGGAGCAGAGCCCAGGCTTCCTCCCTCATGTTGGACTTTATTCATTTGGTCAAGAGGAACTAGACCCCTATTGTGCAGAGACACTGAGGTTGGGAGTTTATTTGTTAAAGCAGCTACTATCATTTCACCTAGATAATACACCCACTGTGATGGGGGTCCCAGGGGGAGCTAGCTAGACCGGATCATCCGGATTGACCATTGCAATCTGTCTGGTTGCCACCTAGCTGAGGGAGCTGGGGGAGGGTCTGTGGGAGGAGGGAGGAGCTTGTGGTTGTCTCGGTTCCTCAGCGTTTCCTTTTCCCAGGTGTGAGTGATTGAAGAGCACGGAGGCTCAACAGAGAGCATGGCTAAAGAGTCCGGAGTCAATCTGAAGTTAGAAGGTTGTGTGTTCAAATCCTGACTGCTTGCGGCCTCTGGACAGCTCCTTCTCATTTCCAGGGCTTGTGTCCTGGAGATATGTAAACATTCAATGAGCTCAAGTGCGAAGCACTTAACAGAGTTCCCAGCACACAGTAAGTACTCCATAATAGAGAGTTATCATCATCATGATTATTTTTCTCAGGTCTCAGTGTCTCTGTTGAAAGAAGCCCTGAATTGAAGGCCTTTTGTCTCATTGCATTTCCCAGCCAGACAGCCCCATTTTTCTCCCAGTTTCTGCAGTTCTTGTGAGGCTCTGGTGCCTATTACACAAACCCCAATGCATCTTTGAAGTGAGCAGCTAATTATGTTCCAGGAAGCTATAGATCTGGAGTTTTCCATGTGCCAGAGGCAATTGCCTTCTCTGGCTCTCATTTCGCAGAGCAACCTTTCCGAGCGAGGCCTTATTGAGGTTGTAATTGGGAGCTCCCTCCTCTGGCCCCAGGGGCCTCTGGGGCTGGCTCCTCTGTGACTGGGGGCCAGGCAACTCCTGCTTTACCTACTTCCTGTCTGCCCTTGGCTCTGGAGTGTCTTCTGCAGCCACGGACAGCATGCGGAAGGGATTGGGTTGTCTGACTTGCACGTGGGAGGTCCGGAAGGATCTCAGATGCCTCAGTACCCAGAAGCCCATGAGAAATGTTATTTCCCCCTAGAAAACAGGGGGAGCCCTGGTGGCGAGTTGGGCTGATAACCACAAGATCAGCAGTTCGAAACCACCATCTGCACCCCCAGAGAAAGATGAGGCTTTCTGTTCCCATAAAGATTTACAGCCTTGTAAAGCTGCGGGGGCAGTTCTACTCTGTCCTACAGGGCCGCTAGGAGTCAGAATTGACTTGTTAGCAGTGCGTTTGGATTTTGGGTTTTAAGTTTCATAGTAGTTTTTGCTGCTGGATGACTGAGCGACTGTTTTTGTTTAGTGGTAATTGATTGCCTCCTGCCTGAGTGGCCACTCCACCCCTGCTCTGCTCACCTTTGTTTACCCTGCAGCCTGATGAGCACACCCTCCAGGGCTCTCCCCTCCCCACCTGGGCTGTCCCCTGGGGAGACAACTTCTGCCCAGAGCCACGATTAGGGTGAGATAAGTGAAGTACCTAGGCCCATAATTAAAGGAGGCATCATGCTGTTCATCTATCCATCCATCCATCCATCCATCCATCCATCCATCCATCCATCCATCCATCCTCCCTTCCATCCATCCATCCATCCATCCATCC
>NW_022103919.1:925872-928440 GCF_000313985.2 Echinops telfairi
TGGCCCTTGTCCTCATTGGGCTTCCATTCAAGAAGGGGGCGGATAACAAAGACTGATGAAACTTCTGACAGAAGCAGCAGCAGCTTGTAGGAACATTTGTGATCTGATCATTTTGCCATCTGGCACTTACCTTGTCAGCTCACTGCGAACTTTTGTAGGTTATCCAGTTCCTGGCTAGAAATGGGGACCATGCCCCTGGCCCCACTGGACTGCTGGTCTCCTGAGGTATGTTTGCATGGCACATCTCGCTTGGTACTTATCACAGGAGAGGGACTCCTAAAAGGATCCAAACCAGAAACCCAACTCACGACCCCGTGCCAACTCAGAGCATCCCTGGGGAACAGAGCAGAGCATCCTCTGTGGGTTTCTGAGGCAAGCACACAGCCTACTGTTTCTCCCTTGGTTCAGCTGGTGGGTTTGAACTGCTGACATTGTGGTTAGCACTCCAACAAGTCATCCACTCTGCCACCATAAAAAAGATAGGGGGTGGATTGATATAGGGATGGATGAATGGACTGGTAGGTGGCCTACACCGTCAGGGCCCGGGAGCTGTGGCCTGTCATACCTGTAGTGAATTGGAAACTGGCATTCAGAGTTCACCTCTATCCACGCTGGCCAACGAACCCTTCAAAACTGCTCTGCAGTCTGTGGGCTCAGGCCATGGTCACTCGTTTTCCTCTGGTGCTCACTAGCCATGACCCAGAAGGGCTGGGGTCAGACCATTTAGGCTCAGACAGCGTCTTCTCTGTGCTGCCAAGCACCTCCATGAGCTGGGTCTCCAATTCTGCTAATGATGTCTGCCCGCCCCTTTCTAATGGAAAGATCGATCTCCTTGATGGAGAAGTGGAAATCAATAGAGGAGTTGATTAGTTCTGCGCTCTCCCCACCATCTGTTACCAGTGCCATGGTGTCGCGAAAAGGGCGCAGGCCCGGAGTTCAGCAGGTTAAGGTGAATCCTGCCGCACCTCTGACGCACTTGGAGAATTCCCCCCTCTGGGTCTCACTGCCACTGCCCGGTGCTTGGAGAATCGGTGAATGCTTAGCATGGGGTTTGGAAGAGTTAGGGAAGGTGGATGTATCCAAATTGAGGACATCTTGACTGAGGCACGTCTGTTTGTCTGTCTGTTTGTGCAATGAGCTTCTGTTCTCCTGGACAGGCAGCAGGAGACCATGACATTCTGGCCCACACTGATGTCAGGGTCGCTAGCCAGGGCCTCCAATGTGGGAGCAGAGGCTTCGTCAGTGGGGGTGGGACCAGAGGAGAAATGGTAACCTAATCTGTACATGTGCCAGGGAATGCTGGGGTGTCAGGGCAGAGCCCCCCGCCCCCACCCCATGCCCACTGGAGGAAATGGAGTCAGGGACTCATATATACTCATATATATACTCATATATCCTTAGACAGGAGGAAACAACAAACCCAGAATTTAAAAAAGAAGAAGAAAATGGAAGTCTTCCCTAATTCCATCACTCAAGAGTTTACCATCTTTACCCTTCTCTCCTGTCTTTTCTATTGACCACAATGGAAACAGCCACGGCCATGGACTCCAAGTTCACCCACAATCTCAGACACTGCAGCTCACTTGGGCCTCACCATGGCCCCTGAAAGTCTTTTGTGAACAATAAAGCCAAGGGTCAGAAAGGGGAAGTAGTTCGCCCAAGGTCACACCACTTGAGAGGAGAAACGGGATTTACTCAATCGACGTATATGTGAGAGTAGTCAAGAAGGACATAAATCCCTCAGGGAGTTGATAGTCAGGTGGCTAATACCAGAACCCATCAGATGCCTGATGCAGGGCCCTGAGATTGTCCTGCTCATCTGTGTAGGCACCTGTGTGTGAGAAACTAGCGATCTGGTTTGTATCCCACCTGGCACTTTGCTGCGAGCCCTGCCCTGCGCTGTCGAGGATCCTCAACCAACAGGGTTAGTTGAGGCCACAAGGCCTTTAGGAGTCACACAGGGCTGTCCCTCCCCTCTGCTCTCAGCTAAGGCGAGGACTGCACTCTGCCCTCTGCTGTAGGGGGCGCAGGGCTTGCTGGGGGAGCTGGCACATCGAGTGGTGTGCGCTGTGCTAAGCCCCACTGCCCTGGAGCTGGGCTCACCCTGATCTTCTTAATAACAAGGGTACTGACAGAGAAGATCCCGCCTGCCTTTGCTCATGCCAGGACAGGGGACAGAGGGCTTCACATGGCCCTCCTCTGGCGAGCAGCTCTGGTCCCCAGACCACACACACTTCACAGATGCTGGCCTTCACAGACTCACACACATTTATATCCTCAAACCCTCACACCACTCTCACCTGCTCATACACGCTCACTCTCACACCCTCTCTGTCTTAACACACATGCGCACACACACACTGTCTAATTGGGGCAGTCACTGGTCACACTTGGTTTCTGTGGGTTATTTTCGTTCTGTTTTTCTGTCAATCTTCCAACCTCTGTTTCTCATGACACCTCTTTCTGTTTCTCACCTTTGCTCATTCTCTCTCTCTAGCCCCCTCTCTCCTGTCTCTTGATAGCTTTCTCTCTCCACTGTGCTCAATTTTCTTCTTCCTCTCCCTCCCC
>NW_022103919.1:928638-941292 GCF_000313985.2 Echinops telfairi
CACACACACACACACACACACACACACACACACACACACTCACGGAAGGTGCTCTCTCCTGCGCACCCTCCGCCTGGCGTGGGTGGGTGCCGGTGATTTCATCTGCCTTTGGATATGAAGTTCAAATTGCACATCAAAAAGGATAATGCATCTTTAAGCTGTTACAACGACTTCTCAATTTTTCATTTCCTGTCAGGGTGGGAGCTGCAGGAGGCAGGGGCGGCCGGGAGCCTGTCTCCTGCCAGCGAAGTGTCTGCCTGGATTTGAGCAGTAGGAAACCCAGGGGTGATAAATCGCTATTTCTAAGTAAATTTCATGCATTTGCCCTTTGGTTAAAGTCTCCCCTCTCAGCACTTTCCCTGTGCACACAGCCCGACTAATAATGCGCCATGCAAGCTCCCTCCGCTGTGACAACTGATTGCACTTTGAAGTAATAATGGCTGATTTAATAATTGGTATAATTTTTCACTAGTACCTGAATGTCATCGACGCACCAAATAAGCTACCTGGACCCACGGCGGCAGCACTTTTCCTTCTTGGGGAAATCAATAATGCATTAAACTTCAACCCAGGACCCCTGAGAGGCCAGGCCCTTGGCTGGGGCTGTTGTTAGCGGGAGGGCTGGGGTCACCCATGGGCCTCCAGGGGAGAAGGGCTGGATAGAGACCTTTGGATGCGCCTAGAACCTAGCCCAGCCTGGCCAGAGGGGTTGAGACAGAGAGTCACCAGCCACCAAGTCCCAGCCCACCCTCCATGTTCCACCTCAGCAGCTTTTTCTACCACCCCCCACCAAAGTCCAGATCTAAGCAATCCACCTTCCCACACATGCCGCCCCGCACACAAATCACACATGTTGGTGTCTCTGTACATATGGGTGTGTGAGACTGGAGTTCAACTTCATCACTGCTTATAGGGGGCCGGCATTGAGTCAGGACTATACTGGGAATAAATCAGTAAGCAAGGCTGACCTGGTCCCTGCCTCTATGTGCTGTGTTGCCCTTGGACCATGCGTGTGCATGTGGGTGTGTCTAGTATACTTGCTTGGATGCTATGTGAAGATCAGGGTGTAGGTGCATCGTCGACCTGCTTGACCTCACTTCCTGTCCAGGCTTAAGGCTGCTGCGACTTCTCCACATTGAGCTGGGCTGGGGGCAGCAGGTTTGGCCCTGCTACCCAGCCATTGCCTTCCCAGTGCCCAGGCCGCCTGCACCTCCTTCTTGTGCCAGTCAGCGCAAACTGCCAGTCTGGATTTCTTTGTCCAAAGGACACAGATTGGGGTCTGCCTGGATCCTGTCTGTTCTTGGACCAGTCAGATACTCTTACCACTGCACCCATTTTCTCCTGGGAAAAGAGACTCCCCAGGGGAAGATAGAGAGGTGTAGCCTCTGGAGCTCATACCTGCCTACCTTTGATGCTAGCACCTCACTCTCTCTCCTGGTCCTGGACCATGTCTGCATGTGCTTTTTGGACAGGAATGTGTTCTATTCCAGCCTGGAAGCCCAGTGCCGACGAGAGACTGCAGCACACACCAGGCTTACAGCACACACTTGCTAAATAGATGCATGGATGAATTCTGTCAACCATTACCATGTGGCATTGGTATATGGACACCCCAAAAAACTTGAGACATGCCTACCTTTTGAGTGACAGGCTTGAGCCTGTCTCCCACAAACCATGTAGTTTTGCCAGAGCTTTGCAGAGACCAGGGGGTATTGAGAGAACCCCTCTTCTGGCCAGGTCTGGGCCCAGTCAGGTCTGCATGTCCCACCCCTCCCAGACCTCTCCTCTCCCTCCACCCACCACTGTCTGGCTGTGAACCGGGAAATCGATTTCAACTTCATCTCATCTCAAGATCAAACATCTTAAGTGAGATTATTCACGTGCCTCCATTGTTTCTAACTCGTTTCCTATTTTCCAGTTGAAAAACCCTGCCAGAAGCATTCTGTGGCAGAGATTAAAACAATTTCGGAAGCAGGCACCCAATTCTTCTCTTTGGATGGTAAGCAAATTGGATGTCTGTGAGAAGCAGGCAAATTTTATTATGAACACATAGTTTGCTACTTAACTATCCTTAAGACCCTGGTGCTTCAGATCCTCAGCAGGAGGGCTCCAGAGGGGGCAAGATGAAGGGCGGGGAGGGGGCAGACCTCCTGCCGGGCCCTCTGCCTTCTCAGGCACAGTGGGGGAGCGGTTGGAACCTCATTCCACAGCCCAGCCAGCCTCTAAGGATAAAGGGAAAGAGGCCCAGGTTGGTGGACCCCCACAGGCTACAGGCCCCATGGGAATCACCCCAAAGGCATGGTTTCCTTGAATCCCTGCAGAACTCTCAGGAAGCATTAAGAGTCCCTGCCTGCATACCACAGGTGCTAGCCCCTCATTCTTCCTCCTGCCCCGGGCCATGCCTGCAACGTTTGCAAAGCTCTCTGGCAGCAGGTGTTGCTTTAACTGACTCTAGGCGAGGAGACCAGGATTCAGAAACACACAGCAGCTCACCCATCACGTCATCAAAGGCATTAGAGCCCCTTGTGGTCAGGTTGTCGCCCTGGCGTCCTCACCCGTCTCAGAGTAGAACTTCTCCATGTGGTGTCCTAGGCCGGGGCCTGGGAGATGCAGATCCCTGGGCAGAAGACATTCTGAGGTGCTTCTGGGGTCCCAGCCATGCAGTTAGCCGTGGGGCGCTGAACGATTTCAGGTGCCACCCAGGGGTGAGTGAGTGGTTAGGGAGTCCGCATTTGAGCTTGGCCCACCTTCTTCATCACCACTCTAGTAGACTGGCACCACATGGCCACAGTTTGTCACCTGATGCTGAGTCCACCGAGTGGGGAGTCTAGTTCCTGACCCCTTGACTTTGGGCTGGTCTGTGGCCAGCTCTGGACAGGACAATGTGGTAGAAGAGACCATGTGTGGTTCTTTGACTATGTCCGTGTCTGTTTTCTCTCTCCTTCTTGGCTTCTCTTGTTACTCTGCCCACCTGCTGGGTGAACCAACTCAGCCTGTTGGGAGGAGAGAGACCAGTGGCCCCAGCAAGGGCATCCTGGACCAGGAGACAGACAGCGAGTGCCCAAACTCATGAGTGAACGGGGCAAACCAGAGCAGAGTGGCCACGCCAACACTCTGCTGACCGTGAATTCAGGAGTGAGCCCAGCTGAGATCAGAGGACCCATCTGGATGATGGCAAAATTGTGAACGAAAGTAAACACATTACTTTTTGGAGCTGCAAGTGACTGAGTTTGGGGGTGGCTTGTTATGCAGCAACAGCTAACCAATACAACTGACCATACCAGTCCCAGGGACTGGAAAAGGCTCCTGAGTTCTCGGCATTGTTTCCCCAAGCCTACACTGAACAGCTATGCTTCTCTTGGTCTGCCCTGGGGAGACAGGCGTGGGAGCTCTGCTCTTGTGGTTTGGGCAGCACATTGTGACTAAGATTCAGGGCGAGTGTTTCCCCTCGCTGCTCACGGTCTGTCCCATTAGACTCCTTTGTTCTAAAGGTGATGCGATGCAGTGAGCTCTTATGATGTGCCAGGTTCTGTGCCCAGTACTTGATGGGCACACTTCAAGGCATCTTTGTCCTCGTCCTATGAGGTCGGCTGATTCCTATGAGGCAGAGGTCAGCACTCGACCCGCTCTGACAGAGCCCTCCCTCCCGCTGCACTCTCTCCTTCTCTCTGCGATGGCCACACAGAGCTCATAGACAGTGCTCATGGTGGCGGGGTTCATTAGCAAGAGGAGCGGGTTACCATTTAGGATCAGAAATGACACAGGCTACAGTTCTTTGATGGGGACCGTCTCATCTTGGCCTCTGCTTCAGGGTCCTGCTCAGGGCCTTCTCAGGCAAGCGTCACGAAGCTCTTTAGCTCCGTCACCTGAGGACCAGCAAGCCTCCTGCCTGAAGATGCTCAGCTTTCTCGCTTCATGGGCCAGAAAGCTTTCCAAACCATCTCTTGCCAGTCTTCTGCTTCTGCTGCTGTTCCTCGCTGTCTTGGGCTCTCTGTCCCCTGGGTCTATGAGGGTCTCAGGTCCAAAGGACAGGCCCCACCCCCAGCTCATTGATCTTGGTGGTAGGAGGTCCCTCAGTCCACATCTGGAAGGACTCAGTGAAATGTAGAGGGATGGTAAAACTCATCAGACTTCTCATTAGCGTGTTACATATCTTATTTGGTGGTCCCACCACCCCCAAAGGATGTCATGATGCTTGTTTGCATGACTAGCAAGCTGTCTAATCCCTTTGGTGGGCTCCCAGCTCATGATTTGCATAGGCCCGCCTAGTGATTTGGTGGGAGTTGCAAAGACTCTAGCTAGACCGGCTATGTTAAGTCATGCCCTGATGGGGCATGGGAGCGGAGTGGTAGATGATGCAATGCCGGGGCTTTGCCAGACCACTTGGCTGAGTTGGGGGTGGTGCTGCTCTGGCGATGGGCTGAGCCTGAGCCTGGAAAGGAAGAAGCAGAAGGGTGGAAGGGTGGCCCTTGGAAGCGCCAATGTTTGCCAAGCACACTTTAGATGCCAGGACCTGTGCACAGGCCGCTCTAGCAATCATCCCTGTCACACAGATGAGAAAACTGAAGCGTTGTCCAATAGTGACCCCCTCCTTCAGGCTTCTCTCCTCGATTTCCTTTACCCTAGGACTGACCTCAGAACGGACTCCAGCTCTCTGAAACTGTGGGGCCCTCAAGCTGCTGAGCTGGCCCTCCAAGCCTCACCGGCCAGCCCACCCTCTTCCAGAAATGGAGACTGAGCTCCCCTGGTGAGCCTTGGGAAGCCCCTTCCCCAGGTGTGCCCTCCTCTCCAGGAGCCTCCTCGGCTCAGGACTGCAGGAAGTCCTTGCCAGGTGCAGGCTGAGCAGGGTGCTCACACACCAGCGTCCCCAGCTTCCCCCACTCACCAAATGAGAGGAACCTGCTTGGGGATGAGGAGCAGGCAGGGTGAGGGAAGTGTAGGAGCTGGTAAGCGTGGCAGTTTCAGGGGCACAGGTTGTGGAGTTGGGGTGTGGGCATCCTGTTTGCATGCCTGAGGGGCCTGAGTCAACGGACCCCCTCTCTTCAAGCTTCCTTCTCTCCAGCTGTGAGGAGTCTCTGCCACACAGGACCAGGAGCCCGAGAGGAGGCATGAGGTGGAACAGGGTGTTGGGATGGCTCCAGAGTGGAGATCCCTAAGGCTCCCAGGTGGCAGGAGGCCAACACAGTCCTGGTCCCCCTGAATCAGAATGAATTGTCTTCTCCCCACAACCCCTGAAGACCAGAAGTTCCTTGGCACAGGGCCTGGTCTGTTCTGTCTAGGTGGCCCAGCCGTAGCATCCTGGCACCAGGAGTGTGTGTGCCCTTGGGTGAGGGGTCCAGAGCGGACTCTTTAGGGAAGTGCGACCTAGCATCTGTGTGGGGTAACGACTCGGCCCCTCCTGTGAGGGGGGGATGAAACCCCACGGGCTGCTAGGGAGGTGGGGGTGACTTCAGCTCCACACAGTAGTCCTCGGAACCCCTTCACCGGCGGTTCCCTTAGCAACAGGGCCTTGCTTTGACAGCTGCGCTCCCAGGCAGTCTGCTTCGCAGAGGCTCTTTCCACGAAGTCTACCCACGCCTCCCACGGAAACCTTGGCGCGGTGGTAAGCAGAGATTCCACAAGGTCTCGTCCTGACTTTTAGGGAGTCCGAACTGCCCCCAGGATTTCCCGGATGAGTCCTTCCCAATTCTTGGACTTCTGCTTGGGTCCGCCGCAGGTCCTCATTCGTTTAATCCTGTCTTTTGCCCACCCCCCACCCCCGCTGCTCCGCTGGCCCCCCCACTCTGTCACTGCCTCCTCCTCACTTCGATCTCCCTCCGGACTTCATTCTTCCCTCCAACACGCCTGCGCTGCACCTCTCTTTCACCCACACCTTCTAGCAGTTACCATGTCTGCGCTGCCACTTACTCTTCTTAATATAGGCCTCGGCGGCAGAGGGAAGAGGGCCAGAGAGTTCCCACAGAGCTGGGGAAGGGGCTCTTCATCCTCCATCCAGGAGGGAGGAGAGCCTCTCTCCCCCTGCCAACAGTGGGAGAGGAGACAGTGTTAGTCAGGTCCCCAAACCTGTGGACACTCTCTGGCTTTTCCAACTATTTTCTATCTATTCACATGACCCCTTTTTTCTAGGCTTCTTAGGCAAACGGTGGCATCCTCCTGCCACCATGTACTGTGAGTCCTCCTTCTTCTTCTTCTTAAGTGCCACCGACTTGGTTCCAACCCATAGCGACCTTAAGCAAAGAGAATGAAATGCTGCCCAGTCCTGGGCCGTCCTCACAATTGTTCCACTGCTGCGTCCAGATGGCCACCGTGTCCCACCATCTCGTTGAGGGTCTTCCTCTTGTTCATTGCTCCACTATTCTATCCACCATGATGTCCGTCTCCTGGGAACCAGTCTCTCCTGACGTGTCCAAAGTGTGTAAGATGAAGTCCCTGGGTGGAACACATGGCTCACAGGCTCGGCTGTGAATCTAAATCTAAATCTACGGTCTGGCAATCTAAGTCTGAAGACTCAGCCATTGCGGAGCCCGGCGCTGCGCTGGCACACATGGGTTGACATGAGTAGAATCAACTGGACAGCAATCAGTGCTTCACCATCTCCCGAGTTCTTTGAGCAGGCCAGGCCCTAGGCAGGCAGCCTCTATCCCCTGTTATGGTATGAACGCCTAATTGCAGCCTGTAAGATATTAATATCAGTACCCCCATTTTCCATGCTAGAAAACAGAGCTTCAGAGGTGTCAGCTAGTTACTTAAGGCCTTAAGGTACTCATGGGGGATATTGAGAGCAACCGGAAACCTCCAAGACCTACCCAGTAGAAATGTGAGGACCCTACAGCCTCCTCCTACTCCCACCTGGCAGGAGCCTTGGTTCAGTTTCCCCAGGAAGGGGATGGAGCACAGGCCTGGTGTCCTGGGGAAGCCAGCCTCTGGGTAGGACGCAGAGTCCAGGGCACAGCTGAACTGTAGAGTTTTCTCATGGTCAGCTGCTGCTTCCAGGCCATATTGTTCCTTTATGGTGTGGTGCCGCTGATGTGGTGGGGAAGAGAATTTCTCTATCGAAGCCCTTAAAAAAATAGCCCACTGGCACATATTGATGAGATGGGAATCAGTTCCCCAGGTGATGGACCAGAGAACAAATGAATGGTTCCTCTCTTTTTCTCACCCCAAAGAACATCTTCCCACCAACTCATGGTCTTAGGACAGAGACCATATGAGATGAGAGACAAAGGATTCTGTCTCGTTGCAGCACCAAACTCTCAATACTCAAGACTTTGGGCGGTAGCCCCAAGACTCTTCTCACCACTCTGATCACAATCATTTCTTCCTGGAGGACCACTGAATGCCATGTTACGACTGGAACGATCTGAGCGCCCAGAGGCGAAGATATGCATTAAGGAGATGGTGACTCACGGCAAAGAAGCTAGGTCACCGGGAGAGGGGACTTAGGTGGAACTCTGAGCAGCAGAAGAGTTGGAGGAGGAACCAGCAAAGCAGACTGAGGAGGAAGTAGGATGAGAGGTATGAGAACATTGAGCCTTAAAAGCCAGAGGCAAAAATGTTTTACTAAGAAAGGGGTTATGGCTGGAGCTAAAAGCTATGAGGTTAGGAAAATAAGGGCTACGGAGCATGTGTTGGATTTAGTAACAGCAACACCAACAGTGACCTTGATGGATCGATTGCAGTCAATCTACAGATCAAGAGATGCAAAGCAGACCATTGCTCTTGCATGAATCTGGGAGAATGACAGAGAATGGAACCTGGGCTGGTTTGTTGAGATTGGAGACCCAGGAGTCTGAATAAGTACGAATAAGAAGGCTTCAGCAGAGAGGGGGTCGGGGGAATGGGGACAATCTGTGGTCCTGGGTCCCCAGAGGTGAAAGTCCAGGGGCTAGAGTACTGGTAGTAGTGTGGAACTAGTTTGGGTAAGAGAAAGCCTTAACTTCCTCCATCCAGGATGGAGGGAAAGGGATGATAAGTATGCATGTAGGTGAATGAGAGGAAGCTGGATATCGTCAGCTAAGAGAGAGGGGGAGGAAGAGGAGGTGGTGGGGGGTTGAGGTGAGTGGGGAAGGCTTACAAGAGCTGTTGTGGAGAATGAGAGCTGATCAAGAAAAATACTAGGCCATGATAGGAACCCACCAATGGTGTGACATGAACCTGAAGTTGGGGATCATGAATTTATTATGGCATCAGGTGATTTAGACATTTGGTTATTGGTTTATTCACTTGTTCATTCAAAAAGTATTTCTGATCAACTACTTATGGCATGTTGGGTACATAGTGATGTGATTTTTCTTTGCAGGGTTCAGTAGACCATGTCAAACATGGGTGGGGGTGTGAGTGGTTGAATTGACCCAGGATTGGGGTTTTGCCAAATGGGTATAATAGAGGAGCAATGTAGATGAGGATTTGTAGGTACTGGCAAAAAAATGGCAGGCTGGTCCAATGTAATGTTCTAGATTGCAAATTTTCCCATTGTTGAAATGAATTTGACCCAAAAAAAAGTTTTTTTGCGGGGGAGGGGATACAGAATTGATCACTTTTAGTAGGCTGTTGCCCATTGTAACCCGTCAGAAGGGAACAGCTATGTAGCATTTCCCATTTTTGTTTTTGACCAGAGTATTTCCCCTCTGAAGACCTTCTTGTGGAATTAGGGTTCTATTATGTGGTGTGCTGGAGTTGGCTCTTACTAGCTTCTGAGAACAAAGCACACACTTGCCCCAACTCCTCATCAGCTATGGAGGGAGTATTTATACCACAGGAATTGGCAAATGCTACCAATCAGGGTTGTTTCCTCTGGAAAACTAGTTAATAAACACTTACCAGCACACCCTAGAAATCTTGCACTGGTCAATGCAACAAGAAAAGAAAGATGGTAAGTGGTGAAATTATAAGAAAGAGGGGGACATATTGACTTTTCACATAGGATATGATAACTTATCTGAGAAATCCACAAGACCACCTAGAAACTATCACAGTTAATCAGGTAATTCAGTAAAATACTGACTTCAAAGAAGTATTCAAAAATCAATACTTTTCTTAGGGATTAGCATTAATCATCTCGACTATATGATGGGAAATATGGCATTTATAATCACAACAGGAATATAAAACATAGCAACAAACATAACAATGAACATATGAGACTAAACACAAAATAAGATTGACTCTATGGAAAAGCCTGCTCATGGAAAAGAAGATTAAAAATTGTCAATTCCATTAAGATCAATCTGTAAATTTAATTCAGTTCCAATTAAATCCCAAACGTATTTTCTTACTTGCCAACATTAGTTCACTGGGAGTTACAAATAGGCAAGAATGCCTAAGAAGATCTTAATAAATAAAATTGATTGGGTGGGAGCAGCTTCTAAGGTCAGATATTTTCATGAATTTTTTTGTTGTAAATAATGTGTGTGTGCTTATATATCAGGCCATCAACACTGCATTCAACAGTTCAAATCACTCATCTGCACCTATCCCTGTACTGATTCCTCTTCTTTCTCTTCTGGACCGCCAGCCTCCTTTTCACGCAAGTCAATACCTGTCAACCTTCTGGTCAATTGCTTCATCTTCACACCCTTGCCCTTCCTCCCTTGGGGACCTCCAAATTCTGTTCCCTTTAGTATGCACGTCTTTGTCCTGTGTTTTAGTCCTTATAGGAATGCTCTCACACAATGTTTGTCTTTTTGTGACTGACTAACTTCACTCAGCATAATGTTCTCCAGGCCCCTCCATCTCAGGAGGTGTTGCCTGGTTTCATGATTGGTTTTGGGCGATACATGCTCTTCCATTGCGTGTATGTACAAAAGTTTCTTGAGCCGTTATCCTGTTGGGCATTTGGACTGTTTCCAATGTCTTGCTATTGTGAACAGTGCTACAATTAACACGAGAGGGCATAGTCTCTTATGGTTCTTACTTCTTTAGGTGATAGACCCAGCAGAAGGATTGCTGGCTCGTGTGGATTTCTATTCCTAGTTGTCTGAGGTAGTGCCATATCACTTTCCACAATGGCTGGGCATATTTACAGTTCTACCAGCTGTCTATCAGGGTTCCATTCTTTCTGAAGCCTCTCCAGCATGTGATGTTTTCTGGTTTGTTTGTGTGCTTATTTTTAAATAGGGCTGCCATTGTCGGTGTAAGGGGATGTCTCATCATTACTTTGATACGCATCTCTCGGGTGGCTAATGATTGTGAGCATTTTTTTGGCGTTTGTTTGCCATTTGGACGTCATTTCCAGTGAATTGGCTGTTCATGTCCTTTGCCCACTTTTTAATTGGATTATTCTTTTTTCTCTTACTGAGATGTTGCCGTTTTCTATAGGTGATCGAGAGATTCGATCCCTGTTAAGGTCGGATATTAAGATGTAGGTTCTAGAAGAGGCCATTGTGTTTCTCATTGCTCCATTCCTCATGGTTGGTTTTCCAGTTCTAGAGCAGCACCTAGGCCTCAGACCTTCGCAACACATATTTTTTGAACAAGTGAGTGAATGAATGAAGATGCACGATAAAGACAGTAGTTCAAAACAGCATAAACTGACACTATTAAACAAACCAGACAATATAAGAGAAGAAAATACCCAGAAGCATACTCTTGTATATAACTATTTCATATAGGATAAAGGTGGTATTCCAAACCAGTAGGAATATACGTGACTTACCTAATGAACAGTGCTGGGACAATTGGCTAACCTTGTGAAACAATAAAGCCAGATATTTGGACCTATATTAATAATAGGATTGGTGAAACAAACAACAGGGCATAAATATGATTGCTCCGCACCCATAAAAATGATGCTATGAATGATGCTTGTTGACATGGATCACCGAATCTCTAGGTGGAAAAAGGAACAGGAAATACAATGACAACACAGGAAAGAGGTCAAGTGATAGAATCAGACATCTGGTTCTTTTTGATCTGCGATTTAATGGTTTTTCGACCTTAAGCAAGTAACTTAAGGCCTCTGTGCCTCAGTTTCCACCTTGGTTAAATGACAATTGCAAAGTACCTACCCTCATTCATTACAGTGGAGGGTAACTCTGGGGAAATGCTTGTGAAGTGGTTGGCCCTTACGTGCTCAATGAGTGGTCATTGTTAGCAAAGCATTTACTGAGCACCATGAATGGCCCCTGAAGGCACAGAGATGGGTGGACGCAGCCTTTGCTGTAAGGTCCTGCTGGGATGGGAGGAAGGGAGGAGGCCGGCTGTGAGCAGTTGATACCTGCTCTTGGTTTACAGGTTCTCCAGCATAGAAATGCATGGCATTCGGGGGTGTGGGTGGGGTGGGGTGGCCGGCAGTGGACGACTCTGGTCCAGCCAATAAGTAAGCAGAGGTTCTCAGAAGAAATGCCTTCTCCCCTCAGTTTGGAAACACCACTAGGTATGATTAGCCACGGGAACAAGAAAGGGAACTGTGTTCTGCACCCAGGGAACAGCATGGGAAAGTGACACGTGAGCCCGTTTGCTGGAAGAAAGATTCTGCTCAGGTAAAGGCAGGAGGTGACGATCGAGAAAAGGAAGAATGTGAAAGATTTAGGATGGCAACTTGAGGTGTGTGGGACGCACGACCATTGTAAGCCACCCTGAGTCAGAATCGATTCAAGGGCACACAACCACAGTCATTGCCAGCAGGTGGACTGCAGGGGCAGATGGACAGTGTGCAGTCACTGTCTGGCTGCTGTGTAGAGAAATAATTGTATGCCGTATTCTTCTTCTTGGAAAAATAAGATATCCCCTGAAAATAAGACCTAGCGCATCTTTGGGAGCAAACATTAATATAAGGCATTGTCTTATTTTGGGGGAAACAGGGCATTATATTGCCTGAGGCCCGGGCTAAGGAGTTAGCTTTCAAGGTTTCAGGAGCAGAGGGGAGGTAGCAGTTCAGGTGTGGACTATTGGGGGCATAGAAAGTACCTAGGACTCAGACTCAGCCACCAGGCAGATGATGATGCTACTCATGAGATGAAGGACAGAGGAGGAAGAGCAGGCTTTGGGAAAGAGGCTTTTTGGGAACAGGCTTTTGAACGGAGATGCGCAGAACAAGCAGATGTAGTCACAGTTCTAAGGCTCCCTGAAGCCATCTGCGCAGGAGATGCATCGGAGTGGGGCCAGACACTCACGCAGGTTGGGTAGGACACCTGTGGAACACCTATGTGGTAAACCGAGAACCAGGAATGCTCCTTGATGTCACTGAATCCGAGGGAGGAGAGGGGATCAGGGAGGAGCCAGTGGAGAGCTGAAGCAAAAGTTGCCGGAGGTCCCAGGAACTGAGCACAAGGGCTGTGCTGGCCACGAGGCTTGGGTAGAGGTGTCATATGAGCCCTTTCAATACAGCTGAGGCTCCAAAGGGAATAGCGGAAGAGGGAGGGGAACCAATTTTAGATATACAGAAGCGCTGTGAAGCTAGAACCCAGAGTTCTCAGACTCCGCACATCCTATTCGCCCATCGTTACTGTCTGACACATGGCGGGATTTGTCACGATTCATCGATATCGATCTACTATTATTCATGAACTGAAGTTCATGCTGCCTTCAGATTTTCTTCATCCTCACCTTTTCTCTTCCAGGACTCCATTCAGGACACGGCAACGCATATAGTCACCATGTCTCCTTAGGCCCCTCTTGGCTGTGACAGTTGGTTATATTTTCCCGGTTTGTGGG
>NW_022103919.1:941439-948556 GCF_000313985.2 Echinops telfairi
CACCTGGCTGATGTGTGTTCCGTTTACTTCCCTCTAAAGTTACGCTTTTCCTCATTGTACTGTCCTTTTGGGAAGGAAGTCACTAGATTCAGGCCACACTTAAGGAATGAAGAATGATGCCGCACCTTCTTCAGGGCAGGGAACTCTGGTGGCATAGTGGTTGTCCATTGGGTGGCTAGCCATACGGTCAGCGGTTCAAAACCACCAGCCACTCCATGGCAGACGTCTTACTCCAATCGAGAGTTCGTCTTGGAAACTGCCGGGGGCAGGTTGACCGTGTCCTACCGGGTAGCCATGAGCCAGTATGGACTTGATGGCAATGTGTTGGATCTGATTGTTCTTTTCTTGAGAGAAGAGGATTTGCATAGATGGTTTGGAATTCCTATGCATAGGAGACTTGTCTATTCTCCTCTGTTTATGTATTAATTCAAACATTTGTGTATCACTGTAGGAATTCGTAGAGTCCGCAGTTCTAATTTACTATTTTCTCCCAAGAGAAAGGTGAGGCTTTCTGCTCCTGTAAAGACTGACATCCTTGGGAACCTACAGGGGCAGCTCTACTCTGTCCTCTACGGTTGCTAGGAGTCAGAATGGACCCTGGCAGTGCGTTCAGTTGGGATATGGACTCAGGGGTATTTCTTTTGTGCTTTGGTGATAATCCAACCCTTTTTATTCGTGTCCATTGTTCCAGCTCAGGCTACTGGCTCTTTCCATTGACCCAGGGGCCAATTTGGGATAGGGTTTTGTAAAGCTAAGGATTCCTAGTAGCACACTAGGTTAAGGATCAGACTGCTAACCCAAAAGTTGGCAGTTCAAACCCATCAGCCACTCCACAGGAGAATGATGCAGTCTTTTTCTGTAAAGACTTGCGGCCTTGGAAGCTCCATGGGAGCAGCTCTACTCAGTCCTATGGGTTGGAAATCGACTCACAGGCAGAGGGTAAGGAGTCTCTTAAGCTAGACTTCAAGCAACTGTAGTCACTGGTCCTCAGTCCTGGGGGCTGTGGCTGCTGGGTGAGGAGCGCTGATCAGCAGGGAGCTCACCTGGGCGAGGAGGAGTACTAGAACACTAGGAAAGCCAGTGGGTTACAGCGCTGAATGTACTGAGCGGGGTTTGAAGAAGAGAATGTGCCAAGGCTGGAGCTGCTGACCTTGGAGATGAGGGGACGGGGGTGAACGTGACTTAAGATGGGGTGTGAGTGAGTCTTAGTCAGGTCCCAAGCCCAAGAATTGACCAACATGGTCAGGAGCAGGGCCGGGGGTGTCCAGAGGCATTCTGAGTCCTGGGCCCAGAGCAGCATAGCCAACCCACTCTTGGGCATGTGAGAATCCATAGCCCTGGGCTGGGATGACTGATTCTGAGGCAGGGGCTTTGGGGGCTGGATCGAGCAGAGGCTAGGGAAGGCATGAGCAGCTTGGGGAAGTTGCAAGAAGAGCATATCTACAGAGACATGACCCAGGCAAAAGCTTGGCGATGGGAAAGAAACAGATGAGTTAGGGCAGGGAGGGGCCGGCTTGGCTGCCAACCACCCTCCCTGAGCCCTCAAGTCCCCTCCCCGGGCTGTTGGCCTCTTTTGTCTCCATAAGTATTATTTCTGCAAACCTAATAAACCCCTGTGTGTTCCAAGCACACACTTGCTCCCCAGAACCCTGTGGCTAAAATGAGTGCTTAATGGGGCTAATGAGGTGCCCGTTTGTTCTGAGCCAGAAGGCATGAACAACCACCAGGAGCAGGCACTGAGGCCACTGATTAGGGGCAGGGCCCGGCCAGCCCCATGGCTGTTAACTCAGTGAGCGCCTGGGTAGGGCTTCCACCCTCTCTGGAGGGCAAAGCAGCCCCCACTTCACTGCAGTGCCAGCCATGCCACAGAGAAGGGGCAGTTTCTACAGGACCCTTGGCTTCTGTGTCACCGCTGGCCTTGCAGAGCTCCTTGGAGACTTCAAAGGGAGTGAATACTTCAAGGTCAAATATCTCTCCTGGTCAGTGGCATCAACTGTCCACATGTCAGGCCGTGCTCTCATCAGAGCAGGGAACCAGGACAGAGCCTGGAATCTCTCACTCAGCCTCTTGTGCACAGGAAGCCTTGGGCCAACCAGGTAACCTCCCTGAGCCTCAGGTGCAAAATGAGCATAAGAATGCCCTTCCAATTTAAATGTGGTGGTATCCTTTGCCCTTTGTAGAAGCTGGGCACTGAATAGCCCAGCCCAGCCCAGTCCAGGAAATCAAGTCCAAGCCAGTCAAACCCAGTCTAGTCCAGTTCAGTCCCATTCTATCCTGATCAGGCTGGTATAGTCCAGGCCAACCTGATCCAGTTTAGCCCCACCCAGCCACAGCACTTTCCTCTGCCCATCTCACCCCTTATACCAGCTTACACAGGCTAGGAAGTAATGAACATCGGCCACCCTCCCAAGAAGGCCTGCTCCTGTGTGTCTGGTGGGAGGCATTGGCCTCCACATTCTTAGTCGTCTCCTTCTCCTCTATCTCCAGTTCCAGTCCCCCATTCCTATAGGAGGCCTTCCATGCCAGCACGCAGGCACAATGCTCTTGTTCTCGCTTGAGAGAGCGTAGAGGCTGTAGTGTGGGACTCCGGAAATGAAGTGTTCAAGTAGAGGTTCTAAACCTTCCTGATGCCGCGACCCTTTCATACAGTTCCTCATGATGTGGGGACCCCCAACCATAAAATTATTTTCGTTGCTACTTCATAAAGGTAATTTTGCTACTGTTATGAATCAGGTGACCCCTCTGAAAGGATCGTTCGACCCCCAAAGGGGTCTTGACCCACAGGTTGAGAACCACTGCTTTAAAGGGATTTAGAGGCCAATTACATATGCTTCCGACTGTAAAACCACATTAAATGTCATACAATAATATAAAACAAAAAGGTGTCCCCATCAGGTGGAGAGGCAGCACTGCATGCATCCTGGATCCACCACTTATAAGCTCTGACCTTGAGGAAGGCACTGAAGTCTCTGTGCCTCAGTTTCCTCATTACAAGGTGGGGATGAGAAAACAGTGGTGCCTTACTCATAAGGTTTTATGTGAGAATTAAATGAATTGATACTTGTAAAACGCTTAGAATAGTATCTGGTGTGTCTAAATGCTATATGTCCAACAAACAAAAAACCAAATACACTGCCATTGAATTGATACCATGCACAGGGATCCTATGTAGGGAATCTGAGACTAAATTTTATAGCAGCATGCAGCTCCATCTTTCTCCCTCAGAGTGGTTGGTGGGTTTGAACTGCCAAACTTGAAGTTAATAGCCCAATGCCTAACCCACAGCATCACCAGTATCACCAGGTGTCCTCAAATGCTATATCTTCTCACACCTGTAGAATAGATTCTGAATCATGGTGACCCTAGATAGGGTTTCTGGGGCTGTGAATCTTTCCAGGAGCAGACAGCCTAATCAGTGGCCTCAGTGCCTGCTCCTGGTGGTTGTTCATGCCTTCTGGCTCAGAACAAACGGGCACCTCATTAGCCCCATTAAGCACTCATTTTAGCCACATGGTTCTGGGGAGCAAGTGTGTGCTTGGAACACACAGGGGTTTATTAGGTTTGCAGAAATAATACTTATGGAGACAAAAGAGGCCAACAGCCCAGGAGTGGCTGATGGGTTTGGACCTCAAACCTTGGGATTAGTAGTCCAACAAACCTTGGGATTAGTAGTCCAACACTCACCTGACAGTGCCATTAGGGCTCCTCATTTAAATGGTATATATCAGCTGCCTTTCTTTATTGAGCTCTTAATCAAAGATTAGCTCTGAGCCTCCTGTGGGGCAAGGGAAAGCAAAAGCTATATTGAATTTACTCACATGAGAGCATATTCAAAGGTGAGAATATAGTCAAGCAAAGCAGCACAGCATCATATTTTTAAACCCAGGGAGTCCTCCTGACTCCTTTATATATCTCCTCTAAATTTTGCTTGAAAACAGAATCGTTCCTTATTTAGTTTATCTCTGCCTGTACCTCATTATATGCAGCTAAAAACCTGCATTCTGCCTGGAAATCTCTGTGATCAAATCCACCAGTCCATTCAGTATATTTTGTTTTCTCTTTCCCCAACAGTTCTTTGGAGAACATATCCAGCCTAATTATCTGCTACTACATAACAGGGGTTGCCTTTCATACAGCATCCAATGATAATTTCCTCACTGTCATTCAGGCTCTCCCCCAACAACCTCTGTGAGGACATCATATCCCAATGCCTCACCACTTGTCTGCCAGTTTGTTATACTGTGGTGGTGGCTTGTGTGTTGCTGTGATGCTGAAGGCTATGTGACTGGTATTTCAAATACCAACAGGGTCACCCAAAGTGAACAGGTTTCAGCAGAGCTTCCACACTAAGAGCAGTCTATGAAAAAGGAATAGACTGTATTCTTCAGAGGAATTAGCCACTGAAAACCCTGTAGATAGCATCGAAATATTGTTAGTTACTGAAAACTTAATGAACTGAAGCAGAACATAGAAGATGAGCCCCTTAGAATGAAAGGCATTCAAAATATAATTGGGGGAAAGCTGCCTTCTCAAAGTGGAGTTGACCATTAAAGGTGCGGACAGAGGGAAGCCTGTGGGAATCAAGTCTTTGGGACCTTCATTTGCTGATGAGATATACCTTAAAATGAGAAGAAATAGCTGCAAACACCAATTAGTAATTAGAACTAGGAATGTATAAAGTATGAGTCTACAAAAATTGTTAAATTGGAAATTGCTAAAAAAGAAATGGGACACATACACATCAATATTCTAGGAGTTAGTGAGCTACAAATGGACAGGTGTCAGTCATTTTTAATCAGAAAATCATATGGCTTACTATGTTGGCAATGAGACAATCAAGAGGAAAGGTGTTGCATTCATTGTTAAAAAGGACATTTCAAGATCTGTCTTGATGAACGGCGCTGTCTGTGATAGGGTAATGTCTATCTGTATACCAGGAAAACCAGTGAATACAATGATTCTTCACATTTATGCACCAACAAAAGCTAGTGATGAAGAAATTGAGGAATTCTACCAAAATCTTCAGTCTGAAATTGATCAAACATGCAATCAAGATGCATTGATAATTATTGGTGATTAGAATACAGACATTGGAAACAAAGAGGAAGGCACAGTAGTTGGAAAATGTGGTCTTAGTGATATAAATGAAGCTGGAAATCACATGATAGAATTTTTCAAGACCAATGACTCCTTTATCACAAATATATCTTTGTTCAACAATGCAGAAGGCTGCTATACATGTGGACTTCTCCACCTGGAATACAGAGAAACCAGATTGACTACATCTGTGGAAAGACATGACAGAGAAACTCTATCAGCAGCTAAAACCAGGCCAGGGGATGACTGTGAAACAGAACATCAATTGCTCTTCTGTAGTAAGTTTTGGTCAAAGCTGAAGAAAATTAAAGCAAGTCCACCAGAGCCAAAATATGATCTTGAAATTATCCCACTCAAATTTGAAGAACAGCTATGTTGCACTAAGCACTAACGACGGGAAGACCTGATGAGCTATAGAAAGACATGAAGAACATCATTCATGTGAGAAGCAAAAGATCATAAAAGACAAGAAAAAAAGAAAAGACCCAAGTGGATGCCAGAAGAGCCTCTGAAACAAGCTCTTACTCGTAAAGCAGCTAAAGCACATGGGAGGAAGGATGACATCTGTGGTAGTCACCTAATCTGGTGTCAATTTAAGGATTAAAATGGCAGGGGTGGAGTCTAGGCTGTCAATATGGAGATCGCCAATGAGACTTCTGTGTGGGCATGGCCTCCTGAGAATTCTGGGAAATTTGGTACATCCTCCTTGGAGGCAGAAGACACGTTTCTCTCTCATTGACATTGCATAATACAAGCCACATGGACACAACCAGACCTCGGAAGCCAGAGAAGCCACAGAGAGTCCCCTGCCAGCACTGAGATGCTTACAATGCCACTGAACCCAAAGACTTTCTACCCACTGGCTTGTGATCATCCTGCATTTGGCTTCATTGCATGTGTTTCATGAGTCTGAAGAGCGCTTTATAGATTGGTATCGGACATATGGGATAATATCAGACTTATGGCCTTGGACTGGACTGGGTTGGGATGTTTTCTCAATGTTCAATTCCTCTTGCATATAAACCTCTCCGTTATATACACATGTGTGTTTATGAATTTGTTTCTCTAGTCTACCCAGACTGACACAACATCAAAGAGCTGAATAGAACATCTCAAAGGGCAGCTCAAGAAGACAAAGTAAAATATTATAATGAACGATGCAGAGAACCAACAAGGAAAAGTATGCTCAGCATATCATATACTGAAGAATTCAAGAAAAAATGCAAGCTTCGAGTTTCAATATTGAAAGATTCTATGGGCAAAATAATTTATGATGCAGGAAGAATATTTTTTTAAAAGATGGAAAGAATACACAGTCCCTGTGCTAAAAAGAACTAGTATGGACTTCTGGGAAGATAGCGACTGAGTAACACATACCAGAGGGACTCTGCAGAAATCAGCTTAGGAGAGTTACTAAGAGGGAAATTCAACACTGCCGGATTGCAGGAAGATCATCATAAAGGTAAGTAGGCACAGATCCACAAGGTTTTGAGGGCCTGGGGGCTTTTGGCTTACCACAGAGGAAGCTGGCTAGGGTTTGACCTTAGCCCCACCACTGTCTCAGCCAGAGCCAGCATCATTTGGAGCTGGCACAGGGGCTATATCTCAACACAGCCACAGCTTGCCACTGCCTTGGGGCAGGGATTAAACCCTTTCAGCCCCACGGTTAGGGACCGGGACTCAGCTATATTGTTACTTTTGTTTCTCTCTCTTTTCTCTATCCTCTCACAATCTCAGTGGGCTTAGTTTTTTTCTTTTCTCCTCTGTGTCTCTTCCATTTTCTCTCACACTCCACTGCCAACCTCCAGACCATTCCCATTATCCTAGGGCATTTACGCCTGGACTCCACCCAGCTGGGAGAGCTATACCCTGTGCAGTGTAGCCCGAGGCTGGGGAAAGCCCACCCTCCCTCCACCAGGGGATATTCTGCCCAACTTCTTCCCAGGGGACTTCCTGTCTGTGGCTGGGGGAGCTGCTATCTGTCCTCTGTGGTCCCACATGACTGAGGGAACTTCCTCCC
>NW_022103919.1:966342-967669 GCF_000313985.2 Echinops telfairi
GGAAGACTCAGTTGTCTGCACCCTTGACCTTGGACCCAGCAGACCTCATGACTTGAAGGATTTCCAGTATATTAACTATTCCACAGTTGAACTGAGCCCGCTGTACTGCTGTATGGACTAATTAGCTGTTATATCCCTTTGTGCTGTATAAATCTATTCTCTCTCTCTCTCTCTCACTCTCATCTATCTAGTCATAGTGTCCTGGTTTTGTTTCCTTTGTGCTGCATAAATGTATCTATCTATCTATCTATCTATCTATCTATCTATCTATCTATCTATCTATCTATCTATCTATCTATTATCTAGTCATAGTGTCCTGGTTTTGTTTCCTTTGTGCTGTATAAATCTATCTATCTGTCTAGCTAGCTAGCTAGCTAGCTAGCTATCATCTATCTAGTCATAGTGTCCTGGTTTTGTTTCTATAGAGAACTCTGCCTAACACAGCTAGTTATATATGAGAGTAAATTAAAAAGTATTGCTACAAAATCATAGAAATCTTTATTAAATAAAAATATTAAAATGAGAAATTATTGTTTCCTGACATTTGCCATGTAGCTCTATACATTTATGAAGGTTCTGTTTCCATCTCTCTAAACCTTCCCAGAGCCTGGTCAGATCTCCTCACACCAAGGCACAACATAAAGGGATGGTAACAGAACAGCAAGGGGAGTAAAGTAAGGAATTCTGAAAAGAGACTTCGGACTCAGGGTGGCAGGGCTTGGCACTGCATTGGACCGATAAGAAAATATTCATAAGGGTCATCTGACAAACCTGGAACTATTCATAGGCTATTTTTTGCTTTCTCTCTCTCTCTCTCATGTCTATCTATATAAGATATAATAAATAATCCCAAGGAGAAAACAATGAGACCAATGGTTCTAGGGGGGGCAGAGGAGAGGAGGAGGTGGGGAGAAGGGAGTGGGGAACCAAGAAATCCAGGGACAAGAGAACAAGAGATCTAAACTTGATGGCAAGGAGGGCCTGGTGAGGTTTGATCAAGTGCAATGTAGCCTAAAGGAAGTAAAGAGAGCTGAATGAAGGTCAAACATGATAGTGGGACAGGAGGAAAGTAAAAAGAAATAGAGGAAAGAACTAGGAGACAAAAGACACTTATAGAGATATAAACATAGGCATGTACATATGTAAATGTGGTAATATGTAATGACAGAAATATAGGTCTATGTACATATATTTATAAGTTAAGTATTAAGGTAGCAGATGGGCATTGGGACTCTACTCAAGTTCTCCCTCAACACAAGAACACTTTGTTCTAATAACCTAGCATTCTGTGATGCTCACCTTCCTGACATGATCACTGAAGATAAAA
>NW_022103919.1:969682-973584 GCF_000313985.2 Echinops telfairi
GAGAGAGAGAGAGTTGAAAACCAGATCAGGCCCAACGTGGATGGAGGGGATCAACTGACAAGGTTTTAACTGTTTAAGTCAGAGTTATCATTTTGATCTCATATAGTTATCTCTCCAATGTACTTTTGTAACCAGTTTATTCCCATCCCTCCATTTTGCATACAGGAAAATCATCAGAAGTGTATTTCCTGTATATATCTCACAAATGTATCTTGGCCTCCCACTGTCATCCTTAGCCTTCTGCAAAGCAGAGTCTCACAATTTTGGCTCTGATACGATTTCCTCCTTCACCTTTGGATTACATGATTTGCAATCCTTTTGTCACTGAAGCATCTCTATGTGACTTCTCTAACATGGCAATCTTTGGGTGGTTGAACTTCCATGGGAGCTCAGGATTCTCAGAGGTAGTATTCAAAGAAAACCAAGTGAAACTTATGCCATACCCTCAATCACTTCTGAATGTCACTTCTACCACACTCGATTGGTCAGGCAAGAGAGTCAAGACAGCCCAGATTGGAAGAGAGAGAGAAGAACTAGACGCACTCTCTTAATGGAAAAAGCACAATGACTATGTAGCAACCTTTAATCTCCAACATGAACCTTGGCCAAAGAAGCTGAAGGGACTGGAAAAGGGGCCAGGAGCTAGCAGAACATGTTGATACCCTCAGGAATGAGGACGTCACCCCCTTAGCACCTCCATGGAAACATAAAGCAAGCAGGAGTCCCTGAGACTGGGCCAAGAGGGTAGAGGAAGGGATTCTGGAGGATGGCTTAAAAGTCAAAGGTCTTTACACAAGCAGATACTTGAATCCCCTGCCTTATTTAGGAACCAAAATCAAACAAACCAGGGAGCATTGGGTCCACTCTGACTCATGGCTGAGGCAGAGCAGAACTGTGTTGCACAGGGTTACCGGCTTGGGTGCCTTAATGTATTAGCAATGTATATAGTAATGTATTCTCTCACTGATCTGGAGGCCGGAAGTCTGAAGCCAGTGTCCCTGGGCTGAAGCTAAGGTGGCAGAAAGGCCACATCTCTGGAGACCAGGAGGTAATCAGCTCCTTGCCTCTTCCCACTTCTAGTGGCCAACAACAGAGGCCCAGAGACAGAAACTAGCACCCCTGGCAAGCACCGAAATTGCGCCCTGCCTAAATGCCTGACACCCTAACAAGAGGACTTCAAAAAGTATGTGGGAGAATAAAATGGAAAAAGGATGGAGACGTTCCCTGAGGTTTTTTGTTTGTTTGTTCCTTTGATTTTTCAAAACTTCTTATTGTGAGCTAGGTGACGTTTACGAAGTAGACCATAGTTTTGCATGCAATAATGCATACACATTCTGATTCAGTCCGTCCATAGGCTGTTTTTTGTTTTTTAAATGGCTTATTTTGGGAAGCAAATCATCATGCCCTTCTTCTGAAAAGTATTTGCTAAATGCCAGGCAAGTATTCTGTCATGGGATCATGACATAGGTGCCCGTACCGGGGTTCCGTGGTGTCACTGAGAGAATGGAGCCTCAGCGAGATTAAGTCACTTTCTGAAGGTCTCGGAGCTTGTAAGGGGGGCGGGGGGTGGAGAGCCAGAATGCGCACTCCTTCTGGCTTTATTTCAAAAATGTTCATATGAAGAGAAAAGTCACATAACATTTCTTTCGGCAAGGTTTTGCCATTTCCGGGTTTTGCATCTCCTTGGTTAAATTTATTCCTGAGGAGTTTGTTCTCTGTGTTGCTGTTGTCAATAGAACCATTTTAATTTCATTTTGGAATTTGTTAATGCTAGGTGTATAGAAGCACAACAGCTGTTTGAATATTGCACTTAGAATGCTCCTTGGAAGTAAGGGTGATGAGACTTTTCTCTCTCATCCTTTGGGCACGTTATCAGCAGTCTTGGGAGAAAGACATCATGTGTGGTAAAACAGGGGTTCGGTGAGGAAAAGGAAGCCTCCCCATGAGATGGATTGACACAGGGGCTGCAACAATGGGCTCAAACCTAGCAATGATTGTGAGGATGGTAGAGGTATGGGCAATCTTCTATTGGTGAGAGGGTTACTGCGCTAGAACCACTTTGAAGGCACCAAACAATGGGTTACGTGTTGGGCTGCTAACCACAAGGTCAGCAGTTTGAAACTGCCAGCCTTGTTTCTCTTGAAAGATGAGGCTGACTATTCCTGTAAAGATTTACAGTTTTGGAAACCCACAGGGGCGCTTCTATTCTGTCCCAGACAGTCCCCATGAGTCAGAATTGACTCAGTTTTGATTTGGATGACAACAATAGTCTATAACTTTTCTGGGCTTGTTTATTAGTTCCAGGGTGTGTGTGTGTGTGTGTGTGTGTGTGTGTGTGTGTGTGTGTGTGTGTGTGTGTGTGTGTGTGTGTGTGTGTGTGTGTGTGTGAATCCCTAAGGATTCTCTAATATAATAGGAATAATTTTATATCTCCTGTTCCAATATGAATAGCTTGTTCTCTTTTTTTTGCTCAATTGTTCCAACTAGAGCATTTATAATAATGATAAGTAAAAGAGGTGAAAGAGAGCATCTTTGTTTTGTTCCTGATTTTAGAGGGAAAGCTTTTAGTCTTTTATCATTGTCTATAATGGTAGCTGTGGATTTCTTTTACAAATACTCTTCATCCTTGAAGGACAAGGATGTCGCTTTGAGGTCTAAGGTGTGCCTGACTCAAGCCAGGGCATTTTCAATCACCTCAGATACCTGAGATGAGAAGTTGGAAAATGAACAAGGAAGACTGTAGAAGAACTGAGGCCTTTGAGTTGTGATGTTGGCAAAGAATATTGAAAATAATGTGTGGAGTGCCAGAAGACCAAACAAATCTGTCTTGGAAAAAGACATCATGTTTGGTAAAGCAGAAGGTCTGGAGATAAGAGGAAGTGAAATGGATTGACACACTGGCAGAAGCTGTAGGCTCAGCCATAGCAATTGTGAGGATGGCACAGACCTTGGCAGTGTTTTGTTCTGTTGCACACAGGGCCACTATGAGGCCGAGCCAACTCAAAGGCACCTAACTACAATAGCAACAACAACAACAACAACACTATTTTCATCATGTTGAGGAAGCTCACCTATATCCCTAGTTTGTTGGGTGCTTTTAATCATGAAAAGGGATTGGATTTTGCCAACCATATTCTCTTTAAGTTATCTGAATTTTATTTCAAATAAGGAAAAATGTTAAATTTCTTTGGTAAATTTGTTATTATGGCAACTTGTATCTTTATACATAGTGTTCCCATCAGCATAGATTCATAATTATTTTCTTATGGAGCGATCTTTTAAATCACATAAGCAAGCAGAGGTGCTATAAACAAAAAATATTTTTAGTATTGATTTTCATTTTTATTTATGTATTTACCAATACCAATGCTCTTTATTTCTTTGCACAGATTTAAATTACTCTCTGAAATTTAATTTAAATTACATTGTAGTTTAAATTACATTCATTTAAAGCTGACATTCTCCCTATAGCTTTTTTTTTTTTTTTTTTAGCATATCTACTAGATATGAACTCTCTGTTGTTGTTCATTTGGGAAAGTCTGAATTTCTCCTCATTTTTGAACAATCGTTTTTTGCCAGATACAGAGTTCTCCTTCTTGCCCCCATTCCCAGTATTTTGAATGTCATCCCACAGCCTCCCACTCTCCACAGTTTTGAAAGAGAAATCAGTTGTTAACCTTATTAAGGCTCCTTCAAATATTGTGAATTTCTTCTAGCTTTTTGCTACTCTCAAGAATCTCTTTGCCCTTTTTTTTTTTAGTTTTTAAAATTATCATTTTATTGGAGGCTCATACAACTCTTATCACAATCCATACATCTATCCATTGTGTCAAGCACATTTGTACATTTGTTGCCATCATCATTCTCAAAACATTTGCTTTCTGCTTGAGCCCTTGGTATCA
>NW_022103919.1:974911-985495 GCF_000313985.2 Echinops telfairi
ACAAAACAACAACAACAACCCAACAACAACAAAAGAGAAACGCTTGTAGTTAGTTCAAGGATTGTTTGTCGGCCTTTTGGAGTGTTTTCTGGTCGAGTCTGACGGGGTGCCATGCCCTGGTCCCTAAGTCTATTTTTTGTATTCCTGGGGACTTCGTTGCTCTGTTCCCCTTGCTGTTCTGTTGCACGCCCTTAGTGTTTTGCCTCAGTGTGGTGGGATCAGATAGGGTGCAATTCCCACACTGTGTCTCCAGTGTTGACCTCTG
The DNA here is from genome assembly GCF_000313985.2 of Echinops telfairi. Lineage (NCBI taxonomy): Eukaryota > Metazoa > Chordata > Mammalia > Afrosoricida > Tenrecidae > Echinops > Echinops telfairi. Next base: position 975,177 of record NW_022103919.1, read on the forward strand.
TAGGGCTATGGGTCAGTGAGGGATGTTGTGTCTCACAGTGGGGCTGGCCATATGGTCTTCTCTGTGGATTGGCTGCTCTGAGTGGGTATATCGTCCTTAAGGCTTGGTGGGCCTGGCTGTGCTCCACTCTCTCTTCCTCCCCCTTCACTTGCTCCCATGTTCTCTGATCAGACATGTCCCTCTCCCTGAGCTGCAGATTCAGTGCTGTCCTCTGACATAAATTCTTCTGGGGGGAGGGGGAGGTGTCCACATAGTTGGGATTGGGGCCGGCCCCTCAGACCTCTCCACTGGTTCCCTACTCCATGCCGGCGTGTTGCATTCACATCTTGGAGCACTGGGTTGAAGGCTGGTCCCTCTTTCCCTGTGGAGATATAAACAATACCCTCCCCTTGGGTGGGTTAGTACCCTGTTCCCCTGCTACCCATTTCTTTTTCTTCTTCTTTCCTTTCTCTCCCTCCATTTTAGTTGGCTACCATATGTATCCCTGACCTTTTGATAGTTTGATTTTAATGTGTTTTGGCATGGACATCTTTTATTTTATTATACTTGAAATTTCTAAGCTCCTTGGATGTGTAGACCAAAGGTTTTCATCAGATTTGGAAAGGTTGGGGCCATTGTTATTATATTTTTCATTATGTTGTAGGTAGAAGTTTACAGAGCAAATTCGCTTCGGGCCATTGTTGCCTTCCATATTCTTTCTGCCCCCTTCCTCTCGCTCGTCTTCCTATGGGTCTCCAGTGAGATGCATGTCAGTGCACTTGGTGTCCTGCAGACCTCTGCTGGGCTTTCTTAGCTTATCCTTATTGTCTTCTTTCTGTTTCTCAGACTACACCCATTGTCAAGTTCACTGATTTTTATTTCTCACTGTTCAAATCTGTTATTGAGCCCCTCTGGTGAAATTTTTAGTTTAGTTATTATACCTTTAAACTTCAGTTTTTATCATTTCTATCTCTTTATTGATATTTTCTGTTCGGCGAGGCATTGTTGTCATGTTTTTCTTTATTTCACTGGGAATTTATTTAAAACAGTTTATGTAAGCTCTTTGGTAAGTCTCATGCTTTGTTCCCTCAGTACCAGTTTCTATCAATTTCTTTTCACAGATGCATTGGTGATATTTCCTTGTTTCTTGATATGCTTCTTGTTGCCTTGTTTCTTGTCTTCTTTTACTTTCCCTGTTCCTGATTCTTGACCAGCTTTCAATTCTTCAGCCCACCATGGTGCTTCTTCACTCCTTAGAGACTTTGAATACACTCCCCTTATTCTGGAATTTCCATGTCTAATGAATGAACATTTCCTCATCTTTCAGGCCCAGATCACCAAGGGATCTCTCAGTGGTGAATGTAAAAGAGGATCCGTGAAAAGGAGGAAGACCCTGAACAAGATGGATTGACACAGTGGCTGCACCAATGGGCTCAAACTCAGCCACCACAGAGCGGGTGACACAGGGCTGAGCAGTGTTTTGTCCTGCTGTACGCAGGGTCACTATGAGTCAGTACCCACTCAACGGCACTAGTCACAACCAGGAATATCAGTTCTAAAAGTGTGGGGTGCAGGAAACACAATTCTTTTTTCTGTATCTCCCACTCATGGGCTTGTTGGGGGAGGGTTGATTGTGGTCTTTCGACGTTTCCTAATTCCTCACTCTTACTTGCTTTGAGGTCATGCATGGAAGGTGGGCAATCCCGCCTCGCACAGTTGTCTCGCTCCAAATGTCCCTTCTATCTCTACCGGCAGAGATGTTTCCGGACCCTTCCACCTTGGTGCCACTCACCTTTGCCCCTCTCTCTCCTCTCCTCCTGCCAACATGGGCATCGCTCCTTAGGCTGAGAAAACTGGCTTTCCCAGCAAGGGGGACAAAGACCAGAGCTCTTTGTCTATGCTCCATGTCTATGCTGAGAAACCAGCCTAACTGGTGGCCACTCTTAGTAAATTAAGTTGGACTGTCGCCCCTTGGAGGGCCCTGATTGACACCAAGGCTTGGAAGCTCATGCCTTTGCCCTTCCAGTTTTGAGTTTCCAAAATGTATCTGATGGACTAGGGTGAACCGAGGAGGCCAAATGGCAAGGCAGGCTAATAAAGCCTGAAGGAGACTTGTCCTGGGGGTAGGGTAGGGTAGCCTGTCTGTGGTCTAGACTCAGCAAAGCACTGAGCATTTAGAATGGAAAGGTTCTGGACAGAGATCCTTCCTGTATGCATCTTCTCAAATGACCATCTCCGTGGTGTTTGACATACAGCAAGTGTGAAGGAAGGAATCCATGGAAGGAAGCCTTAGAGCCCCAGCCACTTTGGGGTGCTGTGCTAATGGGTGAACTTTGGACGGCATCGTGGGCATCCATGGTGGCAGGGCAGTATGTGGGCTTCACAGGGAAAGGGAGACGAACCGACTTGACTCTGGCTTGGGATGGTGCAGGACACATGAGGGCAGCCTGGGATGGTGGTGACACGGGACCTCCTTCCAGTCTCCAGCTCCAACTGAGAGTCATTCTTCACAGGAGGATCACAGAACATGACTTTGTTTCATGGCCCCAGGCTGGGGAAGGTTGAGGGCATCAGGATTCCGTTTAGGAAAAGAAGAAAGGGCCAAGTGAGAAATCAAAGAGAGAGGGGGACAGGACAGGGCCAAGGAGATGTGGGGGAAGGACAGACTTGGACAAAGACAGAGAGAAGGGAGAGCTGGCAGGGAGAGAAGGCGGGAAGGAGGAGCGGTTAGCACTGGATACAAGTTGGAAGTGAAAGGCATCTGGCAACCTTGCATTGCCTATGAAATGATATTAACATTTTATTATTGTAAGGTGAGCTTTTTAAAACGGAATTTTAAATGTTACCCTGCTGTTCGGGAACACAAAAACCTTTAATTTTATGCAAATGAACAGCGAGGAGCTGAGCGCTTAATGTAAACGAACACTTTCTTTGTAGGAGAGGTTGGAAGAGAGAGAAAAAAATTCCCCAGGATTCTTTAATTGCTGTCTGAAATTATGTAAATCCCAGCGCCAGGCAGAACACAATTACCCCGCGGCCCTTCCTGCCAGCGCTGCTAATGTCTAACAAAATATCGGTGGGTGACATTTAGACGAGGTAATGCAAATGAGAATTAATTTTTTTCCAAGACAAAGGGCAGCTGAAAGATCACCTCATTCATATACAGGAGCAAGGCACGCCTGGGAATGCTGAGGATCGGGTGGGTGGAGCGGTCGGGGAGACCAAGGTGGTGGTGGGGTCCCCCCTAGAGACCAGCCCCTGGGATTCTGGCCTCAGGGAGTCTTAGATGACTCCCCTCTCCATAGCCTCCGTTCTCAAGCATTCACGGAAATCGTGGCATCAAATGTAAATAGCCATAAAAAATACTCCTGTGCGTGGGGGTGGCCCATTCTCAGCTGCAAGGCACTCTCCCCAACTTGCTCGCATTCCGTACACGTGGCAGCCCTGCAGGGAGCCAACACGAACTTCCTATGTGGAAGGGTGGTCACCCAGCCAATGGCACACACTTAAGTGCAAAGGCAAGGCTTGTGCTGACTATTGAAGGGGAGCATGGGTGTTGGGCTTCTCCTCTCTCTCTCTCTCCCATCCCATCTGTTCACTTAATAAAATATCTTACATTTTTGGAAAATATTTTCCATTAAGAAGGCTTGTAGAGAGAAAACCAGGACCCCAGTTCATGTTCTGCAAACAACATGTGCTCTCAGCCTGGAGAAACCTCCCCCTGAGTAACCTGCCTGGAAGGCTCTAGGCATCCTGGGGGAGGCCTTCTCTGACTCACGCCTCCACCTCAGCGTTCACTATTTTAACTTCCATGTGCTTTTCTGAAACATTATCATGGTCAAGTTCTCTTTTCCCGTGATTATATAAATCCCATGGCGACAGGCCAGGAACCGGGCCTGGTCGAGTCGACATGACAACCTCGATTGCTAGAACACTGCCCATCACACAGTAGGTGCTTGGTAAATGTTGAATGAATTAATAACTCAATGCATGACTTAAAAAGAATTGTGTATTGAACTGTGTCTGCCCGTGGGAATGTCAAGTTTGTAGACATGAAGATTCTCTTTGGCACTACCCTGTTTCCCCAAAAGTAAGACATCCCCTGAAATTAAGACCTACTTACAGTTTTGCCTCTCGCTGAAATAGAAGGCACCCCCCGAAAATAAGACCTCCCTGAAAATAAGATTCCTGAAGCTACTGTAACTCTGGACTCTGGATTGTAGTGGTTGTTGGCCGCAGTGCAGCCGGAGCAGACAGGAAGTGTGAGGTCTCTTTTAATAAAACAATAAGCAATAAATGTGTACCGTATTCTTCTTCATGGAAAAATAAGACATTCCCTGAAAATAAGACCTAGCGCATCTTTGGGAGCAAAAACTAATATAAGACACTGTCTTATTTTTGGGGAAACAGGGTATTACTCCTGGAACACTAGAAAGTCATAGAAAAGCATGCAACTGGGGAGAGAAGGGGTCAGGAGTCTTGTGGGCTAAGAGAACTCTCTCCAGGAATTGAATCTCATGGCAGACAGTGGATAGCTTATCCTGACTTTCCACAAACCACTGTCACTAAATTTAGTCAACTCCGGATTATCCATAGGTGTCTTTTCCGTCAGTCTTTAATCTGCATATAATCCCTCAAGGTAGAAAGATATTTTGAGCTTAAGCCAAGTCCAGAGGTTGGCACATTTGGCATTAAACACAAACCAAACCAACCAACCAAACCGAAAGGCACATGAGAATGTACTTTTTGCCTACTTAACAAAACATTACAGTGCCAAACAGAGGGAATTAGAGAATGGAATTGGTTACTCGTTGAGAGAAGCCAGATAGTGAAGCAACCCAGATATCGGCAACAGCAAAAAATGCCATGACTGCGTCGGACAGTGTAAGATATGACAGCATAATAATAATTTATAAATTATCAAGGGTTCATGGGCGGGGGTGGGGAGGGAGGGGGAAAATGAGGAGCTGATACCAAGGGCTCAAGTAGAAAGCAAATGTTTTGGAATAATGATGGCAACAAATGTACAAATGTGCTTGACACAATGGATGGATTGTGATAAGAGTTGTACGAGCCCCAAACAAAATGATTGAAAAAGCAAATGTCATTACTGAAGGGGCATGGTGAGCGGTGTGACCAGGAGACCAGGAGCAGGCTGAACCCGCGAGAGCCTTGACAGTCACGGCCATGCAGTCAGTTCTGACTCACGGCCACCCTGTGGGTTGGCAGAACCGCCCCTCAGAATTTCAGAGACTGCCACTCTGTAGAAAGCCTCATCTTTCTCCTGCAGAGAGGCTGGTGGTTTTGATAGCTCATCTTGAGCTTAGCAGCCCCACACACAACCGTTATGCCACCAGGGTTCCTTGCTGGATGGACAACCTGCAGCCTGGTGGAGACAGACGTCATGGAGACAGAGAGGAGCTAGCAAGGCCTGTCCTTCCTGCACAGCCTCCTGCCAGACTTCTCCTTTGGGCTTACCCAGCTAGAATCCTGCTGACACAGGCTCGGGGATCGCAATCCGCAGGCTCAGCTCCCCCTAACTACCTCCAGCCCCAGCATGATTCATCGACAGGGTTCTGATTCTGAACAGAGCAGAAGAAGGAAGGATTCCAGAGCCAACACAAATGAAGCTTTCTGAGCTCGGCCCCTGAAACCACACGATCGTCAAAGTAAAGTGGATGGGCGACATTCACACGCATGATGATTAGGCTGGTGACACTGGACCCCTGTGACCCATCGGAACACCACAATCAGAGAAAGCCTGTATTTTGGGGGGCTGCTGATGGAAATGCATCACCTGCGAAGTCTTCTTGATAAACCATTGAACCTGGATTTCAGTCTCTTGAACTAATCTTGACTGTATAGAAAATACAGGAAAGAAAGAAATATGCTCAAAGACGCCAGACTATGGAATCAGTAAGATAATCCAGAATATGGAAAACTACAGTGCGTATGACCAGCGTCTTCAATAATCAAATTATTAAAATAAAACCCAAAAAAGTTTGGAGAAATTTCCGATCAAAGGAAACTTAAGGGCCCTATCCAATCAAATGCACCGCATGGGCCTTGTTTAGACTTGGATAGAAAGAAAGCAATCTTTGATGATACCAAGATTTTGGTTTGGTAGGTATCATGGTGGTATTGTGGTAAAATTTTGTTTTGTTTTCCAAAGAATTCTTTGAGAGGAGTTTCCGGCAGGCCCCGGCAACTGAAAGCCCTGCCAGGTGTGTGATCCCTATCGGGGTTCCGTCCCGGCCCCAGTCTGGCCAGGACGGTGACCGCCATAGGAGGAAGAGGTATTAGACCCATGGCCTGTTGCTGCTGTACCTTGCAACCTTGTTGAACTATGTGACATGCACCGCCAGCCTCATCGAAGACATCAACCAAAAGCACTCGGTCCTGCTTCGAGATGGAAGGACACTGTTTAAGAAGCATTGATCAGTTTGCTAACTTAGTGCTCCATCAGACTGTGGAGCATATTCATGTAGGGGGAAAAGACGATGATAGGACTCGAGGAATTTCTGTGGTCAGAGGAGAAAACGTGGTCCTACGAGGAGAAATAGGGAAAGCAAATGATGATAGGAGTAGCCTTTGTGTGAACCATACTGAGGGTGGGACTCAGCTTCCCATGGGCCCTGACTCCCTGTAGGAGGAGATGCCTGGATGTCTGCCAGGAAGACCAGCTGGACTTGGGAAAGGAGAGTGACACACCCCTCCCGCAGGTGTCCTTGGAAGAAATCCTGCAAGAGCAAAGGTGGGAACAGCAGACCAAGCTGGAAGCAGAGACGCTGAAAGCTCAGGCCCTTCAGGATCAAGGTCTCTCCATTCCTCGAGCAGAGACTCTGGGTGAGTCTTTTGCTCAAGGGCCAGGAGCATGAGCTGTCACTGAAATGAAAGTGACATCCTGGCAACCGGATGAAATCATGTGGCTTTAAAAAAAAAACACACAAAATCGTCGTGAAGAAACAGTGGCATGGCCTCCTTTCCCACACCGCTGCGGAGTCAGCAGCGACTTCTTTCTGTTGCTTGCCTTGTTCCACATTCGGCTTTAGAAGGGACATTCTTTACTTGCAGATAAAATGTGAATCTCAAAACTCCCAATTTAGCACCCACATTTACGTTGCCTTCCATGAATAGGTAAAATTAATAGTCTGCTTTCAAAGGTAGGAGCTGTCTACACTGGAATATCCCCCTTCTGTCGCAATTTCAAGTTGCTAGTTACTGATAAAGAAATATTTTCTTACTGCATAAAAAAAAAGAGAAAGAATGCATTGCATTTAGGGTGATCTATTGACAATTTTTGAATGAAATGGCTTGAAGACAGATTTGTTTCAAAATGATTCAGGGAAAGGATGGGAGACGGAGAGAGGGTTGGAACAGAACACGTGCTGATTGTTGCAGCAGTCAGGTCACGAGTATATGGATATGCGTGACATTGTGCTCTTTGCCTTTCCATAATAAAAAGTTTCAAATTTTTGAAAAAGAAGAGCTCAAATTCACTTAGTAATTTCTAATTAGAAAGGTGACTGAAAGAAATATTCATGGCATATACAATTAGTTAAATAAAGAAAATGAGAGGGTTAGATATTAAAAAGGAGAAGTCCAAATTTTAATTGTTTGCAGATGATGTATTTTTGTGCCTAGGAAACTGCCCTTTAGAAACTGGAAGCTACTGAATACAGTTAGAGAGCTAATATGGTCATCAGTTAGAACATTAACATATAAAAACAAATAGTTTCCCTATAAACAAAATATTTTCCAGATCGAAATTCTGGAAATTATTCCAGATAGAAAATAGAATTAAAGACCCCATTTATAAAAGTAACAAATGGAAATAAACTAAAAAAAAAAAAGATGTGGAATCTTTGTTAAGAAAATGCTACATTTATGAGATGTATCCAGGAAGATCAGACTAAATGTTCATTTAGTCTGTTCTTAGTATCATGAAAATATAAGTTCTCTGCTAATCCTACCTTAAATACAACCCTAATAAAAATACTAATCAGAGTTTTTCAATTTGACAAACTTTCTAAATTTCATCTGGACTAATAAAAACATGAAACCCTAGGCAAATACTGAAAGAGAAGAGACATGAGGGGGTTTCCAGTTATAGCACTATCACAAAATAGAGACCTTAAAAACATGTTCAGGTTGAGTAGACCCCAAAATCTCATGTGAAATTCAAAACTGTCTTTAAACCTGTAACTGAGTAGACAATCAACAGAGCCTAAGGACGATGAAGGACACAATTCCAGAAAGGTAGCCTGTCTGTTGAAGACATCTGAAAGAACAGAGCCAGGAGGGATGTGGGATCATGGACTTGCATGAATCTGATACCTGGAACGATGAAATTCTAAATAAAAGTGTGCATTAACAGAAGAAACACCACTACCACCAATAGCTCTACCACACAGGGGAGCACTTAACAATCTTGGCCTTAACTTTGAAGGTGTGGGATATAAAGAAGAAGAAGTTAAAAAAAAGAATCGCAAACCCTCCTGCAAACCATCATGTTCACATTATCCATGTAGTTCACCTCCCTAATGGTTTGACTTTCTATGGAACGACAATGCTGCTTGCCTACCCAGTATTTAGCTTATGTTACCAACAAAGCCTTAATTCTGTTTGGGAAAGTATTGTATCTACACATTTTCCAGAAGTATGTTATCCAGCTCCCTTACATTATATGAGCATAAATATATCATTCTGGCCAGTGAAATATAACTATAAGCCTGTGGGGGGACTTCTGCAAGCCTTGCTTCTAGACATAGACACACTTCTTTTCTTCTCCCCCTTCTCCTCTTGTCTTAGTTTCCTTGTGCTGCCTTAACAAAAATTACCATAAGTGGGTAGCTTTGAAGAACAAAAGTGTTTCTTTTCTCCCAGTTCAGGAGTCTCAATTCAGGGCATGGATCCAGGGGGAGAACCTTCTTTGCCAATAGCCCAGGGAGATCCTTGGTGTTCTTTGGTGTCTTGTCTCCCCCTTGTTTGTGTCTCTGGGTCTATTCAATAGACTTTATTCTTCTGTTTTTGTAACTCAGAAATTATTAGGTTTAGGACTCACCCTATTCTAGTATGAGCTCATTAACACAACATAAAAAAACACTTATTTCCAAACAGGGTTCTATTTACAGGTATAGGAAGATGTTAGGAATTCAATGCATATTTGGGGGGAGGGGGAGGATACAATTCAATCCTTAACACCTCTCTTCCTTCCTTCCTGTGTATGGATATAATGTATGTGTGATGTCTCAAGGTGGAGCTGCCAGCCATTGTTGGGAGTGCAGAAAGAAAGACCCTCCTCATCCAGTATGGTGGAAAGGAGAAGGGTTACTTACTTCTTTTGAAGCAGCATACCTTGGGACACCATATTTGATAAGAAAAAGAGAACCCTCATGTAGTGGTTAAATACCCAGTTAGGTTTCTATTATATGTAACAAAAGTGCAAGTTATAGTAAGTTCTTATAGCTTTTGTTTGTTTCCAAGCTATATATTATGTTCGCAGAGTAACTATGGTACACGGTTTTAATTATTGTACTACTATGCTACATTGGGCTGAGAATCGAAAAGTCAGCAGTTTGAAACCACCAACCACTCCTCAGGAGAAAGATGAGGCTTTCATCTGTCAAGAGTTACCTCTTGGAAACCCCAGGGGCAGTTCTACTTGGCCTACAGGGTTGCCATGAATCAGTATTGACTCAGTGACAGTGAGTATAATTGGAAGGAGCTCCTGCTCCCCCATTGCCTGTGACAGTAAATGTTATATTTCAACTTGGTTATGTCATGATTCTCAATGTTGTATGTTTGTCTTCCATTTTGTGATCCGATGGAATTATTTTCCATTTATGACATGTGCAACTAGGCTGCATCTTATGCTGTAAATCTCAATCTCTATCCATCAATAAAGGAGTTCCAGTGGCCTGTGAGGAAGTGGCCTGTGGTGTAGTGATTGCATGTTGGGTGCTGACCACCAGCCACTCCATGGGAGAAAGCCAAGATTTTCGACTCCCATAAAGAGTTAGTCTTGGGAACTCCCAGGGTGGGTCTACCCTGTCCTATAAGGTTGTTATGAGTCAGAATTGACTCAATGGCAGTGAGATTTTTGTGGCACTGCAGGTTGAGCAATGGGCTGCTCTGTGGGAGAAAGGTAATGCTGCCTGATTCCTTAGAGACCTGCAGTCTCAGAAACTCTATCTAAACTTGCTATGAGTCAGAACAGACTCGATGGCGGTGGGTTTGGTTTTATATATATGAATTAGGGCGCAATTAGTGTGGGGTGTATCTTGAGTCATGGCCTTACAAGAGGGGATGAGTCAAGTTCCACTCTTACTCAAGTACAC
>NW_022103919.1:985595-988184 GCF_000313985.2 Echinops telfairi
AGGATCAGGATGAACAGTCCAAGGCTGTTGTTTTGAGGTGGAGGTCAGACATGCCTCTCCCCTCCAGCCTTTTTGAAAAATCAATTCGGACAGAACTCACAGGCAATACACGTGATTAGGAAGTCTATTAGAGAAGTAACAGGTTACAAGTCAGCATCAGAAACAAGTTAGGACACAGTTTTTCAATCAGGACAGCCTTTTTTCAGCAGCGCTCACAAGCATACCTGTTTCTGGCCCTTGGCTTGTTGGACCCATGACCCTTTGGCCTCTGCTCTGCTTGGGCAAGTGCTACAAAACTCTTTTAGCTCAGCTAGAAGTGTTCAGAAGCTCTCCACTCTGCTAGTATGCCTGAATCCAAAGGTCAATTAGCTCTAACTCCACCAGCTGTCTGGAGACACTCCACTCCACTAGCAAGCCTCCTGCTTGAAGACATCTGCTTTCTTGCTCTGTGGGTTGGTGAGCCACATGTCTGGAAGCACTCCACTCCCCCAGCAGGCCTCCTCCCCCAAGGCACTCAGCTTTCTTGCTCCAAGGGCTGAGAAGCCCACTGCTCAGTCTCACACCATCTCTTGATTCTGCTTCCAGTGTCCCTCTGACAGTTTCTTGCCATTTCTCAACATCTCCAGTGTCATGGCTCTCTGCCTCCTGCCTTGAGGAGATTCTCAAGACTCAGGACTAAAAGGACACCCTTCACTCCTGGCTATTCTCTCTCAGAGGTCAGGAGATACCCTTTCCTACCTCTGAGATGGCTCCTTTTAAGCCCAAACTGACCAATCCTCTCTTTAGGGGTCCAAATACCTTATTTGCATATACCTTCCCTCAAAATCGTGCCGTCTAGCTTAGTTATATCATCAGTCAACCATCCAATCCCCTTGGTAGGTTACAAGGACCTCAATTTTGCATTGGGTCACCTAGTCACTTGGCGGAAGCTACAAAGACTCTACTTAGAAGGGCCACATTAAGGAATTCACTGCACTATACATCCTTATTCAAATCATGTCCTTATTCAAATCTTGTTCTTACTCTGAGGAAGCAGAGCTCCTTTGTGGAAATGACCTGGCAAGGCTCTCCTTTGCTCTGCATCCCGCAGCACTTGGCATCCTCTGGCTTTTGGTTCTTGGAACTTCAGCTAGCAGTCTGTTGCGTGACCAGCCAATTGTGGCTTCATCAGCTCCTGAAACCACACAAGTCAGGAGAAGCTTCCAGCTTAAAAAACAAACCAACCCTGACTGTATTAGTTATTGTTCCTGAGGAATTCTAGGTGTGCTTTATCAAGTTGGTCTAACTCATTTTGTCATTTGAATGCAACTATTTTAAATCTATCAACTGGTTGGGGAAGAATTCATATCCTGACAATATTTCTTATTCTTGAACATCATATATCCCTTTCCACGTTTCTCAGCTTTCCATATCTCTGAGTAAAGGCTTGTAGCATTCTTCACATAGAATTTCTGCAAAATCCTTTTTATGGTCACTGCTAAATATTTTATGTTTTTATTGCTATTGTAAATAGAATCTATTTTCTATTATATCTTATAACTGGCTATTGCTGGCACATAGAAAAATGATCGATTTCACATATTAATCTTGTATTAAAACTGTTCATTTATCCTATAAGTTTTTCAGTTGATACTTTTATGTTTTCTAGGTATGTAATTGTATCATCTGTAAATAATGATCTCCTTTCCAATAATCAGACCTCTTATCTCTGTTCATGTATTTTACTGCATTGAGTGGAACAATACTGAATAAAAATGGAAGTACTCATTTTTATTTTGTTCTTGGTTTTAAGAGTGAATGTTCCTATTGTGCCCCTGTAAATACAATTCTAATTGTTGGTTTAAGATCAATATTCTTTATTATGTCAATGATATACTCCTATTCCTGTTTTTTAAAGAGTTTTTAAAGTTAATGATGGGCATTAAACTTTAATCTGTCGTTTCTGCCTTTATTGGGGTATTTTATTGGTTTTTCAAATACAATGTATTATTTATGTTACTGGGTTTCTTAAATATAAGTTACCCTTGAAGTCTTGGGATAACCCATACTTGGTTGTGAAAGATGATTTTATGAATACCATTTATTTTCATTTACAATTTTTAAAGATTTTTCACATCTCAATTCATAAATTAGATTCATCTATAACTTGTATTATGCTAGTTGCGTAAAATGTAATTAGTAGGTAAGGTAGATTGAATTATGGGCCCAATTCTTAATTTCCTGGTAGTAGAGTTCGATAGACACAACCTGTCAGGTCCTCAAAGTGGGCAGGGTGGATATACCCCCTCCCCCCTTGATATTGGGTTATGACATGGTTACTTGTTTGGACCAATGGAATGTGAGTGGGGGTATTAAAAGCGAAGCTTAAAATATGTGTGTGCAGTTGTCCTTGTCTTTCTGCCTTCTGCCATCATCGTGAGAAGAACACGCCGCAGGGAAAGAACTGGTTTTAAAAATGAGAGATAAATGGAACGGCCTAGACCCACTTGCAGCTTGGACCCAATCCCAAGAAGTCAATCAGAAATCACCCATCTCTTGGTGATCTTTAGAATGTGAGTGAGAACAAATAATCGTTCCTTTAGTTTGGGG
>NW_022103919.1:996408-1002824 GCF_000313985.2 Echinops telfairi
GGGCAATGAGTGTACAAATGTGCTTTACACAATTGATGTATGTATGGATTGTGATAAAAGTCATATGAGCCCCTAATAAAATGATTAAAAAATAAATACATAAATAAAACAATGCATTACAGATAGTTCCCTTAAACATCTCCATAGTTCTATTCCTCCCTTTTTTCCACTGGAAATAATCACTATTTAGACCCCAAGTGTATTCTGTCCCCTAAATTCTAAGGTTTTTTTTTTTTTCTAAATTCTAAGTTTTTACTACACAACATATGCATCTATAAAAATTTATAGTGTTGTTTTACCTGTTGTAAAATTTTTCATAAATGGCGTCATAATGTAGGCATCGCTGTCCAATATAAATGCTGTGTTTGATTTTTTTCATGATTACTTCCCCTCTTTATTCCCCTGAAACTATGAAACTGCTGCCGGAGACTTCTTTTCACATGTTCCCTTGGACACCTTAAGTATTTCTCTTTAGTCAGTGGCTTTCAACTTTTTAGAAAACATTGGTTCATGGTAATCAATACATTTTATCCCAAACTGATAAAAATGTCTAACTGATAGAAAAGTTTATGAAATAATATCTGCACTTAGCATGAAGATGCAAACTGATATTTTCCATTTTTTTCTGTTTCTTTTAAGACTGATTTCAACCCTCCACATTTATTTCATGATTTCTAGTTTCTCCTCAATGTAATTAATTTTGTTATTTTTGAGAATATGCACAGCAACACATTGGCCAATTCAACCATTTGTCCATAAACAATTTAGGGACACTGATTACATTCCCCTAATTGTACAATCATTCTCCTCTCCTTTGCTGAGTTGTCCCTTCCTCCTTAACAAAACTCACTGCCCATTATTGTTCCTGTCCAATCTTTAGAGAGGTTGTTCTCATTCTGAGTGTATATACATAGTGCTCAAAAGAGCATAATGCTGACTTGCTTACTTGTGAGATGACTTCAGAGCATGGTTTGGGTTTAAGGTTTAAAGATTCTCTGGGTGATATTTTCTGGAGTTTATCTAGCCTTTGTGGTTCCAGAAAGAATTGATGAAAAATTGAAAGTTTGTTTTGCATTTCCCCCCTTTTGATCAGGATTGTTCTATGAATTCTTTTATTAAAACGTTCAGTAATAATGGCTAGACATCATCCAATTCTGGTTCCATGGCAAAAGAGGCAGTTGGTCGGAGACATTTAGCAACTCATTCGATACCCTCTTCCAATTCCTTATTCTCCTTCCTGTGTTGTTCTTAGTGAATCAAGACCAATTGTTACACCGCATGGCCACTTGCAAGCTTCTAAGATCCCAGGCACTGTGGGGAACAAGGCGGTAGAACAGAAGCACTAAACACATCACTAGGTCAATTAACTGGGATGTCCCATGAAGCCATATTTCACGATTTCTTAATGCATCATGACACTTAGTTTGCAAAACAATGCTCTAAGGCGTATGTCTAAGTGTAGAATTGCTTAGTTCTTTGATGTGAGAGCATCCTCAGTTTTACTAAACAGAAAACAACTGTTGTCAGGCAATTGATTTTGACCCATAGTGACCCTGTAGCATAGGGTAGAACTGCCCTGCAGGGTTTCCAAGGTTGTTAATCTTAAGGAAAGCAGACTGCCACAGCTTTCTCCTATGGAGTAGCCAGATAGGTTCCTTGACCTCTGGGTTAGCTGCTGAGCGCTTAGCCAGATCCCCTTTTCAGCTTAACTAGACTGTCTAACTAAGCCTCCAGTGTTCAGAACTATGTTACTCTGACCAGCAGTGCACCAGAGTTCTAATTTCTCCACACTCGCATTAATAAGTGATATTATTAACATTTTGTCAAACAGATATTTCAAATTATTACACATTGTTGCTTTAATTTATATTTTCCTACTAAGTGAGAATAAGTATCTGTTCACAAGTTCACTGCCAGTGGGTCAGTTTCAACTCCTAGCAACCCTACCGGGCAGAGGAGAACTGCTTTCTAAGAGCTCTAAGGCATATGTCTTTTTTAAAAAACAGTTTTTAAAAATTGTGAATTAGGTGTGTGGAGGGGTACATTTCAGATAATCAGTTTTGTATTCAACAGTTTAAACCACTTACCAACCCCCACAATAGTTTACCTTACTCCCCTCCTTTAATTTCTCTTCCCCTTCTTGTGAATTACTATCTTCTCCTTCACCCAATAGGCTATCAACCCTCCAGTCTACTGCTCATCCTTCCCTTACCTCCCCCTCTCAGTCACCTCCAAAGTCTAGGCCCTTGCATAGAAACTTTCTAGTCTTTTGAGTTTTTTGTTTTAATAGCGGTGGTCTCATACCGTATCTGTCCCTTTGTGATTAGTCAATCACAGAATTTCACTCAGCACCATGTTCTCTAGATCCATTCATGTCATGAGGTGCTTTGGGGTTTCATCATCATTTCTTAGCGGTGCATGATATTTCTGTTAGGCCAGGTTGCCTAGAGAAACAAATCCAGAGACATTCATATATGTATAAGAAAGAGTATTATGTCAAGAAATAATTATATATCGAGAAAACATCCCAGCCCAGTCCAACGCAAGTCCATCAGTCTGATATTAGTCCATAAGTCCCTCTGCAGACTCACGCAGTTACGTGCAATGGTGCAGAAGGCAGGTAGAGCACAGGCTGGTGGTTGCAAAGTCGTGTGCATTCAATGGTGGTGATAACATCTCCAGGGCTCCAGCATCAACCAAGGTCCACCAGCAGCAAGGTGAAGGTAGAGAGAAGGGAGGTTCCCAGGACCATCCTGATGAAAAGGCCAAGCCCACAAGGAGCCACCATCAGGCTGTGACCTGCTTGACAGGCTAGACTCCACCTTTACTCTTTTAGCTGTCTTCAAGTTGACATGAACTTATGTAACTACCATAGTATCCCATTACCAACATGTCTTTATCCATTCTCCTACTGATGATCATTTAGGTTGTTTCCATCTTTCTGCTAATGTGAACAGTGCTACACTGAATATGAATGTGCGTATGTCTAATTATGCAGTGACTCTTACTTCTTTAGGGTACAGACTGAGTAGAGGGATTGCTGGGTTGTACAGACTTTCTATTCCCAGCTGTTTGAGGTAACGCCACATCACTTTCCACAGTGGCTGGACATAGCACTCGCTAAGGGTTCCAATCTTTTTGTACCCTCTCGGGCTTTTGTTATTTTCCATTTGTTTGTTCATTTGGATTTTAGTGTCCATGTAAATTACTATCTCATTGAGCTTTGGTTTTTAGGACTGAGCCTCTTAATGGAAGCAGACCATCTCTTTTTTCTCTCTGGGAGCAGCTGGTGGATTCAAACCACCAGCCTTCCAGTTAGCAGCCCAAGTGCTCACCCCCTTGTCCCTCCAGAGCTCCTATTTGACATTTGGGTTTCCTTATTTCTGAATAATTCCCTGTTCATATATCTTGCCAATTTTTTTATTAGATTACCTTTTCTTGGTATTTTATAAAATTTGTTATACATTAAAAATACTAATTTATTGGTTACGTGTTTTGACAAGAAGCCCTGGTGGCGTAGTGGTTTCACGTGGGGCTGCCAACCTCAAGGTTGACAGTTTGAAACCACAGTGGCTCCTCAGAAGAAAGATGGGGCTTTAGGGAGTTACTGTCTAGAACAGTGGTGCTCGATCTTCCTAATGCCGCAACCCTTTCATACAGTTCCTCATGGTGTGGTGAGCCCCCAACCATAAATTATTTTTGTTGCTACTTCATAACTGTACTTTTGCTACTGTTATGAATCAGGCGACCCCTGTGAAAGAGTCGTTTGACCCCCAAAGGGGTCGCGACTGACAGATTGAGAACCTCTGGTCTAGGAAACTCACTGGGTAGTTCTACCTTGTCCTCTAGGCTCACTATGAGCCAGCTTCAACTTGATGGCAGTCAATTTGGGGGGTTGTTTTTGTTTTGGGGGTATTGACACTTATCGTATCCCTATATGTGTTTCATTTTGTTGTTGTTGCTTTGTTTTGATGCATTCTTTTTTCTTTTTAAAATAATGTTATTGGGGGCTCTTGCAACACTTATAACAGTCCATACATCAATTGTAGCAAGCATATTTGTACATATGTTGCCACCATCATTTTCTAAACATTTAATTTCTATTTGAGCCCTTGGTATCAGCTCCTCTTTCAGAAGTTTTTTTTTTCTTTTTTTTCCCCAATTCTCTTCAGATAAACAAAAGTTCTTAATCTTAATGTCATTAGCGTCATCAATTTCCTCTATAGGGATTTTTGGGGGTTTGGAGTCTTATTGAATAAAACTTGCCCTACCCCTAAATCAAAAAGTTATTCTCCTCTTATGTTTGTTTATGGTGTGAGTTAGAGATCTATTTTTTTTCCAGAGGCTAACCAATGGTTTCATATAGTCATTTGCAATCCCATCTCTGCTATGTGCCAGATCGACATGCATGCATCATTTGATTTCTGAGATCTCAGGCATGTCCCATTTGTCTACTTTCTATCCCAATGTTCCCACCACCTGTCTTACATAACATTACTTCTTAATGGCTGCATTGATCCTCTTTTAGAGGATAGATTTGGACAACTTTGTCAATTTCTTCTATTATTATTAGTTCATTCAAGTTTTTTAAAACATGTTATTTTGGTAAATTATACTGTCCCATAAAATTGAGAGTCTTGTATGGGAATCTTTTATGATATTACTTTTAAAAACTTACACTTGTAGCTAATGCTTTACTTATTTTCTCATTTGTAACTTGATTTAATATTTTATATTATTTGGTTTGATTTGCCACACACTTGTACATTTAATCATTATTGTTTTTTAAAGTTTTACTGGCACTTCATTCACATGTCATACAATTCAATCATATCAAGAAGAGTTGTACAATCATCACTATTTAATTATATTAATTAAAATAAGCTTCTATTCTCCTTCTTTGGCATTTTTTGGTGACAATTTTATATCAATTACAACTTTGCAATTGTGTTCAGGGAAAGAAACTTTAAAAATGTATTGAAATTATTTTTCTGGCCTGATATGTAAACGATTCTCATAAATGTTCTAAGAATATTTTCAGTGAGGGTATAATTTCTTTACTGAAATCCTAAAATTAGATCTATCAATACATTTGGCCATATTTCTAACATAATTACATAATAGGTCAATATTTCACTTTTTGTCGCCTTCATATATGAAACAATAAACTAGAACTCTTAAAGTATTCCCCAATAATTGTATTTCTTTCATCCCTATGTTTACAACAGATTTTATTTTATATATATTTTGATGCTAATATTAATAAGCACATAAAAGTTAATGTCTGTTTGGTCTTTACTGTCAACTGTGAGTTGAATCAATAAAAGATAAATCAATATCATCCTTGTTTTCTTTTTGTTTATATTTGCTGGATAAATCTCTCCCCATCTTTTTATCCTTTTTTATATTATTTTTCTTCTTGGCGCTTTATTTCTAGGTAGCAAATAGTTTGATTCCTGTTTTCATTTTGAGGATTAATCATTTTCAAGATGTCAAATCTCCCTGAATACACATTGAATAAGATCACAATAGCTAGACCAATAAGATGCTTTGAACTAGATAAACCAATTATAAAGCTCACCTCTAAAAATGAAATACACAAGGGTAGCCAGCAACAATCTGGAAAAGACGAGTGAGGCGGGAGCACCAGATCTACCGCGTCAGAATAACTGGCTCACCCTCAGTCATGAGAACACTGCGCTCCCGGTGCCAAAGGAGAAGAAGTAATGGGTTGCTCCAAAAGAGTCTGTTAAAAAATGTGTCCAGTAAGAAATGAGAATTGAACAAAATGGATTGATTTAAAATTGCATTGGGGCAACTGGATAACCTTAAAAAATTAATTTTACGTAGTTCAAAGATTTAAGTATAAAAATTAAAAGGTATAAAAACGGAAATAAAAATCTCGAGAAAGGGTCATAAGTAAGATACAAAATGCAGAAACCGATAAAAAACAACCTTTTTTTTTTTTAAAGGTTGGTAGACTAGGCAGATATGTGATCTCCAACAAAGACCTGAGAAACCAAGTGAAGTTGTTACGATGACCGTCCTGAAAGCTAGACCATCCAGGGACCAGATCAAGAAGCCCCATAGACCAAACACCGTGCAGAGGAAGAGACTGAACAAAGGAGGCATACGGGCTGGGGCCTGGCACGGCACAGCTACTTTGAATGATGGCCAGCAGTCTTCCAATAGGGCAGAAACCCACTCAACTGGCTGCACTCTCCCTGGGCGGTGCCTGCACCCACATTACTGATTGGTGACCAGAAACGTACAGTCACCTACCTACGGACCCCATACAACCTCCCAAGTGTGCCCCCTTTACTCCGACCCCCCTGGCAGCTGGTTGAACTTCCTCCTACCACCACGGCCAGTAAGCACCGTGGCAGTTTGCTTTTTCTCCCCTCACTTTGTTTTTT
>NW_022103919.1:1002924-1010566 GCF_000313985.2 Echinops telfairi
CCCTCCGAAAGCAGCCTCGCTGCCCTGCTCTGTGGAAGAGCACCTCATTTCCGGTGGAAAGAGGGTCTCATTTCCATGGTAGCCACGTGTGGCAGCTAACGTGTGCACGGGTGCTGTGCGGTGCTTTCCCCACCCCTTGTGGTTCCTTTTTTTGCATAGTTCTTTCCTCTTCCATCTCCTTTTGCCCACCCCACCCCTTGTTTCTTCTTCTTCATCCCACTTTTTGTTTCTCACTTGTGGAAAAGGTGCCCAATGCCTGCCACCTCTGTGCTCGGCAGTGCCTGGCCCCCACCCCTCCATGGTGCTGGCTGCAGCACTGGATAGTTCTTCACTCTTCCTGATGTCTTGTTTCTTTTCTTCCTCTCCCTCCCCCTCTTTCTCTCCGTCAGGGATCTTATCCAGCTACACTTGCCACGCCTGCTGTGCTCCCCACTGAGGAAGACCCACCACCTGTGATGGCACCATTGGATCAATGATAGATGGTGGCTAGCAACTGCCCAGTGAGCTCTCAATGGCTCTCCGTGCCCAGGGGTGAGAGGTGCAGGCCTGCATCCAACGGCCACCAAACTTACCCAGAGACAGGTGGTGGCCTCCCAGTGCTGAGCCATCATAGTAGTCGCGTCACCCCATTGCTCAGATATATTAAAACAAAACAAATACAAATTAGGTGAAGCAAACCAACACACAACCCTAAAATTAATGCAGTCACACTACAATGCCATGTCGACAACAGACAACTTCAAATCACACACACACACACACAACAAGATATTTCAAAAGAGTGATCAAATGCAAGTCCAGAAAAACTTTCTAGGAAAAGAAATGCTATGGGAACTACCTGATAAAGAATTCAAAAGAACTATACTTAGGGTGTTACCAGACGTTCAGATCAGACTCAGAAGAGGTCGTGAGCCAAAGATATGATCGCTAATATCTTGGCTGAAAGCAGAGAATACCAGAAATATGTTTACTTGTGTTTTATTGACTATGAGAAGGCATTCAACTGTGTGGGTCTTAAAAACTACAGATAGCCTTGAGAACAATGGGAATTCCAGAACACTTCATTGTGCTTATGCAGAATTTATGCATGGATCAAAAGGCAGTTGTGTGAATAGAACAAAGGAAGATTGCATGGTTTAAAATAAAGAAAGGTGTGCATCCGAGCTGCGTCCACTCACCATACTGATTCAATCTGTATCCTGAGCAAATAACTAGAGAAGCTGGATTATATGAAGAGAAATGTGGCATTCACACTGGAGGAAGGTTTATTAACAACCTGTGATATGCAGATGACACACTTTGTTTGCTGAAAGTGAGGAAGACTTGAAGCACTTGCTGATGAAGATTATGGATTGCAGCCTTCAGTATGGATTGCAATTCAATGTAAACAACTCCCCCCCCCAAAAAAAAACACCCCTTCATAACTGAACCAATAAGTAATATCATGATAAATGGAGAAAAGATCAAAGTTGTCAAGAATTTCATCTTGTCTGAATATAGTCAATGTTCATGGAAGCAGCAGTCAGGAGATCAAAGGAGGGCTTGCATTGGGTTCATCTGCTGTATAAGACCTCACTGAATTGTTGAAAGCACGTAGCTTACTTGAGGACTAAGATGCACCTGATCCAAGCCATGGTATTTTCAATCACCTCATATGCGTGTGAAAGTTAGGCATTGAAGAATTGCAAAGAAGAATCGATGCATTTGAATTCTGGTGTTGGTGCAGGATACTGACAGTACTGTGGACTTCCAAAAGAACAAATGAGTCTGTCTTTGAAGAAGTACAGCCAGACTCTCCTTGGAGACCAGGATGGTGAAACTTTGTCTCATGTACTTTGGACATATGGTCAGGAGAGACCAGTCCCTGGAGAAGGACATCATGCTTGGTAGAGGGGCAGCAAAACAGACTTGGACAAGAGGGACTGACACAGTGGCTGCGACCATGGGCTCAAATGTAGGAACAACTGGGAGGCTTTCCCAGGACTAGGCAGTGTTTTGTTCTGTTGCGTATCGGGTCGTTGTCGGTTGGAACAGACTCGGTGGCACCAGACAGCAGTACCAGCATGCTCTTTAGCAGCTTAAGGGGAAGACCAAAGACAGCAAAGATATCACCAAGAAATCCCAGACACAATCAAGGAGAGCCCAGACAAAATCAAGGAAATCCCAGACACAATCAAGGAAATCCTAGACAAAATCAAGGAAATCCAGACAAAGTCAAGGACAGCACAGACACAATCAAGGAAATCCCAGACACAATCAAGGACAGCACAGACACAATCAAGGAAATCCCAGACACAATCAAGGAAATCCCAGACAAAATCAAGGAAATCCCAGACACAATCAAGGAAATCCCAGACACAATCAAGGAAATCCCAGACACAATCAAGGACAGCACAGACAAAACACTAGGGAATCAGGAAAGCAATACAAGAACAAGTTGACGTAAGAAAAACATGTGCAACACAAATGATTCATAAATGACTCTTTTTTTGGTTTTGTTTTTAGCATGAAGAGTGTCTACAATAGGTTTTCAAGGAAACCAAGGACCCACTCACTGAAAGACCTAAGGGCTTGAAGAGACAATTTTAAAAAATTGAATTCAAATGGCTCAAAGAAATGACAGCACGATCCCCTTTCCTCATAATAATAGAAGTGAAAACCTACAGGAATGCATCCTTCTTCATTGAGCATTTATATGGATAAAAATAAGACCTCTTGATAGCACACTATGTGGACACGGGCATGGGACGGTATCTAAATGTAGACTTTTCCCAAAGTTACAAAGACATCTGTGGACCCAGCAGTTTCATTTTGCCTTTTTTTTTTTCCTGGAGATGGACTAAGTGAATTTCAACTTAACTTTATCAAGTATCTATTGATGGAATATCTACTGTGTGCCAGGCACTGAAAAAGGCACAAAGGATCAGAAGATGAATAAAGCCACGTTCAACCTTATGATCTGAATTGAAATGGAATTTATGAACTGTGTTAGTCTGGGTGGACTAGAGAAATAAATTCATAGACACTCACATGTGTATAAGAAAGAGCTTTATATGCAAGAGCATTGAATATTAGAAAACCTCCCAGCCCAGTCCAGATCAAGTCCATAAATCTGACAGTAACCCATATGTCCAAAATCTGTCTGTAAGTTCCTCTTCAGACTCATGCACCACATGCAATGGCGCTGAGTGCAGGAAGATCACAGGCCAGTGGGTGGAAAGTCTTGTGGGTCCAATGGCGGTACAGGCATCTCAGCACTGGCAGGGTTCTCCACGTGGCTCCATGTGTCTTGCCAGCAAGCATGTCTCACAGGGAGTGAGTGTGTGTCCCGCCTCCAGGGAGCTATTTATCTCCTTAGCGCCTCCAAATGAGGTCATCAAGCTGCGACCTGATTGACAGACTAAACTCCACCCCTTCACTCTTAGACGTAAGTCTCCAACTGACACCAGATTATGTAACTACCACAAGAACCTCATTCAATAGACGAGAAAGTGAGGTTCAGAGAGATGAGGGAATCTTCCATTAAGTGGCTGAGCAGGAACTTGAACCAAAGACTGCTTAACTCTAATGAAACACCAAGCTAGTGAGAATTAAACGTTTCCATCAAAGCAGCTCTCAGGCAGAAGAGAAAAGAAAGGACTGTCCAAGCTCTGAAGGCACAGCTTAAAGTGGTCTATTCCAAACAGGAGAATGATTATCATTTGTTTCCAACCCCATTGAGCATTAACGACCCTCTGTAGGGTTTTTAAGACTTTACATCTTTACTGGATCAGACAGCCTCATTTTTCTCTCAAGGAGTGGCTGGTGGCTTTGAACCACTGACCTTGTGGTTAGCAGTCTAACACTCAACCCACTAGGGAACAAAATTACACTACATTAATCTCTCTGTTTATACTCACCCCCTACCCATGCTTTTTTATTGTCTTCAGTTTTATCTCATTTCATACCAAGAAAATTACAACCACCACCACACCCCACATTT
Organism: Echinops telfairi; assembly: GCF_000313985.2. NCBI lineage: Eukaryota > Metazoa > Chordata > Mammalia > Afrosoricida > Tenrecidae > Echinops > Echinops telfairi. The sequence goes on from NW_022103919.1 coordinate 1,006,907, forward strand.
TTTAGTGTAATATGTATATATATGTGTGTGTGTGTATATATATATATGTATGTGTATATATATATATATATATATATATATATATATATATATATATATATATATATATATATATATATATATAGTAAGATATATGTTTATCTATGACTCCTCAGTACACGCCAAAGATAACACAAAAGGTGCTTCTTGGACCTATGATCAAAAAGACAGTCTTTGGCAGTTGCTCTTTTGAAATTCTTAATAATCTTGTCTTTGGATTTCTCTCTTGTCGGTGATGGCTGCTAGGATGGAAGGACAACAGAGAAGATGCTGGGGCTTGGGGTTTCAGCTCAGTCACCATCTTGCCTCCTTTCACCCCGAGGACAGGTTCTCAACTGCCTACTCCCCACTCCCTGGAATGCCAGGTAGGGCTGGGGTCAGGGACACCCCCTCAGTGCCCCAGTGTGGGGCAAAGTGGTGGCTCTATTCCTTCTGGCTGGTACATGCAGTAGGTGACTTAGCAGGAGCCTCTTGTCCAATTCTGGTCCAGGTTCCAAGCCTATCTGGCACAGGGGATGACCCAGTGGCTGTGGGCTGGTCAGTTGAGCAAAATGGATCTGTAGCTCTCAGTCTGTCCGTGTTACCCTGATCAGTGTCCCACTTCCCCAGCATCCACTCCTGACAGGCAGCCCCTGCCTCACTTTCTGCACCAGGAGCTTGAAGCACCTTAACTGGGATTGAGAGCATGGGAGAGGAGGGTATGTGCTCCAGTGAATGTACCCTGATAGGGACACTAGTGTCATCTATGCTGTCACCAGCACCTCTGTTGGACTGGACCAAGCTTGCCCTCTGTAGGATCATGCCAGACATCTTTTCCTTCCTGGTTCTACTTGCCCTTGTCCGTTTTCCCTGGCATCATCTGCATCGTCTCACCGGCTCACCTCCAGTCTTTTTCCCATTCATCCCTCCCTCTCTCCTATCCCTCTCTCTTCTCCCCTCGCCCCTCTCCGGCCCCCTGGCCCAGTTCCAGCAGTGCTGCCCCTTGATCCCATGGCCCCCTGGCCTGTAACTCAATAATACAGCCATGTCTCTCCTCCGGCCAGAGAAGGCCCAGCCACAAGAGTCGGAAGGGGAAAGCTGGCCGAGGCGAACTCTGCTTCAGTGGTCTGCTCAGCAGGCAGAAGGGCCTGGCACCCTTTGCTGGGTCCCCTGGCTGAGTAGCCAAACCCTTGGCAGCTGGCTATCATCCCCCCACCCCTCTATATCCCAGCCTGCCTGCCCGCCCCAGGTAGACACTGCTAAGCCCGGTGTGGGTGTGGGGAGTGGGGGCAGCTGCTGCCATCCCCACCCCCCACCCTGTCCTCCCCTGTTCTCTCCAGCTGGGTAGTGGATGCAGCGGGAGCGGGCTGCGGGCTACCCTCATTAATATTTATGACAGGGAGAGGAAGTTGCATAAATCTTCCCTGATACTTAATTAAACCAAACTTCTTTTGATTTCCCCTCTTTCTGCCTCACTGAGTGTGGCCAGCATGCCTATTAAATGTTCATCTTTCCAGAGTGGTCGGGAGCTGGGCAGAATCCTCCAGGTAAGGCACTCCAGCCATCAGCCACGAGCCTGGGGACCCCGGCAACGCCTTTGTGCCCTGGAAGACTCTGATGCTGTGGCCCTGGCTTTGGGGAGATGCTCCCTGTGGCCCCGGGGGAGGTGGGGAACAGCAACGATTCAGAAAGGCACTGGCTGCACTTCCCCCCTCAATACACGCCTCTTCTAAACCCCAAAGATGGAGGTTTGAAGAGTAGTTGACACCCAGGGTGAAGCTGCTGCCTCGCAGCCTCCCTGCTGTTCACAGAGATGATCCAGTCTCAGGGTTTCTGAGGAGGAGCCCAGGCCCACAGAGCAGCCCACTTGGGCTGAACTCCCTTCATCCCCTGCTCACCTGCCCACCTGGCACCCTAGCCCGAGGGCCGCGTGTGGACCTGGTCAGAGCCCAGCCGCTCGCTCCCTTCACTCCATGAGCTGGTTAGCGCCTGGCTGACATATCTTTGATATGGAATCATATACAGGAAGCAGCTTGACCCCTGAAGGCCCCTCTTAGCGTGGGATTGACACCGAGCATTGACTTTGCTTCAGGCTTATCCACAAATCTCAGCCAATTTTATTAAAGAGCCGCATGTGGTGTGGAACATGCCAAGGAGACAACTTTATTTATAGATCTTGATAGGCAGAGAGGAGCCCACACTGGATTCCGCTGGCGCCCCGACCTGCCTCGCTCCCCCTCAGGTGGGAGGGGGTGATTGGCAGGTGTGGCTCCTCACCGCCCCCACTCCCCAGCCCTGCCCAGCTGTACCCAGGAGCATACAGACATGTGAGCAGGCATACGCCTGGGACAGAGCATATGCACATGCATGAGCAAACAGACACATACACATGGGGTCCCCCATGGATGGACACACTAATGCCAAACACGCAGACATGCGGAGATACCTGTATAGTCACGCACCCACGTCCATGCACTAACTTGCACACACAGAGCTCCAAACGCCCTTGAGAACACAGAACTCTCATTGCCATTGAGTCAATGCCAACTCGTAGCAACCCTATAGGACAGAATAGAACTGCCCACTGTGAGTTTCCCAGACTGTAACTCTCTATGGGAATGGAAAGCACCGCCTTTCTCCTGCAGAGCGGGCAGTGGTTTCGAACTGTTGACCTTGCAGTTAGTCACCCAATGCGTAACCATTATGCTACAAGGGCTCCTTCAAATGCCCACAGACATACCCTGACCTTGCCAGTTAGCCCCAAGGCAGCGTCTCGCCTGATTGGCTTCTAGACCTTGCTCCTAACCTTACACTGGTGAGTCAATGACAAATGGACAGAGGAGTGTGGACAGATTCTGGTTGATGTGCACAGACAGGCTCTCACACCTTGCAGCCATCCCCAGAAGTGGTCACCAGAGCATGTCATTGCTAGTCGTCGTGGAGAATGTTTCAATACACCTGTAGCGGGCATTTATTGTTGACGATGAGCCAGGCAGGTCCTGAGAGGGCAAATGATGTGTAGTTCATCATTAACGTAAAGGTTGGCAATTTGGACAGACCCAGCGGGACTGTGAGGAGCCCTGGTGGCGTAGTGGGGTTACGTGTTGGCCTGCTCTCTGTTGGGCCAACAGTTCAAAACCACCAGCCACTCCTTGTGAGAAAGACAAGACTTTCCACTCCCATAAAGAATTACAGTCTCAGAAACCTACAGGGCCAGCTCTACCCTGCCTTCTCGGGTCATGATGAATCGGAATCGACCGGAGGACTGTGAGTTTGGGGTTGTGGTCTGTCTCTGGTAAGATCAGAGCTGGTCTTCTAGAAAAATCCCAGGAGTAGCTCTACTCTGGGGTTGCTGTAAATCGGATTCAATTTGACAAACCAGGGATTTTGTTTGTGCTTGTTTGTGTTTGAGAACAGATCTTTGTTTCTGAATGAGCCAGGCAATCTGCTAGGCATTGTACACACCCCATTTCATTGTTTTTACCTGACAAGATATAGACACTCTGAGGGAGACCGAGAGGCGTCGGGCCGCATGGTGTGCACAAGAGGGCCCAGCTGAGTTGGCCTTCCAGCCAGATCTGCCTGGAGGAACAGGAGCTCCGCTCTGGTCCACTCGCCCGTGGAACCCGTGCAGCAGCGCTA
>NW_022103919.1:1012206-1018500 GCF_000313985.2 Echinops telfairi
CACGCGCACACACTCACACACTATTTTATTGTGTTTTAGGTGGAAGTTTACAGAGCAAATTCATTTCCCATTCAGCCATTCATACACAGACGCCTCTGATATTGGCTGCTCTCCCAGCAACGTGTCAGCACTCTCAGCATGGTGCCCACCGTGGCCTCCCTGCTCCCATCCCTCCCGGGTTCCCGGCCCCTCTTTGCCTTCTCTTCTTTGCTTTTGGGCCAGTGCTGCCTGCCTGTTTGGATTCCTACAGTTGCTCATTCTAAGGAGCACATCACCCCGGGGCTTATTTCTATTTTATGAGCTGAAAGGTGACAACTTAGTAGTGGCTTCAGTTCCAATTCAAAAGGATGTCTTAGGCCGGTAGTCTCAGGGATGCTTCCAGTAGCTACCATTTCAGTAAGCCTGTGTGTGTGTGTGTGTGTGTGTGTGTGTGTGTGTGTGTGTGTGTGTGAGAGAGAGTTTAAGTTTCATTCTCTATTTTCCCTCCATTCTCACATGAACCTTCTATTGTGTCCCTGGTCAGAGTGGTCGGTCACAATAGCTGGGCACCATCTAGTTCTTCTGGTCTCAGGTGTGGTTTTCATGGTCCAGTGTTGTGGACTCATTCCTTCCTTCAGTCTTTGGCTACTCCCTCTTTTTTTATGGGGTCTATCTTTTCTGAAAATAATGGGTGGAAGAAATGCTTTTTGAGGTTTTACTTTTCTGAATGGGCTTTACTTCCCTATTGCAACTGGCTCATCTTTTGGCTGAGTAGAGAGTTTCATGCTAGAAATCATTTTCACTCCGGACTGTGATGATATGGACCGTGTTGCTTACTGGCGTCGATGATGACTGTTGAAACGTGCGATGCCCTCTGTTCTTGGCATGTGGTCGGCTGCTTTCACTCTATGGAAACTTTCAGGGTTAGCGCTTTGTGCTCAGAGAACTAACATTTCATGACGATTGGCCGTTAGTATCAGTTTTCCCCCATTAAGTAGTCTGAATCCTGGACCATTCCATTTGGAAACATATATCTTTAGGTTCTGGGAACTTGTATTGTTTTTTGCTGTTGTTGCTTTGTGTGTGTGTGTGTGTGTGTGTGTGTGTGTGTGCACATGTGTGCCCGTGCGTGTGCACACACCTGTGCATGTATACATGTCTTTGAATCATTTCCTCCCTTCTATTTTCGCTCTTCTTTCTTTTTTGAAACTCCAATTAGTGAGATGTTGAATCAATTCAGCCTCTTAGATTTAAATCTCTTCTCTCCTTTTTTTCTGCCCCCCTGCCCCACCCCACCCCAGTTCTGTTCTTTTGAAGGAGAGGACAACAAACTGGGAGATTTCTTCAATTTTACCATCTATTGTTTCATTTCCAAACCCCTGCTGTCATCTTTTCAATACTAAGAGGTCTCTTATTTTTTCTTCCCCTCTTAGGTAGCGCGCTGTTTGTGGCTGCAAGATCTCCTCTCCTCTCTCTGAGGATCTTAATTATTGTTTATAAGATTTCTTCCACTCCCCATGTTGTTGCGATTTCCTCTCATCTCATCGCTGCTGTTTGTTTTGGGCTTCGTGCTTCACATCGAGAATTGTTCACTACATTACACACCAGAAGATGCTGGTTGATGAAGCTTTTTATTTTCCTTCCTATTTAACATGGTTAAGAGCATGGCATTCACAGGCAGTTTAGAAACCCTGTCTGTCGTGGGGGTGGAGCTTAGCAGAATTGACATGTGTTGCCAAGGCAAAACACACACACGTTTTCCAGGACTCACCATGAAAAAGAATGCAAAACCACTCATTAATAATCTTATCCTGATTACGTGGGAAGTGATTTTTTTACATGTAAATCAAAGATAGTATTAAATGGATTCCACTGGTTTCTTTTTACTTGGACCCCTGGTGACGCTGTCAGGGAGGTGTGGGACTGCTGACTGCAATGGGGGGAGGGAGTTCAAAACCATCAGTCGCTCTGCAGAAGGAAGACGAGGCTCACTGCACTTGTAAAAAGTTCCATCTCAGAAACCCTGCCCAGGGCCCCTGGGAGGCAGCCTCGCCTGGCTGGCAGTGGGTTTGATGTTTGTTTTGCTTGGAACCTATAGGCTGACGACTCGGACCTGTCCAGCAGTTCTGTAGACAAAAGGCCCTGGTGAATTCCTGACATACAGCAAGCAGCTCAGACCATTCTAAGGAGCATCAGTACTCGATCACATCTGCACTCATGAGGAGTCAGGCACCGACACAAGGGCAAGGGGCAACAGCAACGAAAGTATCACCCGCAGCTCACCTACTGTTTGCATTGGACAGGGTGGTCAGCACTCTCCAGTCCCCTCCTCTACCACAAGGTCAGCAGTTTGAAACCATCAACCACTCCTCAGGAGAAAGACAAGGCTTTCTACTCCCATAGAGAGGTACAGTCTCAGCACCCCACAGGGACAGTTCGACCCTGTCCTGTGGGGGGCACTGTGAGTTGGCATGGCCTCTACTCTGGCAGCGAGTCCTCTGTGGAACTCCCTCCCATCTGACCTTCCCTGAACCCTGACCACTGCGCTGAAATGACTCTCTGCAGGTCCACTGACAACCATCAGCTTGCTAACCCTCAGAGACTAGACCTTCCCTTACTGGACATGCCCCCCTCCCCCCTCCATAGGGACAGGTAGTCATTTCTCTCCTGCAGACATTTCCTTGGTAGCTAAAGGACATGCCACTCTACTGGTTTCCCTCCAACCTCTCTGGCCTCCTTTCCTCGCCCTCTTTGCTGGTCCCCCCCTCATCTCCCTCACCTGTAAAGGGTGCCGTGGTCCAGTGCCGTGGCCCAGCGCTCAGTCTGTCTTCTCTATCTGTGTTCATTCCTGTGGAGCACTCATCCCCACAGGCACTGCTGCAAGCACAATCTGTACGTATTCTCCGAGTGCCTGCTACCTTCTTGACCTCCTCTCCTGTCAGTCTCCCCTTCTCTCACCTGGCACCCGCCATGCTTGGCCTCCTTAGCAATAACAGTAAGAAAAGCGAAGCATACTTGTGGCCTTCAAGTCAAGTCTGACTCTGAGTCCACCTCATCGTGGTTCCTTGGTGCTAATTGTGACGGAAGCAGACTACCATGGCTTTCTCCTGTGGAGTGGATGGTGGGCTCGAACCACTGATCTTTTGGGTGGTAGCTGAGTGCTTTGCCACTGTGCCACCAGGGTTAGCCAACCTCACTGCCAAAACTAAATGCCCATCCCATCTAGTTGATTCTGAATCGTAGCAACCCTGCAGGGCAGAGTAGAACGGCCCATCTGGGTTTCTGAGACTGACTCTTCATGGGAGTAGGAAGCCCCGTCTTTCTTCTATGGAAGCAAATGGTGGTTTTGAACTGCCGACTTTGCGGGGAGCAACCTCACATGTAACCCACTCTGCCACTGGGGCTCGTGTTAGTGCCCCTCAAAGACGCTGAACCTATTGCTGCCTCAGGGCCTTTATACTTGCTGTGCCCATGGAGGGCAACATTCTGGGTTTTGAATGACTCCCTTTCTTCCTACCAGTTGACACCTCTGTACCCATCTCTGGGAAGCTCTCCCCAAACACTCTCTCGAGAATTACACCTCTTCCTCTGCACACCCTGCTTCATTTAACTTCAGACTTCTCACCACGACCTACCATTCTCTAGGTCCCACCTGTTCATAGTCTGTCTCACCCACTGCAATAGAAGCGCCATAAAAGCAGGAACTCAGCCCATAGTAGATGCCCTCTAGGTTGACTGAGAGAACCCACCTGCCTCTGTCCCATGCCTCACCCCATATTCCTTTGAAAGCTGACTCCCTGGCTCCTAATTCTATCTGGGGTGCTGTGTTGGGGAGCTCCTGATTGGCCTTTCCTCTGCTGGTGCACGATGCTCAACTTTTCCAATTCCTCATTCTCATGCTGTTTTCCCAAAACCCTGATGTCTCTCATCAACTCTTCTACCCACTCTGTCCAAATGGACTTAGGCCATTTTTATCTCTTGTTGTTTTAGTGGAGTTTCAGGAGGAGGCAAATTAAAATAAATAAATAAACATTTTTCAACTTACCATGTATCCTGAAGTCTTAATATAAAAATATGAGAACTCCTTTTTAACCCTGATTATTGTATAGGGTGAATTTTATCCCTTTGGTGTGTGTGTGTGTGTGTGTGTGTGTGTATGTGTGTGTAGCTGTGTAGCAGGCAGCATGGAATTCAGCTGTGTGGATGGACCATAACATATTACATTAATTTCCAACTCTGCACTATTAAGGTTGCTTCTAATTTTTTGTTGTGATAAAATACTTCGATTCACATCATTATAATATATCTTCTCCCATTTGTGTCATTATTTAAATTCTAAGGAGTGGATTTTGGGAGGCCAAAAGGCATGCCTATTTTTAAGCCTCTGATACTTAGCGCTAAATTACCCTTCAAAAAGTATTCCAATTTCCACTCCTCCCGGCAACAATTGAGAGTTCCTGTTTCCACAGGCCCACGCTAGCAGTGGGGACTATCATTATTTTAAATCTTTCATAATGTGATGGGGGAAAACGTATATCTCCCTGTTATTGTCATTTGTATTTTCCTTAATTACTGGTGAGGCTAAGCATCGTTCCATATTTACTGGCCTTTTCTATTTCTTCATTGGGTCATGACACATTGCAAAAGCTAAAAAGCAGGCTACCAAACATGTATAACATGATTCTACGTTTGTTAAAAAGAAAGAAAGAAAAGTTCTCTGTGTCTCTGGCCGAAAAGAAAACACGCATCTGAGCGGTGCTGGGCTGGGCGGTGGGAGCCGGTGGGAGCCGGTGGGAGCCTTCTTTCCCCCTTTCAAACTTTCCTTTAACTTCCCCCACTGTATCCCATGAATGTGTGCGATTCTGGTAACAGAAGACGTGATGGTCAAAGCACCGATGATAATAATAATATTAAAAGAGGCCCACATTTTCATAATAAAGTCGTGCAGCCAAAGGTTCATACAAAAGCACACTGGAGTTCAAGCCCAAGGTCATGGAGATGGCCTTCCTTAGAAGAGCCGCAGGAAGGCGCCCGGATAATATATTCTGTCTCCAAAAAGGGCAAAGGTGGGTTGCTGGGGGTGGGGCAGCGGCCCGGATGTGGCCAGTGAGTTCCAGGCGCTCCCAGCCATCAGTGGGTAATTACATCTCCTTTTAACGCATGCAAATTGTATCAGTATTATTTATATATTCAAAGCCACGGATGAATAATATATGCATTTATGCAGAGGTAATTGCCTTAGCCAGGTTCTTCCCGGGACTTTTATTGTCTCCCCAGATACTGAATATTCAACTCTCCTCTCCGGAGCTGGGGGTGCAATGATGATATCTGCACCTTTGGGTTCCTTCAGGGAGGCGGAGGAGGCTGCAGAGCAGAGAGACCCCTATTTGTTGTATGTGGCAGAGGGGCTAGACTTTGAACTCTAGCTGGTTCCCCCATGGGATTCAGAGAGAGGGCTTGGTTTTCAACCCTTTGATGGGCCCTAGGAGGAAATTCGTGTTCTTTCTAGTGGGAACTGCCAGTGGGCTGGGTGCCTCCGTTCAAGTGTGGAAAGGCAGCCTAGCCATGCAGCCAGCACTACAGACAAGGACTTGACCTCCGTTGTCTTCTTTCAGACTTCTTTACAGCCTTCTTTCTGAAACTTGGGCTTAAATCGTGGCTTTTTCCCAAAAAGTCTCCAGCCAGACCCAATCAGGTTTCATCTGTGACCATGGTGGGCTTCTAGTCTCCAAAGGACGTCCCCGGTAAACATCTTCCTGCTCTTCTCTGGTATCCTTGCTTGGTAAGGATCACTCCTCTGTCCCTCATTAGTCCCTGCCAAGGTGCAAGAAGGCCTGAGAAGGCATTGATGTAGAAGTCTTCAGTAAAGAAGTGGGGAACAAAGTCAGACTGCAGTGGCTAAAAGAGCACTGGGAGACCAGGAAGCCCTGGACCCCACGGTGTGGGGGCAGGCTCCACGCCGGACTCCAATCATTGGCACCTTTCCTGTGCATCCCAGGGGTGAAAGGTGCCACGCTGGAAGCAGGTAGGAGGCTCAGGGTAGCAAATGGATCCACCAGTGTCCTCCCCAGTCTGCCCGCCGCCAGGAGTGATCACATACAGACCGTCAAAGCTGGCGACTGCCTTTCTCTGCTCACTGAGAGCTTCGATGGACAGGAACAGTTGCTGAAAAGGGCAGGGTGGGGTGTAAAGAGGGTTCAGAGCCCACTAAACCCATGGCTGTGGAACCGATTCTGACTCAGAGCAATCTATGGTTTCCAAGGCTGTGAGTCTTCACAGGAGCAGGCCACCTCAGCTCTGTCTCTGTGTCTGTCT
>NW_022103919.1:1019062-1035579 GCF_000313985.2 Echinops telfairi
GGAGACAACGCTGAGGGAGTGAAAGAAGAGCCCCACCTTCTTTCCTGAGCCCGCTCTTTCCGCCCCACCATTTCACCCAGGCCGCTGTGGTCAGCGTCTACCACCTCTGGGCTGCCGATTCCCAGGGCGTTCTCTCCCCAGCATGAGATGGTGTCGACCCCTCAGCTACTTCTTGAGTCATTGAAACATTTCACTGGGCTACTCAGGCACTCACTCCAGAGCCCTTGGACTCCTTGTCTTTGACCTCCTTAGCTGCTTCCTCCTCTTCTCATCGGACACTTTGAATGCCCAGGGTGCAGCCCTCAGGCATCTCCTCTCTCTCCAAGCACTCCTCAGGTAACCTCTTTCTGTCTTTAAATACCATCGTAGAGATGGGCTCCTAAAATCTGACCTCGGCCCTGACCTCTCCCTCCTCCCTCAGCTCAGGTATTGGATCCAACCATTCACTGGCTCTCTGACATGATTGTGTAGCTGGCTTCTCAACCCTAACATGCCTACAGCCAAACTTCTGGTGTTCCTTTCTTTTTGGTTGTTTTGTTTCTTTAAAAAAAATCATTTTACGGGGGCTCTTACAGTTCTTATCACAATCCATCCATCCATCCATTGTGTCCAGCACGCTTGTACGTATGTTGCCATCATCCCTTTCAAAACATTTTCTTTCTCTTCAGCCCTGGTATCCGCTCCTCCTCCTATCAAGAAACAACCACTTTACCGTATTGATCACTGATTACCCTCCCTTGGGGAAGGGAGCCATTCTTAACACCTCTCTTTCTCTCTCACCCACATCCAGTCCATATAAAGGTAACCTTGTCAGCAAGAATTTTGAAGGATAATATATCTATTGCTGGTGGGCCTGTAAAAGAATGTAACTACTATGGACAGTGGTCTGAAGCTTGCTGAAGAAGTTAGAAATAGAAATGTCATATGATCCAGCAATCCTGATACTTGGAATAATTCCTAGAGCAATAAAAGGCATGAAATGAACAGATGTATACATACATACATATGTTTTTGGCAAAAGTATTTGCAATAGCAAAAGATGGAGACTATCTAAGTGCTCCTCAGGTGAAGCGTGGAAAGCAACCCTGGATTGTACCCGCAATGGGATCCTGCATTAAAGAACGGTGGTGGGTCTGGGGCACACTTCATGACAAGGATGAATACGGAGGACGTTATGCTGGGTGAAAAGTTCATCCTCAAAGGGCAGCTGTTGTATGCGACCACTACTACCAAACACAATCAAGAAAAGGTTTGCATCCATAAAGAAGCATCCTTTGATGGCTAACACGGATGGAGGGCATGGGTGTGTGTGGGGTGACGGGTGAATTACTAACTACAGAATAGACACATATTAACTTGAATAAAGGGAAAGGCAAATACAGAAAATGAAATAAAAAGATTTTTGAAAGATAATTCAGAACCAGATCCTTTTTTGGACCACCCTATGACCCCCACCCTACCCCCAGCTCCCAGCGAGTGGAACCTGGGTGATGGCAACCACCTTCTCATCAGTATCCATCCAAACTCTCTCCCAACGGAACTTTACCCAACAGCTAACATGGGTCCTTTTAAAACCCAGGTCTGATCATGTCACCTCTGGGCACCTCCAGTGGTCCCCGCCTCACTGTAAGAAACACCAATTTTTCTGTGTCCTTGTCAGCTCTACACAATCGGCTTCCTTCATCCCCCCTGTCTGACCACCTCATTTAAACTCTCTCACTGCACACTTGGCACCAGCCACACTGGCTGGTGCTGTCTGGGGCCCTGCCTTGGGTTGTGGGTGGCGGCTGTCGTAGCACAAGCATCTCAAAAATCATTCAAGGTGACATGGAAACCCACCTGCTAACACTGACCAGTCTCTGCATCTGGCACAGGGCATGCAGATGGGGCCACTGCCGAGGATAGGATGGTGCCGAAGGCCAAGGGGCTGTCATTGCTTGGAGAGCAGTGGGTGGAGGCCTAATTTGGGGAGTAGAGGCCTAATTTGGGGGGAATAGTCAGGTGGGAGCCATGCTTCACAGGTTGTGTCACGGAAAATCACAAACTTATAAAAATTGAGTAGATAGTACAAATGAGCCCTCTGTACAGATCACTTGGCTTCAACAATGATCAAAGCATGACAAAGGGGGTTTCATCTGACACTTCACTCATGCCCCTCCCCCAATACTTCTGACGCAAACCCCAGACATAATAACAATTCCACTTTGAATATCTTAGTGACATTGAAAGTGCCCCAACCCAAACTCCTTGCCATGGAGTCGTGCCAACCCATGAGAGACCCTGTAGGACAGGGTGGCACTGCCCGTGGAGTGCCCAGCTCTGAGACTGTCGCTCTTTATGGGAGTAGAAAGCCCTGTCTTTCTCCCAAGGAGTGGCTGGTAGTTTTGAACTGCTGACTGATGAGTAGCCACTACTCTACCAGGGCTCCTTTCTTAGTGGTACTGGGGTGTGGTTCATTTCATCTAGAGCTGTCCCCCAGCCCCACCAAGTACCCGCCAATAATTTTTATTCCTTTATATTCCCTCCAACTGGCCTGGGCTTGGAGCCCCAGGCACTGGGCTTTGATTCTGTGCTTTGCGTTGGGTTTGGGGTCGTGAACTCTTGAATACCCCACTTATTACCGCCTGGGCTTGGCCTCCTGGCAAAGCCAATGTCATTCAGGAAATGATGTTGGCAGAGATGACAGCTCAAGGACTTTCAGAGTGCCAAGCCTAGAGCTTAAGCCAAACTGGCAGGGGGGGCGGGGCTGGTGGGCTGGGCTGGGCTGGGCTTCGTCCTGAAACACTTTCCAAGGTGACTTATGGAAAAACTGGAGCCCCAATCAAATCCCAGCAGCCTGTCTAGTAGCTAAAGACCAGTTGATTCTAAAATCAAAATAGAAAAGCAAAGGGTCTACAAGTGCATGCGCCCACAAATAAAGGTGAGGGCTCACTCTAGCTGATTGGAAAAGTTCCTTCAAAACCACGCACTCATCAAGAGAGTAAGATCGAGTATAAGGGTTGACAAATGGATCAATAGAACCAAATAGAGCCCAGAAACAGACCTACACATAGAGAACCAATTGATTTTTGCAAAGGCAGCAGTGCTAGTCAATGTGGAAAGGAACACCTTTTACCAAAAACAGTTGGATAAATGCACGGGAGTGGAGAGCATTCAGCTCCCTTTCACACCACACACCAAGGTGAGTGCAAGAGAGATCACGGAACTACACCTCTACAGTATCTACAAGAAGATCTAGGAGCAAAAAAATAGAAACCGTAAATTTAAATTAAAAAAAAAAGAAGAAAATCTAGGAGCAGTTTCCTGAATTGAGGGTAGGCAAAGTTTTATGAGAGGACCCAAAATAGCCTAATGAAGAAAAGAAAAGGTTGGTGGACTTTCTTCACCAAAATTTAAAATGCCTCTCATCCAATGACTCACATTAAAGAAAAGGTCGGGGTCACAGACAGGGAGTAAATGATGAGAATGCATACGCGCCTAGCAGAAAGCTTGCGTTCGTGTAGGTCCATCTATCACCAACCGGAACCCACGATTCTGTAACCCAGAACCACGAATCGATAATCAAAAGACAAATGACCTAGTTCAAATAGGCACAATAGTCGTTAGAGATTAAAAAAAAAAAAGAAATAGGCAAGACTAACATGAAAAGGGGATTGGTATCATTAGTTCTGAGGGAAATGAAAATCACCAAGAGTTGGCACCACAGCGTAGGGCTAACATGCGAAAGACTGGTAACAACAAGTGTTGTCAAAGATGTGGAGTCATTGGAAAAGCCGCTTAGAAGTTCCTTGAAACGTTAAAAAACATCGACTTGCCATTTGGTGTAGCACTGCCACTCCACAGAATTTCCCCAAGAGAAATGAAATCACATTCCCATAAAAAGGTTTGTGCACAAATGTTCATAGAAGTTATTATTATTCATCATAGCCAAGCTGGGAATCACCCAGGTGGTCCGCAGGTGAGTGGCTGCCCAAACTGCAGTGGAGTCATGCAGTGGAATATTGCTCAGCCATAAGAGTGAACAACCTACTATCATAAATCGAAGAGTGCGTGCTGTCTGGATGTCATTGATAGGAAGTGTTAGAACAAGCGAAACAAATTTAGATCCCCAGTAGCCTTTGGGAGGGAGGGGGTTTGGCGAGAGAGGAGGGCAAAGAAAGTTTCCAGTGTAGTGAAAACGTGCATGTTGATGGAATGGGGATTTCCAAAGCCTAGTTCCCCAGGAGCACCGGAAGTCCAGAGACCGCAAGCGGCACCCAAAGTCAGAGGAGATTGACACAGGCATACATCCATCCCAGGTCTCTGTCCCCCTTCTGGGGTCCCCCAGCAGCAAAAGGAAGAGAGGCAGGGATGGAGGTAAAGAGGACCCTCCCCCAGGCAAGGCTGCCTACAAAGCTGGGGGAGAGGCCTCTGCCAGCAGGGATGTGGGCAGTCTGAGCCCCTCCCCTGGTACTAACGAGAAAGGACCCTAACCTCACGTTGGGGGTGGGGCTGGGGAGGGGTGAGGATGGGAGGCTAAAGACCATAGATGCAGGCCCCACAACTCCCTCCTCAGCCCCTGGTGGGGCCTAAAAAATCCTGCCTGCTCACTGCAGCTAAGGAGGGCAGGGGAGGGGGGCTCGGAGGCGAGAGGGAACTGAGTTGGGGAACATGGGGGAGGGGAAACCATGATCAGAGAGAGCGAGGAGGCCTTAGCAGGAGCCTCTGCGGACCACTCGCCCCTAAATCATAGGGCCGCATGAATAATAAATAAGGACTCCTTGGATCCTTAATAGTAGTCGCATGTCTTATTAAACTAATATTTCACAAACTTTTATTCTCCCTGTGGTTGGAGGTCGAGAACAAAGCCCCCCTCTCACCCCCGGGCCTCCTCTACACAGCCTGTGCAGGGGTCTGGGGGACTTGGGGCTGCCAGGGCTGTAGGAGCTCAGCCCGCCCTCTTAAGGCCTTGGGGAGCCTGGAAGGTGGGGGGCATCCATCTTGTTTGTTTGTTTATTCTTTCAAACACCAGTGACCGGGTGCCTCCTCTGTGCCAGGCCCTTCACAGTAGGGCCAAGCAGAGGCCGACCTGTTTCAGCTCAGAGAAGACCCTCAGCCCTCAGGTACAGGAGGAAGAGATGCACATCTCAAAGTCAGCCAGTGCGGGAGCAAGGAGCACCAAGGAGCTTGCGAGGAGCGGGCAGGGTCTCCAGGCCAGCCAGCTGAAGGCTTCGTCGGGTCGGGGTGGGGTAAGAGACCCCAGAAGCGGAAAGGATGAGGTTTGGCAGCAGAAGGAGCCTGGCCAGGGGATGAGGAAGCCTCTGCCATTAGCCACCCGCCTTGGGTCCGTCTCCTGAGCTGAGCAGGAAGCCAGGAGGGGCCTGGGACCAAAGAGTGTCATCCAAGTGTAAAGGCGGAACTGAGGCACAGGGAGGAAGACGGACATAACTGACGGACAAGGGATAGCAGAAGCAGAAAGAGCTTTATTAGGGATTAGGGGAGCTCCCGGACGAGGTTCCATGGCCTAGGCCAACAGGTCAGGGAAGAAGTTGTGCTCAGCAGCTGGGGGCCAGGGTTTTTAAAGGGGTGGTGAGGAAATGTATGGCAATTAGCATATGGGGTCTGGAAACTGGGAGGCTTTCTTTGAACCGGGAACGTCAGGTTTCACTGGTTATCTTCTCTGGTGGCGACTGCTGCTGACCTCTGGGACGTGCGGGGAAGCACGTGCCGGGCCCGCACCTGCTTCAGCTTGGTCCAAACGGGGCTGCCTAGTTCCGACCCGACCCAACACCAAGCGGGGCAGGGAGGACTGGAGATTCCAAGCTCAGACTCGGGAGTCCAATCGTGGCTCCACTTCTCTCCTCTAAGGACAGGGTTTCCTTAAAGACTCGCGCTGAATCCTGGCGCCATCCGGCCTTGCAGGGCCCTGGAGGGAATCGTTTGAGACACGGGTGCACAGTGGGAGCCTAACAAGTGTTTGTTCCCATGGCCTTTTCTTTAAACCACAGCCTTCTGGCCCCTTTCCTTTGCTCCCCCTGGAGCGGGGAGGGGGCTTTGATTTATGGTCCCTGGGCACCAAATCTTGGATTTCTTCCCGTGGAAGCAGCTCTCTAATACAGCCTTCACCAGCTTCATCCTGCATGCCACCTGGCTTCCCAAGGAGCCAAAGACACCTCCCTGGTGCCAGGCTCTGAGCTGCAGGTCGACTCGGTCCGAGCCTCTGTCTTGGGGACTTGCCAGGCGTCCTAGCCCTGCCGAGGCTCTGAGATCGCTGCCATCAAGCCAATTCTAACACACGGCAACCCTGCAGGGCACCACCGCCCCCGTGGGTTTCTGGGACTATAACTCTTTATGGGAGGAGAAAGCCCTGTCTTTCGCCCCGTGGTTTTGAACTGCGGACCTTGTGGATCACAGCCCAACATGTAACGACTACCACCCTCCCCCGCCCCCCAGGGCTCCTGGTAGGGTCGGCAAGCAGGAAAGACTGGCATCACCAGGCCAAGGGTAGACCGGATGCTGAGCGGACAATGGTGAGACTGGGACATCTTATTCTCTCCCCTCGGCAGCCCTTTTCTGCTCACTGCCATCTCCTGCCCAGATCACCCTTGTCCCCAGGCCCTCTTGGACATGACATCTCCCAGGTCCTCAGACTCCTCAAGGGCAAAGCTGAATTCCCCAGCTGCCTGGCCTGGCTCTCCTCATGACCCTTGGTCAAACAGCTTTCTTCCCTCTGTGAATGGCAGTGCCCTTCCATGGTCGGAGTTCTAAACTATCAGACCGGTGGTTCTTCCACTTCCCGTCCCACCCCCATCAAGACAACGCACATTCAGCCAATCCTGCCTCGGAATGGCTCTCAAGCCCTTCAGCCTCCCCCTTCTGCCTCCACTGGCCCCCTTCTCCCTCTCGCCTGGCCAAACTGCCCAGACCCCTGGCTGGTCTTCCTGCTTCTGTTGCCCGCCACCTCCTCTGCCCTACGTGGGACATACAGTATGTGTGCTGTGCAGCTGATGCCAACTCCCAGCGGATCTAGAGGTCAGAGCCAGGCGGCCCCACAGGGTCCTCGGCTTACAGAAAGGAGCCCTGGTGGCAGCGTGGTTCAGTGCTCGGCTGCTAACCGAAAGGTTGGCCCTTTAAACTGGCCAGCTGCTCAGCAGGAGAAAGCGGTAGCTGTTTGCTTCTGTGAAAGTTGACAGTGCTGAGGGGCAGTTCTACTCTGTGTGGTATGCGACAAGAGTCCTTATAGAAGACCCAGATCCCCAACAGTTCCCTTCGTGGGCGAGCGCTTAACTGCTGCGCCACTAGGGACCCCTCCTTCCACTCCCATTTCAACCCCTTTCCCCATCACACGCACACTGGTCTAGACACTCAGCTTCCAATCAGAAGTCTCTGCTATGGGTTTTCTAGTTGTCTTTATTTTTTATGGAGACGTACCTTTTTGGTTTTGTTTTTTTAAGATTAGTTCCTGGATTACTGTCAACTCGTGAGGAAGGCAGCATCCTCGTTATCCATCTTCTTGTTGCTCCAGGATTGGTGGGGAGTTCTTGTTAGAGTGGACGGACTGACATTGATAGATGATTAGTAACTCAAGCCCCTAGTTGACATCAGGGTGCCGTCTTTGTGTTGTGCTGTGCTATGGGTTTGACAAATGCACGATGCCAGTGTCCTCTGTCACCCATCACAGGCGATACAGTCTCACCACCTTGAAGACACCCCGTCTTCCGCCTACCCCACCACTCCTGGCACCTGAATCTATAGCTGTAACATTGTTCAACTAGAAGAAAGAAGGGCAATTTTAAACTATGGACCCCAAAGTTACACATCTCGGCACGAGGGAGGCACTGCCTGGGAAAGGTAACCTATCCGAGTGTCTGCTTCTCCAGCTATAGAACAGGAAAGCAGCCAGCCAATAGGAACCAGTGGTAGTAGTGCTCGAAGAGTCCCGATGCCTCGGTAAAGGTTCTAGAACGAAATCGGAAGGGATGGTTTGTGAACACCTAAGTGAATGTACTAGGTTGGGGGAAGAAAAGGCCGGGTCAGAGTGGCCCGCGTCCTTGTTTACAGAGTGACTTGCCCAGGAGGTCAGAGAAGTGAGGCTGGGAGAAGCCATCTGGATTCCAAAAAGGGACTGGTGAGGTCTCTGTGTTCTTACTTGCAGACCCGGCGATGAAACATGAGGTGGGTGCAGAGCCCAGTGAAAGGCCGGCAGCCAATATCTCGAATGGAGCAGCCTGTGACTCAGGCTGTTCAGCTGTGACATCCACCCCTCGCCGGTGAAGGTCAAGGAGGAGATCCCACAGCGCTGGGGATAGGGAGCTACATGACCAGAGCACAGAGACACAGACACAAAACCCTGCCACGACACACGGTACCAGAGACCAACATGACCTCTTATACTTGAGTCACAAACATGCAAACAGCTGAAAGCCTGGAGTCCCAGGCTGTCCAGTGTGCACAGGGATGGGACGTGGGTGCAGTGTCCCAGCAATGAGGTCATGGTAGCAGCAGCGGCTGCCAAAGGGGCCTTTCCTCTGGGGCGAAGCACCTGACACAGAGGCTCTACGGCATTGGAAGAAACAAAGTCTCCAACAGGTCAGAGGACCTGGGCAAGGTCACCTGGTCAAGGGGAAGTAGGGTCAGGGCGCCGGCCCGGGATGCGCTGAGTTTGTGTGGAGAACAAGCACAGATGCAATGTGGCCACTATTGGACAAGGACGGCTGGGGACACACTGAATTCATGTTCAGGGCCCCACACCGCTCCAGGAAAACCCAGAACTCTGAGCAGCACAGGATGAAGGCTAAGGATGCAGGACGTAGGCAACAGTCCTCCGTGTGCCCTGCCCAGCACCCAGCAGACCCCTGGCTCTCCCTCTGCCAGGTCCACCTGCAAGGGGCAGCTGAGAGTGCTACCAAGCATGGGAACCGAAGGTGAGTCGTGGCGAAGCGCTCCCAGCTGCCTTCTGCAAACGGGGATGAGCAGGGGCGAGGGGCAGGACGTCTGGAGTCTGAAAGGCTGGAACCAAAGCAGTTGGGTAAAACAAGAAGACTTTTAAGCTATATATTAACCGTTTTACGGGCATATAATTCACCCATCATACAATTCAGTGGCTTGAACATATGAAAGAGCGTTATGCGACCATCACCACAATCAATTTTAGAACACTTTCTTCTTTCTCATCCTCCTCGTTAGGAGCTCCTCCTTTCCTGTCATCACCCTTAGAAACGATCCATCCAGGTACTCTTTCTATAGATTTATCTGTCCGGGCCTTTCATGTAAAGAAAAACACACAAACATGAGCAAACCAACAACAATAGCGAAACAAAGCAGAGAAAGCCCTTAGTCGAAAAGAAGCAGGAAATAATAAAAACTAGCGCAAATCTAAAACGGGACCAAAGGGAGAGAAAATGGTGAGGACCGCTTTCCAATGTGCTCTGTCTGATCACCAGGCTCTTGGCACCCCGAGATTCACCATGGTCGGAGGGGATTCACCGGAGGCTTACTCCACACGGGGGCCCCTGAAAATGGCTTTTGGGCCTCCACTGTCAGCCCTAGCTGAAGGCTAGCTTTAAGGAAAATCCCTCAGGAGAATCAGAATTTCCCAAGACGGTAGTGGCTTCCCCAGCGCTGGCAGTGACAACGGTTCTGTTTCGCTGGAGGAGAAGCTGAGGCTCCCGCAGAGCAAAGGCCCTGGGCAGGGTCCCCTAATCAAGAGGTGGCAGAGTCAGGACACCCACCCAGGATGCCCTGGGCAGCACTGAGGAGAGGGAGCTCAGGTGGAATCTGGCCACCGCTGGACGTATCGGGCATTCAAGGATGGACCCCACCTTGGAAGTCTGAAATGTTTTTGTCTAGCTGTTGTGGCCACACGGAATGCCTGTCTCCGAATTCTGTCCCAAGACTCCAGTTAAATCCCCGATTCAGAACTCCTCTCATTGGCCCCGTTCATCCCTTTTAAGCTCAGATACCAATGATGCCAACCCGACCAGTCCTGGAGGTTCTCAACACAGCTGTGACCCACGGCCACTTCATGTTCATCAGCGTAGAATTAGGCTGCCTAGGGGTTTTCGGGTTGACTTTGCAAAAGACAGCTAGCCAGGTCTTGCATCCAAGGCACTTCTGGGTAGACTAGAACTTCCAACCTTTCAGTGCATAGTCCAGGGCTCAACTGTTTACCACCCAGAGTCTTCCTGTTGTAAAACGACTCCAAAACTCACTGCCATCGAGGCAATGCTGACTCATCAGCACCCTATGGGATGGAGACAAAGTACCACAGTGGGTTTCTGAGACTCTTTACGGGGAGTTGAAAGCCTCCTCTTTCCCTTCCAGAGCAGCTGGTGGATTTGAACTGTTAGAAGTCCAATGCTAACAGTTGTACCAGTGTTCCTCCTGTCAAATGGAGAGGAGCTGATCAAATAGAGTGGAAGGAAATCTATCAGAGTCAGGGCAAATGATGGCCCCCGGGGTATCAGGCATGCGTCCAAAGCTCACAGATATACTTTGTTTAATCTACACAACCATTATGGGGAAGCTATGGTATTGATTCTACCTGCCCAGTGAAGAAACCAGAGCACTGGGAGAGGAAGAGTGGTCTGGCTGGGGTCAAAGGTAGAGTTGGCATATGAGTTGAGCCCATGCTCTGGGCCCCTGCTCGGGACGGCCATGCGGATGGAATGCCTTCCTGGTGAGGTCGCTGAGAAGGGTACCAACACACAGCAGGCCTCCAGCAGCAGCCATGTGTCACTCTGTCCTTCTCTCTGTCCACCGCTGCCCCTGCCCACTCTGGCTCTTTCACGCTCCGTCTTTCAGTCTCTCTGGCCTGGTCGGTCTGTCCTCCCTTTTCTCTGCCCCTGCCTCTTGCTCTGTGTCACCTGTCCTTACATCTTTCTTCCCCCTCCCCTATCCCTGGATTATGCTCTGGTCCCTCCCCTCATTCTATCATCCCCACCCCTTTCCTGTCAGCCCTGCCTCCAACCCAGAGTCCCTTGACTGGGGCTTCTGCTCTCTCTCTCTCTGGCGCCTCTCCCCATCAAAGCATCCTTTGTCTTTATGGTCAGCCCGGGTCTCTCTCACCCCATTTATGAGCCTGCGTGTGAGTGGACAGGGCAGCAGGCTGGAGGCCACTCACTGGTGACCTGTCTCTGCGATCACCTCATTATTTATCACTGGGGACGCCAGTGTTTCCATAAATTACCCCAACCCGGAGCCACCCGCGCCGGAATCAATAGTTGCCTCTCGCCTAATACCCAATTATTAATAACCACTGGGGGAAGGGTGGCCAGATGTGGCGCTCTGGGCCTGCGCCTGGCAGGAGAGTGAGTGGGCCAGGAGGGAGGTAGGAGCCGAGGCCTGGTTGCAGCCGGGTCTGAGGGGGCATGCAGAGCCCCAACTCCAGGCATCTTCGGGCACAGCCAGCCCTCCAGTCTCCTCCTTCCCCTAGGCAGCGTTTGTTCCTCCCGGGACCCCAGAGCCGAGGGGGCTGCTGCAGGCCCCGGCCCCACCCTGTGTGGTCACGCTTCTGGCAGACTGGCGCTGCTAGAGGCAGGGTGCTGGGGAAGCAGTTTGAGTCCCATGAGAGCACTAGGCCCACAGGTGGTCTGCCCAGACCACATGGAGCCTTGCAGGTGCATGCGGAGAACGACTGGCGCCTGCAGGAGCTGATGTTTGCTGGAAGGATGCGCAGGAGAGACAGATGTGAGTGCAGGGGGTAGGGGTGGGGGCGGGGGACTGGGTGCTCAAGGGTGTCAGAGCTGAGGGGGCGTGAGGCTGGGAGCTATGAGGTCAGGTTCACAGCAGTTCCCCAGGTAGGTGGTGGAATCAGAGGGACAAGGACAGGAGGTGTGTGGTCAGAATGAAAGCGGACACGGAGTTTCAGGAGTCCCAGACACCGTCTCTTCCTTCAGATATTATCTCCTCTTATTTCAGCCAGAAGTGTAATAGGACACACACACACACACACACACACACACACACACAATCAGACGAACACAATCACCAAGACAGACACACTAAGAAACAAAATTGCATGGACAGGGAAACAGGCTACATACAGCCGGACGCACAGTCTGTTGGGTACACACACGCACACACACACACCTTGCATACACAAACCAGAACGCAACATTTTTGCAGACCAAGCATTCTCATACACTTAAACACACACTTGCTCTCAAGCATGATGTCACACGCATACACAAGGGCACTCCCGTAGACTAAGAGACACAAAAGCACACCAGTAAACACAGACACACAATCCCACGCACAGAGAACTCCAAGTATACGCTTGTACCTAGGCACGAGGTTCCCCAAAACCCCCATCGCAGGGCCTACGCACGTGGACAGAAGGGCACACTCGCAGCCCAGCCTGCGCACACACCCTTTGGTGCACACAGTGTACCCACCTCATGCAGCAACGCCTCAGCCTCTAAGTGCATCTTAAAGGAACACGAGCTGAGGCAAAAGCTTCTCTAAAGCCCAGTTGGTGCCAACACTGCCACCATGTGGCCATAGGGGCACATGGCGCAGTTACAGGCTGGAACAGCAGGGCAAAGCAGCGGAGACCAGGGAGAGCCAGAACCTAGGCTTCATCTACAAGCCTTGATGCCTCTTTATCCACTTCCTAGTGAAACAGGACACAGTCCCGTGGAACCAGGGTCAGATGGTGTGGTGGCCAGAGCGAGCTGCAACTGAGGTCAGTGCGGTCCACCCTGCATGACCAGGGAGGCTCTGTGGGCCCAGGCCTGATGTTGGTAAATGGTGCCAAGTCACTTAGACTCCTGCAGACTCCATCCAGTTCTGCAACTCATGGGCACACCCACCAAACGTTATCTCCACTTCCTTGCTCCCTCGCCTCGGCTCTCGATGCTTCTTGACCTTTTGGCCTCTTACTGCTGATTTGTAAGCGGGTTTGCTCATCTTCCAGGTGAGGGCCTTTCCGTTTGTCTGCTGCTCCGATGTTGCACTGAAGAGCGATCCCAGGGGATCAGCTTGGTTCTAGGGGAGCGCTGGGGTGTTGGGCTGCTGTTGAAAATCACCAGGCGCCGCAGGAGAAAGAGGAGCGTTTCCCCTCCCCTAAAGGGGCAGGCTTAGAAACCCACGGGGCAGTGCTACCCTGTCACCAAGGGTCACCATGAGTCTGAACCGACTGCCTGGCAGTGAGCGTTTCTGGGTGAAAGGCTCAGAGAGCCTAGCCCTCTTTGCCTGGCTTTCTTTCGATACGAATTTAAGCCTCCATAGCTTTGTGCCTTCTATCCAGGGCTATCTATTGTGTTGCAGTTAGAAGGGCCTGTGGAGATAGCTGGGCACGTTGCGTTCGTCTGGTCTCGGGTGCTGAGGTTGTGGCTCAGGTAGACTTGCTTCTCTTCTGCTCCGCTGGCTGCCTTCTGCCTGCTCCGCTCCTGGTAGGGAGAGACCCATCGTTGTGTCTTAGCTGGCACAAAACCCACTGGAGGACAGTTGTACTCCGGTGCACATGGGGTCCCCCGACCTCACACTGACTCAGTGGAAACCGGTCAGCTGTGTTCAACATCATTATCAGCTAAGTTCTAAGATGTTTGTTTGTTTCATTCCTGCATCCCTTTGCCGTTCGGGGTCCCGAGTTTTCTATTTGGAGTATTGCCAAGACTCAATTCCCTATAACCTTTGGGGAACACGTGCACTGCGACTGCTCCCTTCTCATTCACTCTCAGCTCTTCGGTGTCGTCCAAAGACTCTCTGTCATCAAGTTGTTTCGAACTCATAGAGGCCTAGAGGACAGGGTGGGATTGCCCATGTAGATTTCCAAGACTCTGACTGTTGACAGGAGTGAAAGCCTCATCTTTCTCCCAAGGAGCAGATCGTGGCTTTGAACTGCTGACCTTGAGGCTAGCAGTCCAATACATCACCTATTACACCAGCAGGGCTCCTTCCATAATAGTCATAGCTCTCCTAATAATAATAGTTCCTAGACTTTCTGGCAGTGAAGGCTCTCCATGCGATCTGGGGGCATCTTGTGAGACTTGAATGGGAGAAGCAGCGTGATCGAACCTGTTGGAGAACTGGCAAGAGGCAGTCGTTTGAGCCAGAAAGATAATGGATGTCTGGTACCCTTGGTTAGAGACTATCTTCTTTGGCCTCTCCAGGAAATGGATCTTCAAGCTTCTACCCGGGTGGGGAGGGGAGTTGCCTCCCTCTGTGTGTAGTAGAGGATGGCTAAGTCCTTCTTAAACAGACTTGCAGCCAGTCTGCCTGCTTGTTTTTCAGCGAAGTGGAGAAGGCTCTGATTTATGGCAACCTCGTGCAGCCGACGAAACAGTGGCCCATCCTGTGCCATCCTCACAGGCGGAAGAACATTCCAGCCCCATGTCAGCCCATCTCCTGGGGTTTCCTTGATCCCCTCTCCCTCTGTGTTACCAGGCATGTTGTCTTAAGTCCAACGCTTAAGACTACTTGATCCCTCTTTCCAGAAGAACTTGCAAAATTCTGAGTCTCTGGAGGGTTCTGTTGCATAGAATGCTGGGACTCTTCTTAGAAATCCTCTTCGGCTAGCCTAGAATTCAGACTGATTCCTTTCCACTTTCCAAATATGTGTGTTTATCATTTCTGTTCTCGTTATGTGGGTTCTTAAGAGTCGGTGCCTTCGTTTAGAAATTCTCTTACAGGTCCAGACGGACTGGGCCCATCGAGGCTACAGGGATCCTCCAGACTATAACCCGCCCTGAAATACTCTTTAAAACGTGAATTCAAGCAATCCCCTGAAATCACCTTTAAATAACAGGTTAGCTCAAGGGTTGGGGGCGGGGGGGGGGGGGGGGGGGGGGGGGGGGGGGGGGGGGGGGGGAGGGATGTCAGCCTGGATTGCTGTACTCTTTTAGGAAATTATTCATCTGAGACCAAATGGACAATGGTTACTCTAAAATACAGATGAGAAGTCTAAGTTAATGGGAACACAGCAACTAGAATAGAAATCATGAAACGATTGATATGTGGTGACCAAAGTCACTATCATGTGCAGAAATTGTTGCTCGGGAGTGTGTTTTGCTGCGTATATTTTCATCAAAATCACAATAAAAAATCATTTTTAATTTTGAAAAATTAGACTTGATTCCATGCCAGACACGGGGACACCGTGGTGAGTGACAGAGGCAAGTCCCTCTCCAACATGTCATGAGACCAGACAGCAAAGAGATAGCTCAATAATAGTTCTGTGGTTGCACAATAGACATTGAACATAAACCAAGCCCATTGTCACCTCGTCTATTCCGACTTCTCGTGTCCCCTGTAGGACACAGCGGAACTAGCCCCGCAGTGTTTCCAAGACTGTGCATCTCTACAGATGCAGGGTGCTGCACATTCATCCCTGGAGCCGCTTGTGGGCTCAACCTTCCAGGGAGCAGACCGCTTGACCTGCTGGGCCACAGGGATCCTTGGGAATTGACATTCGGTCTGACTGGTCAGTTATTGCTTCAGCAAGCACGTGTCCAAAAAGGACAGACCTATCCCAGTGGCAGGGGCAGGAGACTTCCTTGAGAAGAGGAATCTCGATGGAACTTGAAAAGATAAAGCCAGGTTGAGGAGCTGAAGGGAGTTGGAGGTACTGTGCCAAGGCTCTGAGGCAGCTTGCACGTTATGGAAAGGAGGCAAAGGCCAGTGTTCCTAGAACCCGGAATCGGGAGGTAAGGGAAGTGGGTGAATCCAGCGGGGCTTGTGGACCAAGTTCTCTTAAATGTGCTTGCCACGTTTAAGACTTTGGGCTTTGTCCTGAAGGCCAGGGGGAGTCACTCACTGAAGAGGGTCCTAAGCAGGGGAGTGCCACGGTGACATTGGAGTTTTGAAAAGCTCTCTCTGGTTGCAGAATGGAGGAAGAGTGGGGAGTTGAGGCAAGGAGCGGAGGCTGCTGTTGCTGCCAAGGTGGGAGATGGTGGAGCAGTGGGAAGAGCCAGGGTCTTGGTCCAGGAGCTCTGACTTCAAGCTTCATCCTCTGTAGAATGGGACTAGAAACCCCATTTCAAAGAGGATTAAGGAAGAAAAGAAACACAAGGCATTTGAGTGCCTAGCAAGTGGCATCCAGGACTCTCTGCTGTGGGATTTCAGTGGTCGGTGCACTCTGGAGTCAAGAGCACTAGTGGAGCCTGGAGCCCATCAAATACACAGTGTTCTCACTCTGGTTCTGAGACCTGAAGCCCCGTGGGACCTATTCAACCCACTTGATCTTCTAGACCTACATGGGGTGGGTTTCCTTGGGAGATGCAGCCAAAGAGGGCCACTCCAAGGTTTGCTTTCCACTTAGATACTGCACAAAGCCAGGGCTGACACGCAGCCCTGCCAGATAATACATCACTTATATCACTGCCTGCCTTGCACAGATGGGGAAGCTGACGCACAGGGAGATTAAGTCACGGATTGTGTAGCAGCATGGGATTTGAAGTCAAGGTTGCCTGCCTTATCCCAAAGTCTATGCTTTTTATTTCGTAAGGTCACATATACTAAGTTGAGTTGATCATATGCCCCAATTCTTGGCAGGGTATTTATTGTCTTGATCCAGGCAAATTCTGTCTCTCGGTTTA
>NW_022103919.1:1037122-1040073 GCF_000313985.2 Echinops telfairi
CAGGGAACTGCTAAGGCAGCTGCATCCTGGTGCGACCATCAGAAAGCAAGAGACCCGAGAACTAGAAAGTCTAGGCTCACCAAGTCATGTATCCCTCCACCTTTCAATTAACCCCACATGTGTTTATCAGCCAGGTTGGCACAATAAACTAACTACCCCAGTGGGTTTGAGGCTCTCCTCCCTGCAGATCTTGAGATCTCCCGCAGGTGGTCTCACTGAAATTCAGTCTTCTCACCTGCCACGTGGGGGTGCCACTCCCTCCCTCCTGCGTTTGCTGTGCAGCAGAACCCCAGCTCGGAGTGGGTGAGAGTGAGTCTGAAGTGGGGGCTCCGTAGATGAGCGTCTCCTCACCTGTGACTTCCAGCCTGGGTCCTGGGACTTGGGCCTTCAGAGGCTCCTGGCAGTGGCACATGTGTGGAGAAATGATCTGCTCACACAATTCACTCCCAGCTCGGAGTGGGAGTCCCAGGTGTTCCCGGTCCCTGGTCAAAGGCGGCCTCTGGAAGGTACGGGCTGTCCAGAGAGGGGGAGCAGATGAGTGGATGGGGCAGGAAGGTAGCCTGGTGGTGGCCAGGACAGCTGGAGAACCCTGTGGAGCCAGCCAGGATCAAAGGTGGGTAAGCGGCTTCCAGTAGCCAGGGAACAGAGAAAGGTGGCCAAGAGAAGACACCTGAGTTGACAGCACATCTATGACAACAGGCCAGGGACTCAAGATCGCCCAAGAGGAAATAGGTTTGTCGTGCCCATTTTACAGATAGGGTAACTGAGGCTCGAAACAGGATTGCAGACTGAGAGTGCTTGGAACGGAGGCCTGTCTGAGCCCACTTTGACAAGGTGGGTTCCCCCTAGCAACAGCAGGGTAGGACCCCGGGTTCTGTGTCTCAAGCCCCTCTGCGTCGGCTGCTCCTAGGTTGGCACCCATCAGCTTTCTCAGGTTCCCTGAGGGATTCTCCGCTGGGCTCGCCAGTCAGGACAGCTAGACTGAGACAGCAAAGGAAAGGCTGGCTTCTCCCGTGTGCACCCTAGGGACTGGGCAGCCGTGGGTTGCTGGCCTAGCCAGTGGTAGAAGTAGGTGCCCTGAAGGCTGGCACCAGCTGAGAGGTACTTTCAGAGCAAACATGATTGAGGAAGGGTTTCAGGACAGGCTGGTGTCTCCTGGACCTCCACCTTTCGTGACCCAGGAGGCCCAGCAAGAAGACCCAGCAACTGGGCATAGGGCTCTGGACTGGGCTTGACGCTTCTAGTTGAACTCCAGCCCTGTGTTTACCCTCATGTGATGCCATTCCGCTGTAGAAGGCCTGATGGTCACCCCTTGGACCCCGGGTCCTCCTGTTCAGGGCAGGGAGCCCAGCCCGTGCCAGCAATCAGCACCAGCATTGGCAGTGCTGCCCTGAGGCCGGCAGCAGCCCTACAGGGCCCCAGCCTTGCCCTCACCTTCTCCAGCTGGCTCAGCTCACAGCCAAGCTCTTGCAGTCCTTTGGACACTGATTTGAACAGCTCTCTGTTAGGGGCCTGGCCTGGCCGGCAGCCAGGGCAGCTCCTGAAAGAAGCCCCCATGGGCTCCGCTAAGTCAGCGGGTCCAAAGCCACCGTGCCCTGCCTCCCCCCTGCAGCTCTGCCTCCCCCATTTCTGTTGGATGTGACATTCGCCCTGTGACCCAGGCTCCCAGGAGCCCCCGCAGCCCTGCCTGGGGACCCAGGCCAGGTTCTAGCTGGCTGGCGAGCTTAGCCAAGCATCACGGCTCCCGCGACATCCCTGAGTGACAGGAAACAAGTTGCTCCTTCCAAGAGGCGAAGCGCTGACAAACACTCACTAGGAAATAATAAAGTGGCAAAATAATTCTGCATCGGACACACTTACCAGAGCAGAAAGTATCTGCGGAGGAGACAACATCTTGTACCATCTATCTTCCTTAAATCCCCACGCTGTGACAAAGCGGAGGGCAAAATCATGATGAATGATCGGACACATTTAGCCAGTACCTGTGCTCTGAAACGAGCGCGGCCCGGGAAGGCGCTCTAATGATCTGTGCCCCCGCCCCAAACTGGGCCTGGTTGGAAACAGGTCTTTATTACGAAACTGGCGCCTGGTTTTCACTCCATGCAGAATGGCGGCGCGAGGTGTGACACCAATTAACGCTGGCACCCGCAGGGTCAGCCCAGCCCAGCCGGCCCACAAGACAGACGGGTTCGACTCCCGCCATCACGCCGCGTCTGCTTGACAAGGCGCCCGCCGCCTTCCGATTGTGCGGGAACACGCCTCGGTTTTGTTCCTCCACGGCCCACCATCATTTATTCTGCTGCCTCATTTGAATATGATGAATACTGTAGTCCTTTATTTGTTCACAACAACCAAATAATTGTAGATCCGTGGGCTTAGGGGCAATTAATCACATTTTTTCCTCCACCAATCCACTATAAACATGACATTGAACAATAAAGTACATTAACCTCTGCTTTGCACAAAACTTTGCTTATTTAAACACCGCAAGGTTATTTGTTTTCCCTTCTTGCCAGTCCCCTGCCACAAGGGAGGGGTGGGGAGAGAAGGCCCACTCCATACCTATAGCCAAGCAACCCCCCTCCCCCCACTCACTCAGGGCCCTGGTTCTGCCAGGCATGGTCATGCCTGGTGTCAGAAGCAAGCTGGAGTGGTTGTGGGTATTGGTGTGGGTGGGGCTGGGCATGTGTGTGTATGCATAGGTGTAGTCATGCATGTGCCTACACATGCATTTGTGTTCAGATGCACATATCTGTTGTATGTGTTCCTGAGTGTGTGCCATGTATGTGTGTGCGTGAATGTGCTTATATATGTGTACATATAGATGTGCTGGTGTACATATAAGCATGCCTGTGTATGCGCGCATATCACAATTGTAAAATATGACTGCAAGTTCTTTTGCAGCTCCCCACTTGGCCCCCTTCCCTTGAAGCTGGCTGGGTTTGTGACTC
>NW_022103919.1:1040173-1055398 GCF_000313985.2 Echinops telfairi
CAGGAGCATGACCAGGTTGGGCTAGGAGACTCCTGGGGAGTCATGCAATTTCCACTCATTCCCAGGAATCCGCTCTCGGAGTCCTGAGAGGCCACTGTGCTGGAGAGATCACGCAGAGGCCCCCCCGAGAGCTCCTGCAGAGTGGAGAGGTGTCCAGTAAATGAACGCTCAGTCATTCACATCCTCTCAGTTCTGGGACCAGGCCTGAAGGACCCGCTGGGTGACTGCACCCCCAGCCTTTTGATCTTCCCAGCTGGGCCCCAGGGCAGAATGGAGTGGAGATAGGCCCTGGCCACTGGGTCTTTCTTGAATTCCCAGACTCTTCCACAGAATCCAGGATCATATTAACATGACTGCTGCTTTACACCATTAAGCTTCGGTGGTTCGCTGCGTAGCAATAGATAAATGGAATCATAAGCCTGTACAAGCACAGGTATACATGTGTGTATCTGCATGTGTGCGTATGTCTCAGAGGAGAGATCCCAAGAATGGGGCCTGAAAGTCTGTGCATGAGTGTGTGTGCACGTGGGCGCGTGAATCTGTACAGGAGGTATACGTGAGTATAAACGTAGGTGTGCACACTGCACTCAGCAAAGGTGTGCTGTGCCCCCACTGGGTCAGTCCCGCTTCTAGTGAATGAGATGCATCAACGAACAGAGCAAAGAGCTCTAGCCTCAGAAAGCTTCCCTTCTAAAAGGAGACAGACCGTAAATAACAGACTTTAAAATGCATGTAGCACGTTATGCGGTGGTCATTCCAAAAACCAAACTCCTTGCCAATTCTGACTCATAGCGACCCTCCAAGGAGAGGGTCTTTATTACGGCCAGGTGAGTTTCTGAGTCTGTAACTCTTTACGGGAGTAGAAAGCCTCGTCTTTCTCCCTAGGAGCTGGCTGGTGGTTTCAAAGTGCTGACCTTGTAGTTAGTAGTCCAACTTGTAACCACTAGGCCACCAGGGCTCCTGGCGTGGTCATTACTATGGGGAATAAATGGGTAAAGGGGGTCAGGAGAGCTGGCAGTGAGGGAAGTTCGTTTTCCATGTGGTGGTCTGAGTAGTCCTGGGAGAAAAGATAGCATTTGATCCAACTTAGAGGGTATGGAGGAGCCAGAGAAGGAGACCTGGGAGAGAGCAGGGTAGGCAGGCTGATCAGGCCAGGTCAATGAGGACCCCAGGATGAGAGAGCCCCCTGGTAACCTCAAGGAAGAGCAAAGAGGTGGTGTGAGCAGGAGACAGGAATAAGAGAGTTGAGGGGTTCACATAGTCTCTGGCCATGCGTAAGAACTTGGCTTTTCTTCTGGGTGGAGCCCAGACATCTCACCAACTTCTTCCAAAGATACCTCTGAGGTTTTCAGAAGCGATTCTGGGGATAAGGGTGAAGAAGGGAGGCCAATAAGGAGCCTATAGCCATCATCCACGTGAGTCTTGGACCCGCAATCAGAGGCAATAGTGGCAGAGGTGCTGAGAAGTGCCGTATGACCAGTCTATTTTGAAGATCCAGACAATAGAATTTCCTGGTTATTATTGGAATGCGGGATGTGAGACAGGGGTCGAAGGGGGACTCTAAGATTTCTGACTTGAGAAACTGGAAGAAGAAGGTCACCATCAACCAGGATGGAAGAGACTGTGGAAGGCACAGGTTCAGGGCAGGCGTAGATCGCAAGTTCATAGAGGGATGTGTGTGCTTGTATGCTGTTCCATGCATGTAGATGTGAGTGTGCATGTCGGTGGTTGAGTTATGGCTCCAACGGGTCTGTGTGCTTTTTCGTATGTGTCTGTGGATAGGCAAGCTTTTTGTCTTTAATAAGAGGGCCTCCAGTCTGGGCTGCAGTGGGCACCTGTATTGTGCTTGCCTATGTCTGTGTGCCTGTGCGACTCTTGGTCATTCTCGTTGTGTCTGGGAGTCATAGTTTGGCCCCAAGGCTATCTTCATTCTTCCCGTCCTCTGTCATAAAATGGTCCCAGGAGAGCTGGGCTGCCTCTCGATTTCACAGGACACCACATCAAACCTGGACCTCCACAGCTTTACACTGATCCGGACAAGCTAAACGTAACTCTTGCTTAGAAATTTGAGGAAGACGCAGGCACTTCAGCGGGTGTGCATGGATTTGTAACGGATGTAAATGGCATTCTGTAGCATTTCCCACTCTCTTACTTTTTTTTTTTTTTCAATCAATACTATTTTAAAATCAGTCCAGTTTGCTCTAGGTGCACGCGCTCAATCCCTGGCTTCTAATTGCTACATGATAGTGAGCCACCCAGACGGCTAGCCGCGCACCTCCTCCACAGATAACCAGCCACAACCCCCCCTTGGAGGCATATGTTTGGGCATCCTTGTTAGAATTCTTGGGGTCTTACACCCAGAAACAGGAATGTTGGGCCCAAGGGCATTTGTGCTCCTAATCTGCGCAAGTGGCTAGGGATTGCTTTCTTCAAAGGCTGTATCAATTTACACTCCTAGAGGCCCTGTGTGAGGGATCCTATCTTTCTCATTTCTGCCATTAATTGGTATTACCCAGCTTTCGAATTTTTGCCAGTCGAAAGGTGTAAAGTGATATCTCGTTTTAATTTGCATTTCTTTGACTACTAATGAGTTTGAGCATCACTTCACGCGCTTATTAGCTTTTAGGGTTTCCTTTTCTGTAAATTGCCTGTCAGATCATTTGCCCGTTTTCTACTGGAGTCGATGGCCTCTTCTCGTTGCTTTCCTGAGTCCCGTGTACATGCTCAATGTTAATCCCTTGTCACTTTTCAACCTTGAGTACAGTCGCAGGCCTATCATTTGGGGCTTAATTGGCCAATGCTATTTTTTGGTTTGGTTAAGCACAACTTCTTAATTTTGATTTCCTCAAATTCAGCAGCGGTGTGTGTCATGATCTGTGCTTTAAACGTTTTGTTCAATAAGCCTCTTCCTTTCTCTCTGCCCCAAGATATTATCTCCCGTATGTTTCCATGAACTCTGGTCTTTGACTTTCAGATTTAGATCTTTAATCCATCTATAGTCCCCTGTGTATGTGAGGCTAAGCAATGACCCAGTTGTCATTTTCTTAGCAGATTGGGCCAGCTTCCTTTATTCGCCCTGTGTGCAAACCAACCCACCCTCTTCACCTTGATGTGAAGTGTCACAGCCTTTATCGTTATTAAATCCACATAGGCATATAGGTGGGGTGTGGAGGTCTCTGCTTTGTTCCATTGATATATTTATCTGCCCTTGTCTCAACACTATCATTGTTTCTTTGTTGATCATTATGGGCAGATTCGCTCTCTCAAAGAAGATCTATGAGTCAGAATCCACTCACTAGCTAACTAACCACACTCAACGCCATCTAACAACGATGATGGCTTTGTAGAAGGTTTTCATATTTGTTATTAGTCTGGGTACTTTAGAGAAACAAATCCACAGAAACTCATGTATAAGA
This sequence comes from Echinops telfairi, assembly GCF_000313985.2. NCBI lineage: Eukaryota > Metazoa > Chordata > Mammalia > Afrosoricida > Tenrecidae > Echinops > Echinops telfairi. The sequence continues at coordinate 1,043,590 of NW_022103919.1, forward strand.
GAGAGTTTTATATACAGGTTAAGTGTGCATCAAGAAAACATCCCAACCCAGTGCTGCCCAAGCCCACAAGTCCAACATTAATCCATTAACCCATATGTCCAACACCAGTCCACAAAGTCCTCCTCCATCTCACAAAGCAGATGCAATGATGCCAACTACAGGAGGAAAGCCAAGTCAGTGAATGTGTAAACATCTCAGCGCTGGCAGGGGTCTCCACATGGCTGCTCCAGCACCCAGGGCTGCAACGGGGTAGGTCCACGCGGCTTCTCCTTGGGGATGTCTTGCAGGAAGTCAGCCTTGCAAGCTGAAGCAGGGAACTGCTAAGGCAGCTGCACCCTGGTGCGACCATCAGAAAGCAAGAGACCCAAGAACTAGAAAGGTGAGGTTCACCAAGCCATTTATCCCTCCGCCTTTCAATGAACCCCACATGTGTTTATTGGTCAGGTTGGCACAATAAACTAACTCAATCCACCCCTTGTCAACCTGGCACCTGTACATAATTCTTTAGCTTCACAATTGCAATTAAGTAACACCTACACCATAACCCTACAATCCTGTGAATTCCCCACCACCACCACCACCTATGAAAGTTTGTAAGCCAACCACTTCATGCCTTTATCTCCCCAATTTTGGGTATCCAATTTATATACTGCCCACTTATATCAACCCTGTTCTCTGAGAAGACAATCATATTTTTCGACATGAGTCTTCATTCCAGTTGGAACCTTGTGAAGTCTGCATCCATAAGCAAAGTCAAATCCAGACAGGCCATCCATAAAGTCAGCAAAAATATGCACCAGTTCACAGGTTCAAAAATCTCCAGCTGGTCGGTTCTGGTCAACTCAATGTGGGCTGCCTCACTCAGCCTCCACAGGGTGCCCATTGTCGCCTTGCCTTTAGACCATGGCCTCTCACCAACTCAACGAGCCTAGCCCCCTCAGGCTAGGTCATGAACCTTAGACAAGTCAATCCGCTCTCATCTTCTCCTTTTTCCCCTGTAAACCAAGTCCACAGGTGTCAGTGGCCAAACTCAACCTGTCTCTTTATTGCTGCATTTCTCCGACTTCCACTCAACAAGCAGTTCCAGGTGGTCACCTAGCAAGCATTTCAGCCTGCTCACAGGCTCCCTTTAACATTCAGTCCCAGAGAGGAGTTTTCTTCATGGTTCCAGATTTTTTTCGGCTTCTGACAAAGACTACTGGTTCCTTAGTACTCCAAAGCCCTGGGTGGGGCATATATTTTCAAAGGTTTTTTACAGACATGGCCTAAACCCATTTAAAGATCAAATTTTAATGACTGAAGCAAGTGGACTTACAAACTTTCTATTTTCCTATTTCACATATCTTCCCCAGAAAAGCAACTGAGCAAATAGTGTGGCTTTATCTGACCTCTGGATAGACAAAGAAGGAAAACTTCTGTGAGGGAGAGGTCAAACAAACATCTACTCTTTATCTTATGATTTGTTTCTCCAGTACCCCACTCCTAAGGTACCATAATGTATTAGTCTGGGTACTTTAGAGAAACAAATCCACAGAAACTCATGTAAAAGAGAGCAAATGGCGAGGCTCACTAAGCCATTTATCCCTCCACCCTTCAATTAATCCCACACGTGTTTATCGGCCAGGTTGGCATAATAAACTAACTCAATATTTAATAGGGAAAACCACTCCGCTCACTCTCTCTTGCATTATGATTGTTTAAGTTGCGTTCACTCTTCATGGAACAGCCTATCATTAACTCATATAATGTGTTAAGTTTCAAAAATAAAATCTCAATGGACCTCTGCTCGGCATTGCAGGAATTTATGAATTAATCTGAAGAGTCTACTTAGTTGGAGCACTGTCATCTCATCCAAAGGATGCCTATGATTCGGTTTTTGAAATGCAGTTCATAGAGGCGTTGCATTTGGTTAAATGAACTCTGAGATGCATAATTTCATTGCTATTGTGAATACTGCTTCTTTTTTTTTCTTTTCTTCCAGGCATTTTGTTCTGAACTATGTGTTCTGGTTGGCTATTGCTGACATAGAGAAATCCTTCGGACCTGGCAGGTAAACTCTGTAGGTATCTGGGAACCTTATCTGAATGCCTCTATTAGCTTTAGTAGTTGGTCTACTCATTCTGTTGACACCTCTAGACAAGTGACATTTTTGTGTGTCCCCCTCCAAGTCTCACAATCTTCCTTCCTTCCTTCTAGTCTAAGTCACAGCCCCCATGTGATGTCAAGCACTCTTGCTGATAGGGGACATTCCTGTCCTTTCCAGGTCATAGATATAGTTGCTTAAAGTTTTTGCATCTTTTATATTATTTGCTCTGGCATACACGCATTAACAAATTTTAAATGAGCTCTTTTCTACTTCAATTTTCTAAGAATTTGTTTTCACTATAAAAAGGTACTGAACCTTATCAAATACTTTTTCTGCATTGAATGAGAATATTGTCTAAGAGCGTTTAAGAAACTAGTGGAAACATGGAACTGACAGAAAATGGAGTTTTCCACAAAATATTGTGGCCTATCATATATTGTTTTTTTTCTCCTTTAGTCTATGAATGTGCTCAGTGAAATAGATTTGCTGGTGTTGAATCACTTTTACATTACTTTAGCATATTATTTTTAGTATGCAGATGGATTCAATTAGCAAATATTTTGTTTAAGATCTTTGCATCTCTGTGCAAAATTTAAATAGCCCTACAAATTTCTTTTTTTGCCTATGCTCTATCTGATTTTGGAAGCAGGGCTATGTGAGCCCCACAAAATTAGCTGGGCAAATTGTTCTCTTTTCCTATTCCCTGGAATAACTTGAATGAAATAGAAAATAATTGTTCCTACTAGGGTTCACAGAGTTCATCTTTAAAGCTCTTTAAAACCACCTGGACCTGGGCTTTTTTTGTTTGTTTGCAGGGGGCTTCTGACTATGAATTCAATCTTTTAAATGTTTGTCTGCTCAAGTTTATTTTTACTTTATTTGCTCAAGTTCACCTTCCTCTGGCAGAAATGTTGACATCTATACTTTCCTATGCATTTATATTTTCCTGTAAGTATTTCATATAGGTCCTTAAATTAGTTACCCTTCAACTCTCCATAACTGGACCCCTAGCAGTACTTTTGGGTAAATGTTGGACTACTAACTGTGAGGCCAGCAGTTCAAACCCACCAACCTCTCCTCAGGAGAGAGATGAGGCTATCTGGTCCTGCATAAATCCCTATAGAGGGCTACTGTGAATAGGAATTGACCTGATGGCAGTGGGTCTGGTTTTGTTTTAGCTCTTTATAGATATATTTTACATTTTTATTGAACCTATAGTTATTTTTCCTTTGATCTGATACTGTATTTTCAATGTCTAGCTCTTTTTAAAGTTAGCATTTTGAAGGACTGATATTTGGTCTCGTTAATCTTCTCTCTCTCTCTCTCTTTCCCCCCTTTTCACAATGTCACTGGTGAGTGCTTGTGTTCTCTCCTCCTTCTTCTGCTGTGAGGGGCCAGCCAGTTGCTTCTGACTCAGGGCACCCCTGTGCACAGCAGAGTGGTGCACAACCCACTCCTGTGCCAACCCAGCATTCTTTTGTCTGAGCCCATCCACCTCACGGAGGACCTTCCTCTTGGTCACTGCCCCTCCTCTCTGCCAAGCACGATGTCCTTCTCCAGGGACTGGTCTCTAATGCCACATACCAAAGTATGTGACAGGAGGTCTCTCCCCATCTTTGCCTAAGCAGCACCTTGACCACACTTATTCCAAGACGGATTGGCCTTTTCTTTTTGGCAGAACGTGGTCCCTCCGATCTTCTTCTCCACAATTCGAACACTTTGATTCTTCCTCAGTCTTCCTTATTTAATGTCCAGCTCCCATCCTTTGTGCTTGTGCTACTTTGTTCTTTTTCCATTTTCCTTTTTCTTGATAAATACTTTTATTTGATACTATACATTTCATGCAAATTGTGGTTCTCAGCTTTCTCCCTTTCCCTCCAAGTCCCCAGTTTTGATATATACTATTTTCACTTTTTCAATTGCTGGCCATTTATTTATTTATTTTATAATCATTTTATTGGGGGCTCTTACAACTCTTGTTACAATCCATACATCAATTGTATCTGACATATTTGTACATATATTCCATCATTCTTTTCTAGACTTTTACTTTCCATTGAGCCCTTGGGATCAGCTCCTCTTTTTCCTTCCCTCCTCCCCACCCCCCACCCCTCATGGCCCCTTGATAGATTGTAGGTTGTTAATTATTTTCAAATCTCAAACTGACCACTGTAAATCTCACACTGACCACTGTCTCCCTTCCCCTCTGGTTTCTGTTGTTCTCCCCCCCTGGCTGGGTGTGTGTTTTGGGGTGTCTATTTTTATTTGCTTGTTTGTTTACTGTTGTGAGTCTTCTGAGGCCTGTTGCCCAGTCTCGGTGACACCTCACAATCGCACCGGCTGGTGTGCTTCTTCCATGTGGGCTTGTTGCTTCACTGTTGGATGGCCGCTCGTTTAACTCCAAGCCTCTAAGACCCAGACACTGTACCTTTTAATAGCCGGGCACCATCCTCTGTCTTCCCCACATCTGCTTATGCACCCATTGGGCATCACAGAACGCCAATTTGTTAGAACAAAGTGTTCTTGTATTGAGGGAAGGTATGAGCTGAGGCCTAAGGCCCGTCTACAGCTTCAGCTTTATAAATATATGTACATAGGCCAATACCACTATTGTTATGGATTAATGTGTTTGCATAAGTTCACACCTCTGTTAATCTCCATATCTATGTCTTTGCTTCCTAGAGCTTGCCTCTGTTTCCTTTTGCCTCCTCCTGCCCTGCCATCACTTCCCCCTCTTCCACCTCTTAGTGCGTCCTCTCCATTAGCTTGGTGTTGCTCTGATACTCACAGGTTCTCTACCCTCTCCTAGATGCCGGTTCCGCTTCCTTAGTTGTTCCCCTGTTCATGACGCCATACGCTCACCACACTCTTCTCCCCACCTCCTTCCCCCTCTACCTTCAGGGGCCATTAACCCCATTGCTTTCTCCCCGGGCTTCCCTCCCATGGTCCAACCCATATAATTAGGCAACCCATCCATGTCCTATTCTGAACAATAAGAACACATATGGCTGAAGCAAAAAAAGGAAAAAGAAAAAGACAAGAGAAAAAAAGAAAGAAAAATGTAAAAAACAAAAACCCTACATCGCAGGTCATTTCTACAATGTTAACCTATCCACTGCCATCGAGTTGGTTCAGAGTCATACTGACACTGTAGGACTGAGTAGAAAGGCTTTGTTGGGTCCCCCCCCCCCAAGACTATAAATCTTTATGGAAGAAAACACTCTCATCTTCTTGCAGACAGGCTATGAGTTCAAACTGCAGCTCATCGCTTAAGCCACTGTAACACCATAGCTCCTATGAGAGTCGGTAAGTTTCGGAGTCCCCCAGCCTTAGCTGCTAACCACATGGGTCTCAGTGTGAATCCACCAGCTACTTCAGGGAGAAAGAAAAGACTATTTACTTCTGTAAGGAGTAAAGTTTCAGAAGCCCAGAGGGACAGTTCCATCCTGTCTTATAGGGTCGATATGAGGTGGATAGATTCAATGGCAGTGAATTTGGCTGGTTGGTTTGAAGCCTGAAAGACTGGGTTTGAATCCCTGTTCTACCACTCCATAGCTGTTTGATCTTGGACAAGTTAGCTAAACTCTCTGTGCCTCACTTTTTAATGGCTGGGACCTTATAAAAATTAGATACTTGTGTGCATCAGAAGATTTCACAAAAAGAAGGAAAAGAGAAAGCACGGCCTAAGGCAGCGGTTCTCAACCTGTGGGTCGTGACCCCTTTGGGGGTCGAATGACCCTTTCACAGGGGTCGCCCGATTCATCACAGCAGCAAAATGACAGTGATGAAGCAGCAACAAAAATAATGTTATGGTTGGGGGGAGGGTCACCACAACATGAGGAAGGTTGAGAACCACTGGCCTAAGGGAAACATTTTGGCAACGACAAGGGACTACTCCCCCCAAATTTGTAGAAAACTTCAACAAGAATAGAAAAAAATATATATCCCAGTTTGAAAATGGACAGAGGACATGAACATACACTTGACCAAGGACATTCAAGCAACTAACAAACATGAAGACATGCTCTTGACAATCAGCCATTTGGGAGATGCAAATCAAAACAACCATGAGCTATCATCCCAGCATTCGTAGCAAAGTTTAAAAAACAACAACAACCAGAAAACTCCAAAGGTGTGAGGAGATTGGAACCCGCACACACTGCTGCTGGGATCACACAACGATGCAGCCACGGTGGGAAATGATAGGACATGTCCATTAAAACGTGGAGACGGAAATCCCATATGATCTGGCAATCTCACCACTAGCTGTGTAGACGAAGAAGAACTGGTGCATTTACATTATGGTGTTGGTGAAGAACACAGATAGGACCACGGATGGCCAAAAGGACCAATAAATCTGTCTTGGAGGAAATCTGACCAGCGTGCTCCTTCGAGGCAAAGAAGAGGAGACTTTGTCTTAGGTACTTGGGACATGTTGTCTGGAAAGACCAGTCCCTGGAGAAGGACGTCGTGCTTGGTACTGTAGAGGGACTATGAACAAGAGGAAGGCCCTCAAGGAGATGGATGGACACAGTGGCTATAATGGGCTCCAGCACAGGACCAATTGTGAAGACAGCCCAGGATTGGACAGTGTTTTCCTGTGTTGTGCCTCAGGTCACTGTGGGTTGACCCTACTTGATGGCCCCCAACAGCATCAGCAACATGAAGAAATTAACCACTGTCACCATACGATGTGCAGAAACCATTGAATGGAAATCAAAATGGAAGTGTAACTCTACACTGAAAATACAAACTCTTTCCAAAAATAAAATAAGTTATAAAACAGCATGGTAATATTTAAGTTTGTTAATATATATATAGACTATAAAGTATGTCTGCCTATAGCACACATAAGTGTTCACTATTCAAGTTGCCAAACATACGGGGCATTTTAGCTCTCCTGGAATTGTTCATTCTAACCGGCTATTAATCTCAGATGGTGCGAAGCTTCTCGACTTACTGTGAGAAAGACAGAAGGAAGGAATTGAGGGTCCAGATAAGATCGGAGAACTTGTCTTTGCAATTGGGCGCTAGTTCTAATCCTCGGACTGCTTCTCTGCCAGGTGGAAGCACGGTAAAGAAAGGAATGTGGGGAAGAAGGCCAAGGGCATCGGCAAGCAAAGACTCCGCTCTGATTCCTGAAAGGCAGAGCAGATGAAGTCTAGAGAATGAGGAGGAGGGCTGTCGGGTTTCTACAACCACCTGGGGAGACGTCCTTACTGCTGGCTGACTTGGAGAAACCAAGAGCCAATGAGGAGGTAGCGTGCCATGTTCACTTTGGGATAAACGATCCCTGGGTTGGGTTGGCCATGGTCTAGATTTCATGAAGAGAGCAAAGAAGGGAAAGAAACCTGAAGGCATCTGGCCCTAGTGGACACTCACCTCCCCCAGGACTGGCTCGATGTCCAACCTGTACAGCCACGCAGATCCCTGTGCTTAGTAGAGCCGCACACGGGTTTAATGCTCTCCTCTGTCTACCTGGAAGTTCTTTGTTATGAGTTTCTCAACTTTTTATGGGGGTTTGGGTGAAAGTCTACAGAGGAAATTGGCTTTCTCTTCAACAATTTGTACCCATTTTGCTTTGCGACCTTGCCTGCAGTCCTCATAATGTAACAGCCGTCTCCCCACTTCCTCCCTGGGCTCATTACTTTCAGTTTTCCTTTCCGATCCCTTCCTGTGAGCCCTGGTGATGTCGTGGGTTAAGCATTGGGCTGTGAACCCCAAGGTCAGCAGCTTAAAACCATCAGCTACACTGCCACTTTCTGTTCCTGTCAAGGTTTCCACTCCTGGAAGCCCACGGGGTCACCTCTACTCTGTCCTGTGAGATCAGGATGAGTTGGAATTGATTTGGTGGCACAGAGTTGTTTTCTAGTGTGATCTCTCCTGCTTTATTCCTGAGCAAATACTGCCTTTTTGACCTTGTATAGTTGATTATTCTGAAGTGTACACCCCTCCCTGGTGTCACTGTTTGCCATAGGGGCCTGTCAATCATCTGGCCATGGCAGTGAAATCAGTTGCAGTCCCAAAGGGTGTCCAAGGGTCATGGTCTCTAGGGTTCCACCAGTCTCCAGAAGACCAGCAAACCTTGTTGTTTTTTATGATTTTGAATTTTGTACCACTTTTTCCCTCTCACTTCATCCAAAACCCCTATTATGATTCCTTCAAACAGGTCAGCAATGGTAGCCGAGTACCATCTAGATCTCCCTGGAGATAAGTTTTCTTGCACTTTTTTTCACTATGTGGATCATAACAAACTATGGCTAGCCTCGAGAAGGATGGGAAGCCCATAACACTTCCTTGTGCTCATGCAGAACCAGAACATGGATCCAGAGGCAATTGTGTAAAAGAACAAGGGAATACCACGTGGGTTCAAATCAGGAAAGCTGTGTGCCGGGGGTGTATTCTCTCACAATACTTCTCCAATCTGTACACTGAGCAAATATCCAGAGAAGCCGGATTATGAAGAAGTGCAGCATCAGGAATGCAGGAAGGTCTGTTAACCACCTGCGATATGCGGATGACACAACCTTTTGTGCTGACAGCGAGGAGGGCGTGAAGCACTTGCTGATGAAGATTGCAAGGATCGCAGCCTTCAGTATGGATTACAACTCAATGTAAAGAAAACCCAAATCCTCACAATTGGACTAGTAGGTAAGATCATGATAAACAGGGAAAAGATTGAGGCCGTGAAGGAGTTTTGTTTTACTTGGATCCACAACCAGTGCTCATGGACATAGTAGCCAAGAGGTCAAATGCAACCATGCAGTAGGTACATCTGCTGCACAAGACCTCTTTATAGTGTTGAGAAGCAAGGATGGTCCTTTGAGGAGTAAGCTGTGCCCGACCCAGGCCATGGTATTTTCCATCACTGCACATGCATGTGACAGTTGGACCTGGTGTATGAAAGACTGAGGGTAAATAGGTGCATTTGCATTATGGTGTTGGTGAAGAATATCAAAAAGACCATGGATTGCCGAAAGAGCCAAGTAATCTGTTTTGGAAGAAGTACAGTCAGACTTCTCCTTGAAGGCCAAGATGGTGAGGCTTCGCCTCATGCACTTTGGATGTGCTGTCAGGAGAGACCAGTCCCTGGAGAAGGACATCACGCTTGGTAAAGCGGAGAGGCAGAGAAAAAGAGGAAGGTCCTCGATGAGATGGATTGGCAGTGGGAGGGGCTCAAACGTCAGCACAGTTGTGAGGATGGCAGAGGGAGGACCAGACAGGGACTATTTTAGTGTACATAGGGGCGCTACGAGGAGGAACCAACCTGACGGCATCGAACAACTTCTTTGTTCTGGTCGGGAGACACCAGTCATTGTGCCTTGGGTGGCCACTCAAGCTTCTAAGACTTCACTCACTATTCACTGAAGTGGAGAGACGGCATACTCCGTGTGGACTACACTATGCCGCTTGACTTTATGTCTTCTCCCGAGACTCCAGTCTTGAGTCCCCAATTCCAGTGATCCACTCGCCCCCCATGGCAAAGAAGAGTTCCTCACCTGGCCCCCTGCATGCTCCACCATGGATATAGTTGCAGTATATACAAAGAGAAATATAAAAATATCTTCTGGCACTCCTATACGCATTCAGCAATACAGTCCCATTCAACCCTGCTCTCCGTCTAAGTGTCTATCCATGTAGTCACGCTCAGACGATGATTATTACTGTTAGGGCAGGATGGCGTATGTTCTAGTATTTCTCTTTGTCACCTTTAATGCTTGTGCCCCTCCCAGTGTCTTCCTTTGCCCTGATCATTTCTGCTGACCTCACCTTTATTGTGAATTGCCTGTGTACCTTCTAGTTAGTGGTGTGCTCTTTCTTCCCCTCCCACCCCTGGCAATCAGCAAGGAATGTTTCTTTGTGTGCATAAGCAGCTTCTTGACCTTTGACAGTAATGGCCACAGACAATAGGTGTCCCTTTATGCTTGAGTAATTCCACTCAGCCTGATGTCTCTGGGGTCATCCATTTTACGGAGTGTGTGCAGAACGAGTCGTGTGCAGATCCGTCGCTATTCTCTGTAAGTGCCATCGTTTGTTTAAGGTTTCATCCAGGATGATTACTTTGGGTCTTTTCATATTTTTTTGCTATTGTGAATAATGCAATGAACATGCGTGGGCAAACATCTGTTCATGTCACATCTCTCATTTCTTTAGTGTATATATACCTAGTAGTGGAATTGCCAGATCATAATGTATGTCTGTTTCCATGTTTTAGAGGAAGGGCCATATCATATTCCATATCATGGTAAAGTCCCAGCAACGGCATATGAAGGTTCCAATTTCTCCACATCCTTGCCAGCATCTGTGGTTTTCTCTCTCTCTCTCTCTCTTTCTTTCGTTCTTTCATATGGGAACACAAATTGCACTACTAAATGCTGAAATCCTTAAGATGCACTGTCTGCTGCAACATCTGCCCTCTTGGGTTTAGGGGTTGTTCCTTCCCAGAATCCACGCCTGAATCTGCGGGAGACGATTTTTAGTGCCAGTGGCATTTCGTCTTTTAGCCTTGGCACTCCAGTTATACTTTCTCTTGCGCGTGGCAGGGCAGCCACATTTGCCACAGGCCGACGTCTGTAGATGGCAGGCTTGGAGCTGCAGCGGCAGCACAAGGGGTGCGTGTGATTGTGCCGCTTTCCGAAGGATGTCGTTCCCTTGTCCCCTCGCTTCTGTGGCGGCGACCAAAGAGGCCGGAGAGACGGCGCTTCTGCTCTTCTACTCTAAGAAGTTTCCTCCAAGGGGACTGCCATCCGTTGTTTGCTGTGTGTGTGTGTGTGTGTGTGTGTGTGTGTGTGTGTGTTCTGTCTGCTCTTTATTTTAATGTTTTCCAACAGTTTTAGTGGCCTATAATTCCCATATCACGTAATTTAGTAGTTCAATCACATCAAGAAGAGTCGTACAATCATCACCACTATCAGTTTTAGAACCTTTCCTTCCTTTTTTGAAAAATCATTTTATTGGGGCTCTTAGAGCGCTGATCACAATCCACACATACATCCATTGTGTCAAGCACTTTTGTGCATCTGTTGCCATCATCATTTTCAACACATTTTGTTTCTATTTGAGCCCTTGGTATCAGCTCCTCATTTTCCTCTTCCCCCACACTCCCTCCCTCATGAACCCTTGATAATTTGTAAAATTCTGCTCACCCCCCATGTCTTACACCGACAACTGTCTCCCTTCACCCACTTTTCTGTTGTCCATCCCCCTAGGGAGGGGTTATATGTAGATCACTGTGATTGGTTTCCCCTTTCTCCCCCCACCTTCCCCTTCCCCTCCTGGAATTTCTATTCTCATTATTGGTCCTGAGGGGTTTATCTGTCCTGGATTCCCTGTGTTGCGAGCTCTTGTCTGTAGTAGTGTAAATGCTCTGTTCTAGGCAGATTTGTAAGGTAGAATTGAGGTCATTATAGTGGGGGGAGGAAACATTAAAGAACTAGAGGAAAGTTGTATGTTTCATTGATGTTATTCTGCGCCCTGACGGGCTCCTCTTCCTTGTGATGCTTCTGTAAGGGAATCGAATTGTCTACAGATGGACTTTGGCTCTCTACTCTGCACACCACTCCCCCTCATTCACATTGATATGATATTTTATTCTGGGTCTTCGATGCCTGATATCTGATACCATCAACACCTCATGATCACACCGGTTGGTGTGCTTCTTCCATGTGGGCTTTGTTGCTTCTCAGCTAAATGGTTGCTTGTTTATCTTCAAGCCTTTAAGAC
>NW_022103919.1:1057086-1072278 GCF_000313985.2 Echinops telfairi
TTTTTTTTTTCTCTATTTGTAAGTTCTCTTTTGGCTCTATGGTATAGTGTTTTGATGTGCATAAATTGTTTAATTTTGAGGTTGTTTAATTTAAAAGGTCTAATTTATCTTTTGCTGTTGGTACACTTTTAGTCACACTTAATAAGCTTAATACTTTATTTATGCCACATATTAGGATCCCTAAGTTTGCTGCTATTTTTTCACTGATCTTTATAGTTGTGGGCTTTACATTTAGATCTTTGATCCATTTGAGTTTGGTTTTGCATCAAGTGTGAAATATGGGTCCTGATGTATTTTGCTATCAATGGATATCCAGGTTTGTCAGCAACATTTGTTAAAGAGACTCTCTCTTTCTCACTTAATGGATCTCAGCCTTTGTAAAAGATTAGCTGCCCCTAAGTGGAGGGATTTATTTCTGCATTCTCCCTTCTGATGCACTGGTCTCTGTGTCTGTCATTGTACCAGTGCCAGGCTATGTTGATTTTGTGGCTGTATAATGGGTTTTGAGAAAGTAGAGTATAAGGCCTCCTATTTTATTCTTTAGTAGAGTTTTGCTTATCTGGGTTCTCTTTGATTTTTATATAAAGCTAGTGACTCATTATTTTAGTCTCTTTAAAGAGTGATGATGGAATCTGGATTAGAATTGGATCATATCGACAGAGTTTAATTTTCAAATGTGTGCTTTGTAAATGAAAGACAAATGGAGCACACACAGAGGAGATGCACACAATATGGGGTCAACACTTAATTTTGATGCCGTTCAATTGACATGTTTTTTCTCGTATTGCTTGTGATTTATGTGTCATTGCTAAGAATCCATGCTTAAAGGAAGGCTTTGAAGACACAATCCTATGATTTCTTCTGGGAGTTTTCTGGTCTTGGTGTTTACAGTTAGGCCACTGATCTATTTTGAATAATTTCTTACATATAGTGTGCAGCATGGGTCCAAGTATTTTATCCTTAAAAAGTCAAAATGTCCATCTTTTGCTTCCTAGATACTGTCTCTACGTGTATGCTCAAAAATCTCCACCTCTGTAAGCATCCCTCAACTAGGCCTCAAAGACAAGGGAAATGTTTTCTAATCTCCTCATGATTTCACTTTATATCATTGAAAAGTGAATCAAACATTGTACATTTATTGATATGACATTTGGCCTATTTGTTTTTAAGTTTCATCTTATCATTTGAGTTTGTATGTATATGTGCACACCCATATACATCCACTATGCCAACTGTTTTCTTTTTTTGATTCCTTTTATTTATTGGAATTATGTTTATGCAATATCTGTAGTTCTCTCTTTCTTCAGTTTTTTTGAGCAATACTGTTATCAGGAAGTAGCCTCGGCCCCCAAATCTCTCTCTCCTCATCACCCAACTTTAGTCTTTGTACTCGGGAGTGTGGTGAAGCGGTTACTCCTTGATTTGGCAGCTTCAAGGGATATCCGTTTACTCTGCACTAATTTTTTAAATCGTTATAGAATAATCCGATGACTTACCATTTATTTTTTTTACCGCTAATTTCCTTCCCCACTTTAAAAGAAACCCCCAAGCCCTTTTCTTTATATTATTTCTACACAGTGTGAGCACATAATATTTACATATAGCACCTAATAGCTCCCCTTTGCCTCTTCAGATCAACTCTGTTCTCCTCTGTTCTAGCCTGGGTGGACTACATCAGGTAGTGTCGGAGTTCTCTACCGCCTGGTTGTGTCAAGCCAATGAAGCACACACAGCATCAAATAAAGGGAGACAGGTGAATTCAGGCCCTTTCTTCCTCTGGATTCTTCCTGCAGGTGACCATGGTCCTTCCAGTGTGACTATGTTTCTCAGGGTAACATGACTGACACCCTCAATGTAGCTACATGTTGGTACTGCAGCCACTCCCTACCCCTCGTTCCTTCTTTGCTATTTACAATTCTGATTTTTTTATCTGAATACTTGAAGAATTTTTATTTTGTCTTTTAAGGAACAATAATATCACTAGATAAAGTCTCAGTGTTGACCATCAGGGTTAATTCTCCTTGGGTAGAGGATGCCCTTTCAATATGTACATTTGGAACCTTCTTATGCTTTTAAATTCAAGTCTGTTAGATATGTTTATTCTGTTCCCTTGCTTTCGGCTTAGTCTTTAGTGTATTCAGTTATACATATGTTGGATCTCCTTGGCCTAGCTTCTAGACCACTTTCTTTCAAATCTCCTTTTCTTTATTTTCTATTACCCTTTGCCCCGGTGTTTTCTCTCTTGTAGTCCTTCTACTTCAGCCCTTACTGGTCTTTCCTTCCCAATTACATCTTCTGTGCTTGTTTGTTTGCTTTTTTGAATCCCCATATCGTCTAGCTCCCTCATTTCTGAATTATTTTTGATCTATTCTGTTCTTTCAAAGTTTCTCACATGTTCTTTCTTAACTTCTTTCAGTTCACTTAGCTTTTTTTGATATGTTCTCTTTGCCTATCAGAATGGTAGTCAGTTCTCTTTGCCTGTCAGAATGGTGGTCACTTCATTTCTCCTTTTTTTTTATCCTTGTAAAATAATGTACTTGAAGGGTTGGATTTCTTGTTTGTTTCTTAAATTTAAAAAAGGACTTTCCTGGATTTGAGGGGAAATATTTCTATGAAAAGGGCAGAGATGGAATCAACTGTTTTCCCTACCTTTTCTGTTGTTACTATGAAAGACTTAAATGGTAGTATTTCCATGTAATTGTATTGATTCTATAATAATTAAGCATGGGTGATGTACCTTTATTTCATAGAGCTCTGCAGACATTTCTCTTCAAGGCAGTACTCTAATCTTTGAATTTTCCCTGTTCAGTTCAGGAAACAGCAGCCACGTAGGGTCATGGAGCACATAAAATGTATTTAATTAAAGATATAAAATACACTCTGAATTTCAAAGAGCTAGATGATAAATGTAAAATATGTCATTAAGAAGAAGAAAGAAAATGATGGTGGCAACAATTTTACAATTATGCTTGATCTAATTGAATTATGGATTGTTCTAGTATCTGTAAGAGCTCCAAACAAAATGTTTTTTAAAAAAAGAATGTTTATTTTGGCTACATGTTGAAATTGTAATCTTTTGATCACAGTACATTAAAATATATTATTAAAATTAATTTTACCCCTTTTAATTTTTTCATGTAGTTACTACAAACATGAAACTATATATGTGGTTAAAATTTGTGGCTCCCATTGTATTTTTGTTGGGCATCACTGCCTCAGACTATACATTTTTATATTTTGCTAGTACAATACCATAAAATCTGCTTCCTCTGAACTATTTCTTTTCTGCTTTCTAAACCTTTTTTTCCTCATTTAGCCCAGTCCTCCCACCTTGTTCAATTTCCTTTTTGCCTCTGAGAGTTTCCGTTGAGGATTTAACTTCTGGAAGTGAGCATTTCATGAATGTCTATTAAATCCTGGAGGCCTAGGTCTCTCAGAGAATTGACTATTTTTTCCTCCTCATCATGCAACTTTCTCATGCTCCTCCAAGACCTTTAGGTGAAGAGAAGATATCCTGGTCTCATTAGTGATCCTTGGGTGAGCTTGCCAGAGACGCCTGAGGATGGCCCCTCTGAGTGTGCATGTGGGTTACAGACCTGGGCTCTGTGTCTTAGAGTGCCACCCACAGCCCAGTTTGGATGCCCGCTGGGCCTGTCACACTGTCTCCATCCTGCCCAGTCCGCTCTGCTCCCCTTAAACACCCACGTGGGTCTTCGTCGCCTAGGTTTGTTAAAGAGGTTGTCTGTGGATTTTTTTTTTTTTTGCTGCCTTCTTGATATTTAGGAGAATATTGGGGTAATTAGAAAGTTACAATGTTGTCGTAACTTCAGCATAACTAGAACTCCCTCATTTTTTGTATTTAACTCATGTATCTGGACCTGGTTTCGTTTGGTTGTGTAGAGTAGAGTCACTCTGAGCCCAAGTCAGTTTGACAGCAACCTAACAACAACGAACACACTCTGGAATTTATGTCGATGAACTATGTGAATTCATCACATTCCCATAATTTATATTTTATATTTCCCCCAGGTTTTAAAAAGCTATCTCAATTTTTTTATTAAGAAAGTTATATGTCCGTATTGAAGAAAATGTATACATATGGACAAGCAATAGATAGATAGATAGATAGATAGATAGATAGATAGATAGATAGATAGATAGATAGATAGGTGATAGATAGATAGATAGGTGATAGATAGCCTTCCAAAGGAGACCATGTTAGCATTTTGGTCTCTGTTCTTTCAGGAATTTTCAAGTTGACTGTTCTTGGGAATGTTCCTTAACATCCTTTAGATTCAGTATCCTCATCTACGAAGCAGAGGAAATGCCGTATTTCATTAAATCTCATATAACAGCAATTCTTAAGAATCACCATTCATTTTGGCAAGCAAAAAAGGAATATCAATGCAAAAACCACTGCCAACTAAGCTATGACAAACCAGCATTTTAAATAGGTGGGTATCTAAAAATCAATTGAAATGGTAATCACGACCTTCCAGAATTGCTGTAGTGATAAAATTATATAAATCATAAAATATAATAAATGATGGTTATTTTCATTCCATTCCATTAGTATGCTAAAATTTGTTTAACCTCTGGTTGTTGAACATCTCAGTTCTTTCTAACCACTTGCTAATACAAACATTAGCCATTAATGAATGACTGAGTGGAAATGATCACCAAATATTAAATGTTAATCTTTACAGCAATAGAAAAATAAAAATCCAAACAAGCAATGAAGTACCATTTGTACTTTTAAAATTAACAGGATCCATTTATAGTTTTTCAAAAAGAGGTAAAATCTCAGTACCTAACAATACAATGTAACTAAATAAAATATAAATTCCATGGCATTCCCAGCCATAAAAAAATAGACATACTAAAGTGGGCACATCATAATATTAAAGGCGAAATTATTAAATTTATAATAAATGCATAATTACACATTAAATATATATTACATTATAACTAGTCCCTTAATATGACCCTTCTAGTCACAGCCCTCCATTTGGTGATATATGGTAAATCCTAGGCTCTAAACCTATGGTTATAGTTCATTTTGGAGTGATCTCTTATTCCCTGGTGGTTTAGTGTTTACATGTTTGGCTATAATCTGCAAGGTTAGTAGTTCAAAACCACCAGCCACTGCTGGGGAATAAAAATGGGGATTTTAGTCCAGCAAGCAGCCTCAGAAACTCACAGGAGCAATTCTACCCTGTTCTGTAAGGGCTCCTGTGAGTCGCCTTTGACTTGCTGGCAATGAGTTTGGTTTCTGCCTTTTATCTGTTATGCTAATGTGACAGGATCAAGGTGGAATGTATTTTGAGTCACCACTTTACCAGATTCAAGTCACCCCCCTTAGTTTCCTTGGGGGTATGCTCTGAGATTAGTCTTATGTCAGAAGGCAGAAACCACACCTCCATCAAAGCCCTGGACAGGTCAACACAGCATCTTTTTGACCCTCTTCCTTCCCGGCTGAGTCTGTGCAGAAGGCTGGTGCTAAGTCACCCCGCGATGAGCACCACTCTGATGCCAGTTATTGTCCCCAAAGACTGCTGGCCCAAGATTCAGATAGGCACCCTGAAGTCGTCCAGTATGCTCCTTTGCCTAGCTAAGCCAGAGAGACCTGCTCTCACTTTCAGAAATGTCACCGCTCTGTCGCTACACTGGCTACACTGAGTCACTTTGGCAAAAGTCACTCTCTTGTTCTGGATCCTGACCTCTGGTTCTTGGAACTTGAGCTGGCAGCCCGCCACCCGACCTGGACCTGATCCACCGGCGTCAGCCAGGTTGCGAGGCCACAGCGTGGTTTGGCTTGATTGAGGAGGATCCTCCAGACAGGAAACCTGAACTTTGGATTGGGGACTTACCATCGCCCACCACCATGTGAGCCATGTCCGCGAAGGTTGATGCGTTCTCTGAGGTATTAAAGCAAATTGAGAATGTGGGTGTGAGAGAGACTACTGGGGAGGAGGGGTGGCTGACACTGGGGACGATGGAATGGCATGTCCTTTTGGAAAGTCAGGTGTTTGGGACATCGTCAACCTCCACCTCCTTGAGACCAGTCTCTTGACGAACCTTAAAACAGTGATTATATATTCTTCCAAGAGCTCCTGTGCATTCAAAATTGACTATACATTGGTAGATCAAGAAAATAGTAGTCAGGATGATGAGATAGGATTCTCTCATTCTAATGCAATAAAACTAAAAATTAATAATAATTCTCAAAGGCAGAAATAAAAAGCACGTGTAAAATTTAGCATTCTCTAAAAAGAAAAAAATCATGGTTCGAGAAGAAATCAAACCACAAACTGCAAACTATCTTGAAAACCATAGTGAAAATAATAAATATTAGGAAAAAAGTATTAGAGAATAAACTACAGTTAGAGCAACATTCGGAGGAAAACTCATAGCCTTTAAATTTATATTGATAATTAAGAAATTGTGATTAAAATGCATCCCATGTTCAACTCAAGAAATTAGAAAACATAAATCTAAGAAAATCAGAAAGAAGGAATCATAAAGATAAAAGGCACACATTCATGAATTTAAAAAGAGAAAAAAGATAGTATTACTATATCCAGGTGCTAGTTCTTTGGGGGGTGGGGAAGGGTGTATTGATGGTTTTGTCACCTAATTAAAAAGGAGAAAATAAAATAAACAGAACATTAGTGACAACTGGAAAAAATACAGATAAAAAAGCAACTATAAACATTATAAGAGACAGCCTTGAACAACTTGAGTTGAAACGTAATTGATAAATTTACTAGGAAAATAAAGCATCAAAACTGACTCCAGTGGTTGATGGCCAAGACAGCAAGTAGGCAGATAGACTGTTCAGAACCTCCACAACCATCACCAAAAGCCAAACTCACCGCCACTGAGTCCGTTTCAACTCATCCCCACCCTGGAGGACAGAGTAGAGCTGCCCCTGAGGGTTTCTGAAGTGCTAAATGTTTAGAAGCGCTAAGAGCCTCATCATTCTCCCCCAGAATGGTTGATGGATTTGAACCGCCCAGCTTATGGTTAGCAGCCCAACTCGCAACCCACTAGGCCACAAGAAAGGAAATGAAACTGATATAGCTGATGATCCTGTAGCTCAGAACTTCAAAGGAGCATACAAAGAGGTAGATCAAATACTGATGAGAGAAGAAGATTGAATGAAAATAGCAAGCAAGGAGGTATATGCAATATGAATTTGAATTTTTACAAGCAGGGGTCCAATCTGGACAAGAACCAGACAACCAGATCCGTGTACCCATGCCTGGACATATGACCTCATCGACTAGAAGGGTGTACGTTTTCCCGAGTGGACCCCCACCACCTCCTGGTGAGCAGAGGCATGGTGGCCCTCCTAACCCTACTCAACTATCAGTTGCTCCCCCATCACCTTTTTTGCACCCCTCTTTTCCTTTCTTTTTAAAAAAACCTTTCTTTCCTCTTCGTTTGCCTACTTTGCCCTCATTTTTGCCTTCCTCTTCTCTCTTGTTTTTCTTTTATCCTGTAGAGTGGGTGCCGTACCCTTCCCTCCTTCCCAGACTGCAGAACTTGCCCTCATGGCTTCCTCATCGGTGGTCTGTGAGCCCACAGGGCAAGACCATGTTGCCTCGGTAACCGTGTTCGAGGGCTAGTGCTTGCACCAGTACTGCACGGTTGGTTGGCTTCTTGTTTCTTTCCTTCGCTCTCATCCCCATTCTCGTTTGCTTTCTTTGCTTCCTATCTCCTCCTTCTTTATTTGATCATGTGGCGTGGACATCCTGCTGCCTCTGAGAGCAGCAGTGCCTGCCCCTGTCCCTTGGCATTCGGTGTTGTGAGCACTACAGATCCCATCTTCGTGCTTTGAAGCGATGGGAAGACTAAATCACTTTCTATGGGAAGGAAAGAGACCCAGATAAGCTCGGCACAACTACAGAACAAAGGACTCAGAGACTTCACACGCCCTGATCTCAAAACCTACTGTACAACTTCAGTAGTTAAAATAATCTAATGCAATGACCCAGAGATACATAATACAAAAACACATGCAATAATAATGACGTATCAAATAACTAACTCAAGACGGATCACAGCTTGAAATATTAATTATAAAGCCATAAAGATCTTAAAAAATAGGGACAAATTTAGAGGCCCTAAGACATAGTATAAATATATACTATGAAACACAACAAAAAGTGTATAAACAGAAGAAGGTAAAATGAGTGACCGGGCCCTCCTGAAAATTAAACGTTTTTTGCACCAAAAGAGTAGGAAGAGAGCCTACCATCTGGGGAACATTTTCTGCAATGACCTATTGGACAAGGCACTTGCGGTAGTTAGTTTATTGCGCCAACCTGCCCAATAAACACATATGAGGTGAATTGAAGGGCGGAGGGATAAATGGCTCAGTGAGCCTCGCCTTTCGAGTTCTCAGGTCTCTTGCTTTGTGATGGTCGGACCAGGGTGCAGCTGCCTTAGCAGTTCCCAACTTCGGCTTGCAAGGCTGACTTCCTGAAAGACATCCCCAAGTAGAAGCCACATGGACCTACCCCGATGCAGCCCTGGGCGTGTGGAGACCCCTGCCAGCGCTGAGATGCTTACACGTTCACTGATTTGACTTTCCTCCTGCAGTCAGCATCGTTGTGTCTGCTTTGTGAGATGGAGGAGGACTTTGTGGATTGGTGTTGGACATATGGGTTAATGTTAGACTTGTGGACTTGGGCAGTACTGGGTGGGGATGCTTTCTTGATGCGCACTTAACCTTTATATAAAACTCTCTCTTATACATGAGTTTCTGTGGATTTGTTTCTCTAAAGTACCCAGACTAATATATTATGGGTGGCGTCCAGCGTGGGTGGGATTAAGACTGATACAGCGCTAATCTCTTAAATATATAGAAAACCTCAACATCTCAGCAACAAAAAGACAAACAACAAATGTAAAAATGAATGGAGGACGTGAATGGACACTTCATCAAAGAAGACATTCAGGTGGCCAACAAACAGGAAGAAATGTCTGCGGTGAGTAGGCATTGTGGTTACGTGCTATTTAGTCCATTCTGATGCGTAGCAACACTATGTACAGGAAAATGAAACACAGCCTGGCCTCGCACCATCCTCATAATGCTTCCTAGGACTGAGCCCACTGGTACCCACTAGGGAAGACCATCACTCTGAGACCTGCCTCTTCTTCACTGCCCCCCCACGTTACCAAGCATGATGTTCCTCTCAGGGACTGGTCTGACCCGATAACACGTCTAGCTTCCAAGAGGCATTCCAGCTGGACTTCCTCCACGATCAGTTTGTTAGTTCTGCTGGCAGCCTGTCGTACTCTCAGTGTTCTGCGCCAACACCATCGTTTAAGTGCATTAATTCGTTTTCAGTCTCTCTGGTTCATCCTCCAGCTTTCACGATGCATCTGAGGTGTGTGAAAATGCAGTCACTTGGGTCAGGCACATCTTAGTTCTCAAGGCGACAGCTCTACTTTGATCCTTTTCTTTTATTGGGGGCGCTTACAGCTCTTACCACAATCCATACATGTATCCGTTGTGTCAAACATATCTGTACATATATTGTCATCATCTTTTTCAAAACATTTTCTTTCTACTTGAGTCCTTGGTATCAGCTCCTCATTTTTTCTTCCCTCCCCCATATCCCCTTGATAATTTATAAATTATTCCTTTTTTTTCATGTCTGACACTGACCACTGTCTCCTTTCACCCACTTTTCTGCTGTCCCTTGCCCTGTAAGGGGGGCCATATGTCAATTGTGATCAGTTCCCCCTTATTCCCCCACTCCTTACTCTCCTAGTATCGCTGCTCCCCTTATTGGTCCTGAGGGATTTATCTGTTCTGGATTCTCTGTGTTGCAAGCTCTTATCTGAACCAGTATACATGTTCTGGTGTAGCCAGATTTGTAAGATAGAATTGGGGTCATGACAGTGGGGGTGAGGAGCATTAAAGAACTAGAGGAAGGTTGTGTGTTTCATTGGTGCTATACTGCATGCTGACTGGCTCTTCTCTTCCTTGTGGCCCTTCTGACAGAGGGTGTCCAATTGACTACTGATGGGCTTTGGGGCTCTACTCTGCCCTCCCCCTCAATTCCCATTGATCTGATTTGTTTTGTTTTGTTTTGTTTTGTTTTGTGTCTTTGATGCCTGATACCTGATCCCATCCACTTCTCATGATCACACAGGTTGGTGTGTTTTTTCCATGTGGGCTTTGTTGCTTCTCAGCTAGATGGCCGCTTGTTTATCTTCAAGTCTTTAAGATCCTAGACACTGTATCTTTTGCAAGCTGGGCACCATCAGCTTTCTTCACCACATTTGCTTATGCACACGTTTGTCTTCAGCAATTGTATCAGGGAAGGTGAACATCACAGAGTGCTGTGTTGGTAAAACAAAGTGTTCTTGGATTGAGGGAGTACTTGGGTGGAGGCCCAGTGCCCATCTGCTGCCTTAATACTTTATACATAAATATATGTACATAGATCTATTCCCCTATCATTATCTATAAATGTATTTACATATATACATGCCTGTATTTAGACCTCTATAAGGCCCTTTGCTTCTATTTCCTTTTACTTTCCTCCCAGCCTAGTATCATATTTGGCCTTTATTCGGGGTTTCAATAATTCCTCTTGGCTACATTGCCCTTGATCAAGCCCCCACCCCCAAGTGTTCTATACCCTCCTCGTCATCAATTTTAGATCACTTATTCTTCCCTTGTCCCTGGGTTTGTTGGCATCCCCCCCTTTACCCTCACCGCTCCCTCTCCCATGTCCTCCCCAACCATCGGTCCCATTGGTCTCTCCTCCAGACTGTTCATCCCCCTTATCTTGTCCAGATAGACATGCATAGACAATAATACATGCAAAAATAAAGCAAAGCAAAACATAACAACAACAAAAAAGACAAAAAGTAAATCAGCAACAGCTAATAAAAACAAAACAAACAAACAAATAAATAAATAACCAACAGCAAAAAAAGAAAATCCCTCACACAGTTCCAGGTGTGTCCATTGACCTCTGCTGAGTGTTTTCCAGTCGGTTCCACTGTGTGCCATGCCCTGGCCCCAAGGTCCATCTTTGGCCTTCCTCGACTTCATTGCTTTGCTCCCCTTGCTGCTCCACTGTACACCCTTAGCTTTTCACCCCGGTGCGGTGGGATCGGATCGGGTACATCTCCCGTACTGTGTCCCCAGTGAGGGCCGTGGTCATGCCTCGTGGTGGGGCCTGCCCTGTGATCCTCTCTGTGCATTGGCTGCTCTGAGCCGGGATATTGTCCTCAGGGCTTGGTGGGCCAGGATGTGCTCCACTAAGACAGTGATCCTCAACCTTCCTAATGCCGTGACCCTTTCATATAGTTCCTCAAGCTGTAGTGACTCCCCAACCATAAAATTGTTTCTGCTCCTACTTCATCACTGTCATTTTGCTACTGTTATGAATCGGGAGATCCCTGTGAAAAAGTCGTTCGACCCCCAAAGGGGTCTTGACTCACAGGTTGAGAACCGTTGCACGAAGAAGTCTTTCATGGCAGATTTGCCCAATGCAATCCTTGCACTAGCCATTAGATAAACGAACTCAAAAGAATGATAAGATGTCACCTCATCCCTGCATTAAAAACAGAAAACAATAAATGTTGTAAGTGTGCGGAGAGACTGGAATCCTTATACATCGCCGCTGGCACTGTGGAAAATAATATGATGCTTCCTTAAAAGAAGCCAAGTTTTATGCACAGAAAGACACATTCTTTAGAGGTTACCAGGGATTTGGGGAGTAGGGATGGCCAATTATTAACTAGTGGGAAGATACATATTAACTTGGGTGAAGGGGCAGATCAGCCAAAATATGTTCTAAATAAATGAGGTGAATTGGCCATGGTGCCTTCCCAAGACTAGGGTCGAGATCCCCAGGCTGAGTGACTGATTCTATCACGGTGCTTAGTTACATATGAGGATGTTTAGGCTAACTTGTGGAAACAGTTAATCCAAAGGACAAATGGACCTTGACCTTAAGACCAAAAGAACTAGATGGTAACTGCCAACAACTCTGGGAAGTATCACAATAGGATGTCCTGAGATGAGTGGGAGAAAACTGTGGAACAAAACTAAAAACCCTAAAACAGACCAGGCTTATCTGTCTGATAGGGACTGGTGGATCCCTCATAACTATGGGCAGAATCACCCTTAAAACCTGGAACCAAACTCACCTTTGTGGTTCAACTTTCAGACAGACAATAGACAGGCTTAAAAAGTGAGCAGTCAAACTAAGGAAACACTCCCAAGAGCACCCAACCAAACGAGATCAAAAAGTCAGCATTTGCCCAAAGCATTCATAAACACAGGAAGGAAGTCGCAATTGTAGTCAATGTCACAAATCAAAATTTGTTTGAATGGAAAATCGATTTGCTCTATATACATTTTCACCCAAATCACAATTAAGAACAAAACAAAACTGACTTCAGAAGAGGAAGAAATAATAAATATATTTTACCATAGAGGAAATGTAAAACGCTGCTAAAGATTTAACTACTCTCTCCAAAGAATCACCCATCCCAGATAGCTTTACAGGGGCATTCTACCAAATTTCTAAGTAATAGATCATTTCAATGCTATTTAAACTATTTCATTGCCTTAGCAAAATAATTTGACGCAGGAAGCACACAGACCACATACACATACATTGATGAATATTGATTCAAAGATCCAAACTAAAATCGTAGCAAACAAATAACTTTGAGTAGGAATACAAATCAAAACCAACAAATTCACTATGATGACGTGAAACTAACTGTAATAATAAAACATTTCAATATTTTGAAATGTATTCATTGAGAAATGCCTTGGTGGGTGGATTGGTGACAAAGCAAACATAGTAAAGTGTCATAGAGATATGGGTATTCACTGCGGCATTCTTTCAACTTGGGTGTATGTTTTGGTAAATTTTCACAATGAAATGTTGGGAGCATGTCTATTAATATAATTAATCATGTTAATATGCCTAATGAGAAAGATTATAGGATCATACATAAACACTAAAAGGGCATTTGACAAAATTCAATATCCTCCACTTTTAAAACATTTAATAAAATAGAGATAGTTATTTCTGTACCATATAAAGTAGATTTATCTCAACTCATAAACTTGCATTGTGCTTTAATGATGAAAATGCTAAAAGCATTCCCAGTGAAGTCGGAATAAAACAAAAATGTCCAATATTACTACATTGGACAATATTGAGTATTTTTTAAATCGTTTTATTAGGGGCTCAAAAAACTCTATCGCAATCCATACATACATCAATTGTGTAAAGCACATTTGTACATTCATTGCCCTCATCATTCTCAAAATATTTGCTCTCCACCTAAGCCCCTGGCATCAGCTCCTCATTTTTACCCGAGTATTTTTTCTTATAAATAAACAATGTAATTAAAGAAATACATTAGAAGTATGAAAATAAGAAAATAGAATATTAAATCATTTTTATTTGTAGATGATGTGATTGTAATCCCCAAGAGACTCAACTACAATATTATTATAAACAACAGGACAGTTCAATTATGTGGCTAAGTATAAAATTAAATGAATAATTAAGAAGATATATATTAAGGATAAAATACTCATGTTTTATAATGGGGAATGTGCCCTATTTACATGAGTAAACTTGAAATCCAACTGAAGGTCACAAATAATGACTTTTAAAATGGAAAGTTTTCTTTATGTTCTTTATGGATAGGCTCAACATACAGATTTCAATTACTTTTAAATTGATATACAAGGTGATAGGATTCCATCCCAAAGTTCAGATAATGTTGAACAAATCAGAATAGGAAACTTATTTATTAATGTCAAGAAATGAAGATGAAACAGATGTACCAGATAACATGCTTATCCATCTGACCTTAGCAAGGATATCCCTGGTGGCACATCCTCTTCAGAATCCAGTTTGAATTCCTCACAGCTCCTTGTCAATGTACTGCTGAAATCATTGTGGAATTATCTTCAGCAAAATTTTACTTGCACGTGACATCAGTGGTATTGCTGGATAATTTCTGCATTCATATGCATGCAAAAGTTGAACAATGATTAAGAATGATAACAGAAGAATTGGTGCAATTACGGTCTTGGTGGGGAATATTGAAAGCTGATGAACTATCAGAAGAACAAGAAAATCTATCTTGGAAGAAGTACAGCCCGAATGTTCCTTAATAGGAAAGACGGTGAAACTTCGTCTCACAGACTTTGGACACATTATCAGGAGAGTCTGCTCCGTGAAGTAGGTTAGTGAAAAAGGAAAACACCATCCGTGAGATGGAGGGACAGTGGCTACACCAAGGGGCGTAAGCGTCACAGTGATGGTAAGGAAGGCATAGGACGGAGCAGTGTTTCATTCTGTTTGTACATAGAGTTGCTATGAGACACCAACAATATATTATTAAAATGAAAGATCATGCACAATTTTCCAAAGTAATGAGTACTATTGCGGAAAACCCTCCTAGATCTATTTCAAAAGGGAAAAAAAAATCAAAGAGCAAAGGAGTATGTAACAAATTACCTCCATGCCTTAAAAGGTTGAGGGGTATATACAGATTACTAAGTACACACATAGAATATAATTTAAATCATGCATAAATGTAATTGTCCTATATAATAGCAACGTGAGAACTGAAAATGAAACTAAGAAGGCAACTCCATTAATGATCACATCAAGAATAATAAGATACTTGGAATATATTTAATAAAACTTTGATAATTGAGCCCTACAAAATATTACTGGAAGAAACTAAATAAAACCTAAATAAAGGGAAATAACTCATGTACACAGATCAAAAGACTTAATGCTGTTAAAAACTCTCTCACGGCCGGCAAGTCAATATTGACTCATAGCGACCCCAAGGACAAAATACAGTAGCTTGAGATTTAATGCAAATTCTGTCAGTATTCCATTTGGCTTCTTTATTGAAATTGATAAGCTGGATCCTAGACAATCTGGCAAACATAGATCAAAGTTGGAGGGACTCATGCTTCCCAATTTCAAAACTTCTGAACAATTGCACTAGAATTGCTATATGCCATCAAGCTGAGTCCAACTCATAGCAATGTATGAGTTTCCCAAACTGTAACCTTTATAGAAGCAGATTGCCATGGGAGCTTTCAGTGAGAAGATATACTGATCAATAGAATTGAATTGAAAATTTTGCAGTCAACCCATGTTTCTG
>NW_022103919.1:1072378-1073441 GCF_000313985.2 Echinops telfairi
GGGGCCAGGACAGCGGGTGCACACCTACAAAAGAATGAAGCTCAGTCATTATCTGGCACCATTTATAAATGATCAAAGACCTAAAAACTCTTCGGGGAAAAAACAACATAAAGATAAAAACCCTCAGGACCTTGGGTCTGGGAAAGAATTTGAAGATAGGGCACCAAAAGCCTGAAAACAGAAGAAAAAAATTAATGAGGCTTCATCAAACTAAAAATAGAGAGCACGTGTTTCAAGGACATCTCCATGCGAGTGGGAAGATAACACACAGGAATGTGAGGACATATTCAAAAATCATATGCCTGACCCAGGCTAAGCAACAAAACTATATAAAGAACACTTAAAACGCAACAAAAAGTCAATCCAATGGAGAGATGGGTAAAGAGTCTGAACAGAGACTTTACCAAAGAAGATACCCTGATACCCAATAAAAATATGAAAAGATGTTCACCATGATTTATTATTGAAACAAAAATCAAGCTATTATATACTACTTCAAATCCACAAAAGTGGTTAAAGTAAAAATTTTAAATGTTAGCCAAAAAACAAGCAAACAAATCCCAAACTCACCGCCATTGAGTCGATTCTAACACATGGCGACCCTACAGGACTGAACAGAACTGCTCCTGTGGGTTTCTGAAACTGTGACTCTTTACGGGAGTAAAAGTCTCATTTCCCCCCCAATGGTAGCAAAACAAAACTGGCATCGAGTCAATGCTGGCTCACAGTGACCCTCTGTGTGTTTCTGAGATTGTTTACAAGAGTAGAAAACCCAGTCTTTCTCCTGTGGAACTGCTGGTGGTTTTGAACTGCCAACCTTGGGGATCCCAGCCCACTGCATAATCACTATGCCACCAGGACTTCTAGTATTAGCAAAGATGTGGATAAATCAACATTTTTGTACACTGCTGGTGTCCATGTAGAGTGGTGTAGGCACACTGGAAGCCAGTCTTGTGTTTTGTGTTAGTCAGGGTGGACTAGAGAAACAAATCCAGGGAGACTCATATGTGTATAAGAAAGAGCTTTATATACAAGAGCAATTGAATATTGAGAAAACATCCCA
>NW_022103919.1:1073541-1079536 GCF_000313985.2 Echinops telfairi
ATGCAACACATACAATGATGCCAAATGTAGGAACATCACAGGGCAGTGGGTGGAAAGTCTTGTGGATCCAGTGGCAGTCGAAGCATCTTAGCGCTGGCAGGGGTCTCCACGTGGCTCCTCTAGCCCTCAGAACTCTAGCGCATAACGCCATGTGTCTTGTCTGCAGGAATGTCTCACAGGGAATGAGCGTGTGTCCCACTTCCAATGAGCTATTTATCTCCTTAGCACCTCCAAATGAGGTCATCAAACTGCGACCTGATTGACAGGCTAAACTCCACCCCTTCACTCTTAAGTCTCAAATTGGCAACAGATTATGTAACCACCACGTTTCTAGAATTACCATTTCCTGCGGCAACTCCCCTACTCCCCTCCTAGAGAAAGGAAAGCATGTGCACATTAAGGTGGACATCATTCAGATGTCAGGAATACGATGAATGAATAAACAATGATGAACGACATGTGGGCAATCCATCCAATGGGATATGAGACATCAAAGAAAGGAACGTAGTCTGAATTCCACAAGAACTTGAAATTCTGTTCTACATTCTCCCACATTTGATGGTGAGTCTGCTATTGAATCTTGACTCAAACTGCCAGGCACTACCCTGCTTGTTTCCTGGCAAAGGGGCAGTGGTTAGGAAAGCTCACTAGGCACACCTTCCATTCCATCCTCCTGGTCCTGTCTCTGCTCCTTCCCCTCTTGCTCCAGGTGTACAGAGACCAATTTGGATGCTGTGGATGCCATTTGCCAGCTTTATGACCCGAGGCATTACGCAGCAATCTAGGGAGGCTCCAGAAGCCCTAAGCATATTAGGCCAATTAACCGGAATGTTAAAAACCACGGCCCTAAAAACCCAAACTGCAGAACGAAATCTCGTGAAGTATTTGTTTGGGCATAATCAGCTTCAGAAGCTACTTTGCTTCTTTGTTGTGATTGTCGATGCATGCAGATCTACCCCACAGCTTTGGTCAAGTCAACTTTTTACAGGTATGCAAGGACTCGACAGCAATGCTATTTATTGGCTGTGCAACCGCACCCTTCATCGATGCCGTGTTTCCATCCCTGTCAGTAGTCCACAGAATCAGTCTGCTCTTGTCAGGGGCCCTCGAGTCAGCTCCGACTTAGCGCAACAAACCACTGCCCAGTCCTGCGCCATCATCACAACTCTCCCTACGCCTGAGCCCATTGATGAAGGCACTCTGGCAACCCACCTGCCAAGCACTTTCCTCTTTTTCACTGCCCCCCACCCCCACTTCACCAAACAATATATCCTTCTCCAGGGACTGGTCTCTCCCGACTATATATCCAAAGTATGTCAGAGGACGTTTGCCATCCTTCCTTCTAAGGAGCACTCTGGCCTTGCTTCTTCCAATACAGATGGGGTGGTCCTTTTAGCAGTCCTCGGTGCTTTCGATCTTCTTCTCCAGGACTGCCCGCCGAGGACATTTATCCGGCCCGCTGGTGTTTTTGCCCCACCGGTGTTTTTGCCTCGTTTGTTTTTTTACTTCAAAATAAGGTATGTGCAGTGTGCATAGGAATTTGTTTATAGTTTTTTTTAAAACTATAGTCTGGCCCTCCAACGGGTCTGAGAGAGAGTGAACTGGCCCTCTGTTTAAAAAGTTTGAGGACCCCTGAAAGATCTTGTGCGGCAGATTTACCCAATGTGATGCTTCATTTGATCTCTTGACTTGCTTCCATGAGCATTGATTGTGGATCCAAGTAAAACAAAATCCTTGACCACTTCCAACTTTTCTCTAATTATCATGATATTACCTATTGGTCCATTTGTAAGGATTCTGGTCTTCCTTACACTGAGCTGTAATCCGTACTGAAGGCTAGTATCCTTTATCTTCATCAGCAAGTGCTTCCATTTTTCTTTCACTTTCAGCAAGCAAGCTTGTGTCATCTGCATACCACAGGCTATTACTCAGCCTTCCTCCAATCCTGATGCTGCACTCTTCTTCGTATAATCCAATTTCTCTGCTGATTTGCTCAGCATACAGACTGAACAATTGCAATGAGAGGCTATAACCCTGACACGCATCTTTCCTGATTTTAAAACATGCCATATTCCCTTGTTCTCCTCGCACAAATGCCTCTTGATTCACGTACAAGTTCTGAATGAGCACAATGAAGTGTTCCCGAATTCCCATTCTGCTCAAGGTCACCCGCAGTTTATTATGGTCCACACAGAAATCATGAAGGCCACCTAATGTCACACACCTCCCCAAGGAGAACCAGGTCCGGCCATCACATTAGGGATGATTTAGATGTTTGATCAGATGTGGCTAGTTGACCGAATCCCTGACCATCACACCAATTTTTAAATTGATCATTTGTTTGGCCTGCAAATTATGTTACAAATATCCAATGGTCCTTGGCAGATAAAGGTTCCCCACACCCCACTGCCTCCTGGAAACTAAAGCTCCGTACTTCCTAAGTAACACCTAGTCCCATCCCTGCCAAATCACCAGCTAACCACTAGTAAAATTTGGTCTCTGTACATTTGCTTGTCCTCCTCTTTTTATATAGATGAGATCACACAACGCTTGTCCTTTGTCCTTTGTGCTTGACTTATTTCACTCAGCAGAATATCTTCGAATTCCATCCATATTTTAGCATGTAACAACATTTTATTTCTCTTACTGGCTAGAAAAATAATATAGACTGGATGAATCATTGAAACCAGTTGCCCAGAGATAATGTATAAAATAAATCTTAAACCAAAAATGTCCTTCAAAGTCTTCTAGACACTGTACAATAATTTAGCTTAAATAGTAAAGGATGTGCCTGCCTTGAGCATTGTGCTCTTTTAAGATCGATCTATATGGAAGCAAATTGACAACAGCAATTCAAGTGCTGAGATAGGAAACTTAGGGAGCAGTTAATTTATGTTAATGGAGGAGGAACAACTCGGAATGGGAGGATGCGATGGAACTTGAAAAGTGTAATCAATGTAATTGGATCAATTGAACTTGTAGACATTGTTGAATTAGTTTATGGGGGTTTTTTTCTTCAGTATTTGCCTCTGTTCTCTTTATTTCTTATATATCTTAACAGTTTTATTTGCGTATAAGTCATGTATCATACAATTCAATGGTTTTAATATATTATAAAGCATTGAGCAATCAAATTGGTGTATGTTGTTATCTATATTCTTAACAACAACAAATATTTAATAATATAAGTTATATGTAAAAATTAAAAGGAATGACGTATCAAGCAGGCTATAACAAGGATGAAGCTTAACAATGTTATGCTAAGTGGAAGACACCAGTCACAAAGGTCACATGCTATAGAATTCCTTCTATATAAAATGTCTAGAATTGGACTGTCTATAGACCTAGAAAGGAAGTCGGTAGTTTCCTGGGAATGGGGCGTTGGGCAGTGATCGCTACAGAGCATAGAGCTGTCCTTTGGGTTGGTAGCACAACTCTGTGAATGTGCGAAGAACTACTGAATTGCACATTCCAAATGAATGAATGTGATGGTATGTGAATTATTCCCCAAAGAGTTGGTACCAGAAAAAAAAAAGATATACAATGGTTGTTCTTGTCTTTCTTTGTAATGGGCCACTTTTAAATCTTTTAAAACACTATTAATACTCTCAGAAAAAGTCACATAGGCAGAAAAATTTGCAATTAATGTCAGGACATTTAAAGATTTCCACAATAGCTCAGATTAAGAATTTTTGTTGATTATATCATCGTGAATGGGGGGGTGGGGAGTGCAGGGTGGGGACCCAACTCCCATCTGCAGGCAACTGGACATCCTTGCAGAGGGGTAGCGGGGAGGAGACGAGTCACTCAGGGTCCAGTGTAGCATGGATGAAACACGCAACTTTCTTCTAGTTCTTAAATGCTTCTCCACTCCCTTCGCCCCGCCCAATATCATGATCCCAATTCTACCTTACAAACCTGGTTAGACCAGAGGATGGTACAGGGGTGCAAATAGGAACTGGAAGCACAGGGAATCCAGGACAGATGAACCCCTCAGGACCAGTGGTGAGAGTGGTGATACCGGGAGGGTGGAGAGAAGGTGGGGTGGAAGGGGGAACCGATCACAAAGATCTACATATAACCTCCTCCATGGGGGATGGACAACAGTAAAGTGGGTAAAGGAAGATGTCAGGCAGTGTAAGATATGATAAAATCATAATTTATAAATTATCAAGGGTTCATGAGGGGGGGATTAGGAAGGGTGGGAAAAAATGAAAAATGAGGAGCTGACTCCAAGATCTCAAGCGGAAAGCAAATGTTTTGAGAATGATGAGGGCAACAAATGTGCTTTACACAATTGAGGTATGTATGGATTGTGATCAGAGTTGTATGAGCCCCCAATAAAATTATTTTTTTAAAAAGAATATCTGCTGAAAACATTTAGCGATATGAAAATGTATATATTAATTCTCATTAAATACGAAGAGCTAGTTTAATAAGTATATTCGGTATGAGCTTCTTTCTGAGATGTGTGAGCATGTGTGCACACATATATGTGCACACACAATCTCTTTTTAACTTCTTAAATAAATCATTTTATTGGGAGCTCTTACAGCTCTTATAACAATCCATACATTAATTGTATCAAGCACATTTGCACAAATGTTGCCATTACCATTTTCAAAACATTTTCTTTCTACTTGGGCCCTTGGTATCAGCTCATCTTTTTTCACCTCCCTCCCCCGTTCTCCCACCCTTATGACCCCTTGATAAATGATAAATTATTATTATTTTCATATCTTACACCATCTGCTGTCTCCCTTCACTTGTATCTTTGTTCATCTCCCTTGGGTGGGGTGATAGGTGGTTGTTATGCGTCGATCATTGCAATTGGTTCCCCCCCTTTCTCCTCCTCCTTCTTCCCCCACCTTCCCCTGATCCTCCTGGTATGCTGCTCTCATTATTGGTCCTGAGGGGGTTATCTGTTCTGGATTCCCTGTGTTTCGATCTCTTATCTGTACCAATGTACCTGCTATGGTCTAGCCAGATTTGTAAGGTAGAACTGGAATCATGCTAGTGGGTCAGAGGGGAAGGAAGCATTAAAGAACTAGAGGAATGTTGTGTGTTTCATCAGTGCTATACTGCATCCTGGCTGACTCATCCCTTCCTTGTGACCCTTCTCTGAGGGGATGTCCAATTGTTGACAGATAGGCTTTCAATCTCCATTCAGAGCCTCCTCATTTGCATCTATATGATTGTTTGTGTGGGGTCTTCTGATGCCTGATACCTGCTCCTGTCAACACCTCATGATCACACAGGCTGGTGTGCTGCTTCCATGTGGGCTTTGTTGCTTCCCTTTTAGATGGCCACTTGTTTAACCTCACGCCTTTAAGACCCCAGACATTAATAGCTGGGCACTATCAGCTTTCTTCACCACATTTGCTTATGCACCCATTTTGACTTCAGTGTTCGCGTCAGAAAGGTGAGCATCACAGAATGCCAGGTTATCAGAAAAAAGTGTTCTTGTATTGAGGGAGGACTTGAGTAGAGGCCCAATGTCTGTCTGCTGCCTTGATACTTGACATATAAATCTATGTACATAGACCTATATCCCTATCATTATATATTAATATATTTACATATATACATGCCTATATTTAGACCTCTATAAATGTCTTTTGCCTCCTAGTTCTTTCCTCTATTTCCTTTTACTTTTCTCCGGTCCCACTATCATGTTCAACCTTCATTCAGCTCTCAGTAATTCCTCTTGGCTACATTGCATTTGATCAAACCCCACCAGGCATTCTACACCCTCCTCGCCATCAATTTTATATCTCTTGTTGTTCCCTTGTCCCTGAGTTTGTTTGCTCCCCGCTCCCTTTCCCTCACCTCCCCCTCTCCCCTGTCCCCCCAAAGTCATCAGTCCCATTGTTCACTCCTCAGGATGGTTTATCTTGCCTATCTTATACAGATAGATATGAAAGAAGAAGAAGAAAGGGGCCCTATAAATAGTTCCAGGCCTGCCTGATCGAGTCTGATAAGGTGCCAAGCCCTG
>NW_022103919.1:1079636-1085520 GCF_000313985.2 Echinops telfairi
GGGGGACTCCTCAGGGACTTCTTGCTTTGCTCCCTTTGCTGCTCTGTTGCATTCCCTTTGTGTTTTTCCCCAGTGTGTGTGTTGGGGGGGGGGGGTATCAGACTGGACACTGTTCCTGCACTGTCTCCAGTGAAGGGACATAATGTCTTGTGGTGGGGCTGGCCCTACGGTCCTCTCTGTGCCTTGGCTGCTCCTAGCAGGATTGTCCTGTGCCTCAGGGCTTGGTAGGCCAGGATGTGGATCTCTCTCTCTCTCTCTTCCTGTCTTAGTTTGCTCCTGTGTGGTCTTGGCAGACCCACCGCTCTCCCAGGGCTGTGTTTTCAGTGTTGTCCTCTTCTGGGGAGGGGGTCAACATTGCTAGGATTGAGGCTGGCCCACCGACCTCTCTGCTAGTCCACTGCTTCATGCTGGTATGTTGCCCTCAAGACTTGGCTTATGAGGTGAGGTCTGGGCCCTCTCTCCCTTTCCTGCACACACAATCTCTTAACGCATTGCCACCAAGTCTATTCTGGCTCATGACGACCCCGTGTGCTGCAGAGTAGAGCCGCTCCGTGGGGTTTTCTTGGCTGTAATCTTTGCAGAAGCCTTTGTCCTGTGGTGTCTGAGGAATGGATTGAATTACAATCATCACCCTTTAGGTGGATTCCATTTAACATCAGTCTCTTTCAGGTATTAAAAACAAAAATATAAAAAACTCGTTTACAATTTTACAACATTAACGTATTTAGGATTATTTATGAATGGTGGGGCTAAAGGTATCTTTAACTTCTTCTTTTTATTTATCTGTATTTGGTATAATAAATATGTTCTGGTTCTATAGTTAGAATAAAATGCAATTAGTTATTTTTTAAAATAAAGAATACCCACTGAAGCAGATACCCTATTAGTCATCTCCTCTTCCAAAAGTTTTTCAGTGATTTACATTCATTTATTTTTCCAGATGAGTTTTAGAATCGTTTTGTGAAATGGTCTTTCTCAGCCAAGATCCGGTGTGTGTTGTTTGGGAATGAGACAAGTCTAGATTAGTTGATGAGAGCGAACAGCTGCGGACTATCAGCTCTCCTCCTTCCGGAATGCAGTACTGGTCTCCTTTACCCAAGTCACCGCGAATGGAAAGCTTTATTGCCCTCCTCAGATAGTTCTGCACACAGTCTAGTTATTTAATGATTTGAGTTGCATTTATTAATTGTATTTTATTCCAGATGTAATGTATCAATTATTACCGATGCCATTTCTTCTTACCTTACTGAATTTGATTAGGTTTTTCCCCGTCCCTGATTTTTTTATTAATGTTCAAAATGAAAATATCATTGTTGTTTTCTGAGTATTAAAAGTAATACATGTTGATTTCCAAATCCAAACATTCTTAAAGATGGGAAACTAAACGGGCCCTGGTAATCCTGCCCTCAGGGGTAGCCACGATTTCTTATTAGTTCTAAGTGTTTGTCAATTAATTACCTGGGGTCTTCCAGATAGAAAAATCATATCATTTTTTGAGGATATTAAACCAATGTAGTTTTAATTATAAAATATTTCAAACATGCAAAAATACAGAAAAATAATATAACAGACGTCCATTTACCACTATCAAGTGTTAACATCTGTTCTTACTTTGCCGTAAACAAAGCCACCCCATCTTGTCTCTCTTGTCTCCTTCTGTAGAGGGCACTTCTCTCCTGAAGTCAGGGAGTTTCAGTTCCATATGTTGACAATGTAACCATATAGTCACAAATAATATATTGGCCTGTTAAATCTGTTTTTTTTAAAGTTTACATGAAGAGTAGCTCACTGTTCATATATGTTTAAATGTGATTTTGATAGTTGTTCATGTTGCTACATATAATTCTTTTTTATCTGCCCCCAAATATTTCATTTTATCATGTTTTCCCATTTCCCTTCTAAGGGACCATTATTTCCCTATTTTTAATGATCACATATAGTGCTAGATAAATATTCTCATTCCTGTCTTCTTAGGCACATGGGGAACAAATTTACCTGAGCTTGGTATGTGGAGTTGTGCATTCATGAGGTGTGTGCACTTACAACTTGACAAAACATTATCAAAGCATCTTCAAGTTCTTTGCACCAGTTCACCAATGTGGCGGAAGAGCTCTTGTTTCCTTTCGTCCTCTCCATCCCTAGACAGCATCTGCCTTTCAAGGTTTGCTGATTGGTGAGTGTGAATCTACTTCAGAGTGTTTTAAGTGCATTTCCCAGATTATCAGTGAGGCTGCAGAGGTTTTCCTATGTT
This sequence comes from Echinops telfairi, assembly GCF_000313985.2. Taxonomy (NCBI): domain Eukaryota; kingdom Metazoa; phylum Chordata; class Mammalia; order Afrosoricida; family Tenrecidae; genus Echinops; species Echinops telfairi. The sequence continues at coordinate 1,081,888 of NW_022103919.1, forward strand.
GGTTTGCTATTTGGGTTTTTTTTTTCTTTGATTGCCCTGTTCATGGCCTGGGCCCATTTTCCTGGTTGTTTTACTTTCTTTCACTGATTTGTAGCATGTTGCTATATACGAGTTTGCTATATATAAATATTTAGCTGCAAATACTTCTTCCAGACCGTGATTTCTCTCTCAGTTTGCTTATGATATCTTTTGCTGTATGCAGATGTTGTATCTGAATGTACTCAATTTGTTCATCTTTGCCTTTATGATTCACACTTTTCCCAATTTGCTTTGGAAATTCTTCCCCATCCCAATGTAGTAAACATATTTTTGACATTTATTTCTAAAAATTGGACGATTTTATAATTTACAATTAGTCTTTAATGAAATCTCGGATTTATGTTTTGAACGGTTTGAGGTAGGGATCTAATTTTATCTTTTCTTCATGTAGATAGTAAATCTTGCCGGCACTGTTCTCCTCTCTTTTAGAATTTTATTTTAGAAACTGTCAAACATATACAAAAGGAGATAGAACAAGATGATAAGCCTCATACTCCTCTTGTCCAGCTTTATTCGTATCTCAAACCTCTCTCTCCCGAATGATTTTGAAGCAAAATCCTGACATCATTTCATTTCATCTACACATATGTCAGTATGGATCTTCAGGAGATTGCTTCTCTTTTTGCCACCGAGACCTTTATTACATCTAAAAATAACAATCATTTTTTAGTGCCTGTCGCCTTCCTCCTTATTTCTCCTGGGCCTTTATTTGTGGAAGAAACCGGATTGTTTGTCCTGATCGGGCCCTTGCATTCTTGGGTTTGCTGATTACATCTTGATCGAATCCTTTAACATGGTTCCCCGCACCATTATTTCCTGCAAACCGTTAATTAGATCTAGAGATTTGATTGCGTTCAGGTTTAATTTTTGTCTAACATGGCATATTTGAGATATTAACAACCACTAATGATCATTGCCTAGATTCATTATTCCATTAGGGCTTGCAAAATGGTGATACTCTAATTCCATCACTCCTTTTTCATTTATTACGGCATCATTTATCAAATAGTCCATCTTTATGCCACTCATTCGTGCCGGTCCTTTGGATGTGTGTGTCAGTTTCCAGGTCCTGTTTTGATGTATTTTCTGTCCTGGCGCAAATGCACATTGTTTAAATTAGTCCAGCTTCAAAAAAAACGTCTCCATATCTGTCAGGGGAACATGTCAGCTGACTGTATCAAATCATATACATCCACCCACCACCCACCCCCACCCCCACCCACACAAAATTGCCATGCTTGATCCTGTATAATATTATACACATTTTGGGATCAGCTAATCAATTTCCATGAAGAACTCCCTTATTATTTTGGAATGGCACTGCATCAAGTTTACACATTAACTTAAAGAGAATTTCCATTTGTGTTATATTGAATCTTCACATTCATTAATATAACTTATCTACTGATTTATTTAAGTCTTTTATCCCTTTCAATATGAGCCAGAAGAATTTTCAGCAATTCTCTCTGTGGTCCAGTACTTGGTAGATTTTTATGAATGTTCTAAAGATTCTTGAAGATCTTGATTATGCTCTAAATTTCAAGTAGTGGATTCTAAACACATTTGAAATTTCAAGCTTATTAATTTGTCATTCAGATCTTTATCCTTAGTAATGAATTTTCATCTGCCTGACTCATAAATAAGAGAGAGTATATTAAAAATCTCCCTTTGTAATTGTATATTTGTCTGATTTTTCTTGTAACTCTAGAAGTGTTTTACGCTCAATATTTTGAAATTTTATTGTTAAGTACATATAGATTTAGGATTCATATACTTTCTTGGTTAAATTTTTTTTACCATTATGTGAAACCACTATCTCTATCAAACTTTTGCCTGAAAAGCTGGTTTGCTGTATCTTAAATTTATCTTAGGGGTTAATTTTCTCCAAAATAGCTTTTCTCTATTCTTTCATTTTCAGTCTTTCTGAGAAATTATTTTGCACTGTATAGCTATTTGTATTCATTTTCAAAAAGAGCATTTTAATATCTATCCTAAAGTACAGGTTTGTCAGTGATTGGTTAATAACTGTATGCTTATAAGAAAGATGAGTTAATATGACCATTATTCAAATTTATGCTCCACATATTAATGCCAAAGGTGAAGAAATTGAAGATTTTTACCAACTTCTATAATCCAAAGTTTGTAAAACGTGCATTCAAATGCAATTATAATTTCTGGTGATCAGAATGTGAAAGTTGGAAACAAAGAAGGATCTGAAGTTGGAAACTATGGCAGTGATAGACACCAATACAGAGATCAAATTTTGCAAGAACAACCTAATCTTAGAAATGCATTTTCAACAGGCTAAAAGGCATCTGTACCCTTAGAGGTCATCAGATGGAATACACAGGAATCAAATCAGCCATGTCTGTGGAAAGAGATTATGAAGATGCTCAACACCATCTGTCAGAACAAGACCAGGGGCCCACTGAAGAACAGATCATCAGTGTCTCAGGTGCAAGTTCAAGTTTACGTCCATGAGGGCCCAATGACAAATTTGAGTAAATCCCATTAGAATGTAGGGACCATCTCATGAATGAATGTTGTGCATTGAAAACTAGTAACCAAAGAGCAGACAAATCTTGGGATATTGTTTAAATTACTGTGAAGGTGGGGTGGGAGGAAGGTAATTTAAAAGAGAGCAAAGAAAGTACTACAAAGAAAAGACTATGGAATGAAAGTGGCTGGAATTGATGAAGTCCAGAACTGAAAGAAAATGTAAAGGGCAGCTCAATATACAGAGTAAAGTGTTATGATGAGCTGTGAAAAGACGTGATATTAGAAAACCAGGCAGGAATAACGTGCTCAGCAGCTCTCAATAAAAAATACCTGAAGACAAAAGTCAAACCTCAAGTTCCACTATTGAAGGATTCTATGGGCAAAATATTGAATGATTACGAAGCGTCAAAAAGGAGGGCAGGAACACAGAGTCACTGTCCCAAAAAATAATTGGTCCATTTTCAACCATTTCAGGAGGTAGCTGAAGAACTGAGGGTTCCACAGGATAAGAACTGAGGGTTCCACAGGAAGACACTCACAGTGCATGGAAGGCCTTCATGAAAAACAAGGTTCTAGGAATTGACAGAACATCAATGGCAACATTTCAACAAATGGATGCATCACTGGAAGGACTCACTTGTCTTTGCCAAGAAATTTGAATGGGCAGCTACCTGGCCGAGTGATGGAAGAGAGCCAGGATTGGGACTATTCCAAAGCCAAATGACCCAGCAGAATGTGCAACTAGCAAACAATACTAGTGATATCACACGAAAGTAAATTTTTGCTGAAGACAATTCAAAAATGATTGCCGCAGTTGCCAACCAGTCAAGCCAGGTTCAGAAGAGGGTGTGGAATGGGGGCATCCTGGCTGATGCGGCTGGATTTTGACGGAAAGCTGCGACTATTAGAAGCTTTTTGCCTGTGTTTAGGTGACTGTGCGAAGGCATTCAGTGGTGTGGATCACAGCAACTTATGGATAACATTGCGAAGAATGAAACTTCCAGACTATTTCATGGTGCTCATACGAAACCTAGACATAGACAACACTGCCCGGCTTCAGATCAGGAGAGTGCGCTTCAGGATTGTACCCTTCCT
>NW_022103919.1:1087110-1088272 GCF_000313985.2 Echinops telfairi
TTCCTCCGCATACCCATGTTTGCTGTTGTTAGCGAACTGCTTTCAGTAGAGGCCTGACCTAAAGCTGCCAAGAGAGCAGCTGTAGCCCAGGCAGCTCAGACTTCACTGAGCACTGAGGCCTCTGGCAGGCGTTCCCCAAGGCGCCGACTTTGCTCTGCTTTAGAATGTCCCAGGCCTTGAAGAGTCTCCTGACTTTGTCTGCCATGTTGGCTGTGTCCCTACCCTTTGATGTTCCTGTGTTCCCCTCTCCTTGCAAGAGGGCATGGCTTGTGTCTGGTGGCATCTCCCAGAGGGGGAGAGAACGCAATAAAAAAGATTGGGCTCCAGTAAAGGCATCCATTAAACAAACATCTTCACTTCCAGAGTTGGATAATCCTGTCCAGAAGGTGCCACGAATCAGCAGCTAACCTAGGCTGGTGTCCATCTATACACGACATCTGTTTTGCCTGGACAGTCCCTTCCCTCAAAGTGGTTCTCAACATGGGCAGCAGCCTCAGCATCACCTGGAAATCAATTAGAAATCCAAAATTCTCACCCCAGAACGATGAATCAACAACCCCAGGGGTGGGAATCCAGGGAGCCGGTTAATGACGACCTCCAGGTGAGTCTGATGCCCGCACAACTTGAGACTGCGGCCTGAGCACATTAGCACTAAGCTGCCTGATGTTTACGCATCTGTATGGTGTAAGGATTCCTCAGGTGGTTCGGATGGGCACGACAGCAAGGCTATGCACATCTCTGGTTCATGGTCAAAGGGATTCTCTCGTCTCGCCCAAAGCTGTCTAGATAGACTGCCATTTACCCGTATACCAGGGGACTTCAAGAGTTCATGGAAATGGAATTAAAAGATAAGGAGCTGATATCAAGGCCTCAAATAGAAAGAAAACATTTTGAGAATGATGATGGCAACAAATGTGCTTAACACAGTGGATGGATGGATGGATGGATGGATGGATGGATGGTGATAAGAATTGTATAAGCCCCCAATAAAATGATTTTTTTTAATCGTAGAAAGAAAATTCACGTACAGAAAAGAGCAAATAGAAAGGCCATAAAATAAATAAATAAATAAGATTTTATCTTTACATATTTGGTGCTATTGTTAAGTTCCATTGACTACTTTTGTGACCATATTGAGAAAGATAATTGATTTTTGTATATT
>NW_022103919.1:1092545-1093933 GCF_000313985.2 Echinops telfairi
TTAAGTATTATGGAAAGAAATTTTAAGTCTTTCTTAACGTCTTCTAACTTCCGGGGTTGCTATTCCGAAGTCCAAGACTATTCTGGTTTCAATTGTTCGTAGCTCTCGCCTCCTTCCCAGACGTGTCTAGGATCTTCTCTTTATTCCAGGCGGTCTTAAATTGCACAATGATGTGCTGACTTAGGAATCTGGAGCTTTCTCTTTCAATTTGGTGGTTCCTAGCCTGTAATTTTGAGGAGTTTGCTTTTGTAACTTATTCAATAATACCTTCCCTTTTTTGTTTGTTTGTTTTCTTTTTTTCTAGAATACCCATTAGCATCGTGTTGGACCTCGATTTTAGCGCTTCTCTCCAGATTGCTGATAATTGAATATTGGACTTCTTGAACTGATCCTCTGATTTTCTCATATTTTATCAATTATCTTTGGTATTCTATAGCTTGGGTGATCCTAACTTGGTCTTCTCTTCGATGTTCTCTCGACATTCCCTTATTTTTAATAAGGCATTTAAATCTTATTTCAATGCTTCAATGTTGTCTCATATTTCAAAGGATATCATTTATAAAAGTTGGTTGTTTTTTTTAATGCTTTCTCCTATTCACTGTAACATCTCCATTTCCTCCTTATTACCTGTTTTTCTTCACCTGTATCTTTGGCATCTTTCAGAAGTTTCCACAAATGCCTCGTGGTACTTGAATGTTGTTTCTATTTGAATAAGGCATAAAAATCCAACTAGAATCTCTGTGTATGTGGGCGGGGCTTATCCTAAAGTGGCTGAGCAAGGAGTGACCGCTTTATGGCCCCAACTGACCGTCTCTGTAGACCTCTGCTCCCAGGCGTCTGTAGACCTCTATTTCCTCAGGAAGGAGCTCTACAATCTCCTACCTTGGAAGAAAATGGAGGTATAGCGATAATCCTAAACCCACCTGCTGGCATCCCGGGAGCAACTGGAGGGTGAGTTTCCCCCCTCCATCTTTCCATGTTGCTCCCAAGATGCTAACAGCTGGGCTTAGGGTTATCTGCATTCCTCCTTTACCTTCCAAGTCAGGAGATCGGAGAGTTCACCCTCTGAGGAGCTGACTGAAGTAGCCCCTGGACTTAACTCAGGAAAGAGTGAGGCCCATCTTCCGGAGGGCAAACGTTGCTTTCAGTTGAGATGGGAGTATGGTGCTTGTGTTAGGTTGACTAAAGAAACAAATCCAGAGACAATCATATATGTGTAAGGGAGCATTGTATATGAAGAAGTAATTATATATCAGGCAAACGTCCCAACCCAGTCCAGATTAAGTCCGATGCTAGTCCATAAGTCTGACACTAGTCCATAAGTCCCTCTTCAAACTCACGCAGCCACATGAAATGATGCAGAGTGGAGGAAGATCTCGGGCAGGTGG
>NW_022103919.1:1094999-1097150 GCF_000313985.2 Echinops telfairi
CTTCTCTGCTGTCCATCCCCCAGGGAGGAGGCTATACGTAGATTCTTGTAATCGGTTCCCCCTTTCCACCCCACATTCCCTTCACCCTCCAGGTATCGCCCCTCTCACCACTGGTCCTGAAGGAGTCATCTGTCCTGGATTCCTGCATTTCCAGTTGCTATGTGTACCCGTGTACATCCTCTGGTCTAGCCAGATATGTAAGGTAGAATTGGGATCACGCCGCTTCTTATTGAAGAGAGTGGCAGAAAAAGCTGACCAGAAATTGCCTGGGTGACAGGGCATGGCCATTCCATTGAAGGGTGCTTCCTGCCACACCTCCCTCCATTTCAGTCGTGGGAGGTTTCAAAGACAGGAGAAGAGCTTCTTTCCCAGATGCCGCAGTTCCATTCTGGAAGCCCTCTCCGGCTTTCAGGTCGCATCATCTGGCTGTGGCCCTCAGTGGTCGAGCACATCCCTGTGAACTCTCTGAGCCTCTTGCCAGGAGTAAAAGGTCAGCCAACCAACATGTTCCCTTTGTGCTCTCAGCCTCAGCGCACACCTGGGCCTTTTCAATCAGACCGTTTTCCTCTTTCTCTCTCTGTCTCTCTGGACCTCAGCCACCGTGTCTCTCTGTCTCACTTCTATTTCTCCCTCTTTTCTCTCTCTGGGCCCTTAGTCTCTTTCCACTGTGGTCTCCACTTCCCTCCTCCTCCCCTCCCTCCATCCTCGCACGTTCCCACCCACCCACCTCATTTCCCTTTTGTGTTTCTTCACATGCCTCCTGCGCTCCACTCTCCGCTCTCTCTGGCACTACCTCTGAATACATCTTTCCTGCTGGGCGCCCACACACTCAGAGTGCTCCCCTGAGTCCTTTCCCCCCCACCTCTTTTTGGGTACACAGTCAGTGGGGGGTCTTCCTAGAGTGGGGCCCCAGGTGTGGTGTGGCCTGGTGGCCGGTCGGACCGCCTGCTGTCTAACATTCTTGTAAGGTTACTATTTATCTAGTGCAACCAAAGTTGGCACACACATCTGGCGCCTGGTACTTAGTGCAATTATTTATGATTTCCACCAAGATTTAAAAGCTCATCGCCGGCCTTGTAATGCAGTAACTGATTGCGCTGCTAATGTAATTAAGAAAAGATTATGATGTCCACGTGGCGTACCAGATGGTGGCATTCATAGTAATCGGCGTGCACAACTGGCAGCGAGCTGCACAAGGGCAGCCGGGCGGAGGCAGCTGGAGACCAGCATCTTCCTCCAGCCACTTGAAAAGAAGGGCGAGGGCCGTTGTTGGCAGGGCTGGATAGTGCAGGGTGGGCAAGGGAGTGGGTAAGGAGGGAGTGAGGAGTGAGCAGGACAGGAGAGAAGAGGAGGAAGTCCCCCAATCCTCAGTGGGCCTCTTTGTTAACTTCCATATGCACACACACTGGCAAACTCTTGTTTACAGGCACATACAAAGGCGGCCATTGGTAGAACTATGTCTATGCTTGGACTCGCCTGTAAAGGATTCTTTCCTTATTTACGTCCTTTAGTAAGTGACGGAATATATTGACAAATCACATAGACAACGTGGGTTCCCTGCCTCGTGGGACGTAGAATCTCGAGAAGGAAAATGCAGCGATCAAATAACCGGAGGACTGTGAAGAAACTCGAGCTGTGTACGCCTTACGCACAAGGATGGGTGGTATCATAGGGGCTTCCAGGGATATTTGATTTGGCCAGGGACTTCAGGACAAACGTCCCCTGAGGAAATGACAGCTGAAGCGTGACCTGAAGTGTGCATAGGAGCTAACAGGTGATGAGAAGAGGGAGGGGCATGCTGGCAGAAGGAGTGTGTACAAAGGTCCTCCTGGGAGGGAGGTGCGGCAAAGACACAGGTCTAATAACCAAGGCAATGCTGAGGGGGAAACTGTCATAATTCAAGGAGACTTGGTGGTGTAGTGGTTACGACTTGGGCTTCTAAGCCAAGGTCAGCCCTTGGAAACCACCAGGAATGCCACTGGAGGAAGATGGAGCTTGCTTCTCCCCTAACCAGGTACAGTCTCAGAAACCCACAGAGCAGTTCTACCCCGTCCTAGAGGCTCGCGATGAGTCTCAACTGACTCAAAGGCAGCGAGTTTGTTTTGTTCTTATAGTATTGCTCTAGTGCAACCATAAACAAAGCACCCGGTA
>NW_022103919.1:1098504-1117433 GCF_000313985.2 Echinops telfairi
AGGTCAGACTGTTAATCAAGCTTTCTATTTAGAGGTTCTGAAAAGATTGCATAACCGTGTGTAACAAAGAAGGCCTGATTTGTGGCAGACGGGGAGGGGGGGACTGGTTTTGCCACCACAACAATGCACCTGTTCATGTAGCCATGTCAGTGGGCCAGTTTTTGGGAAAAAACAGCATGCCTCTCTCACCCCCTGCACCTTACTCACCTGACCTCCCTCTTTGTGACTTCTTTTTTGTTTCCACAAATGCAGAGGGACTGAAAGGACAGCGGTTTGATGACTTAGAAGAAGTGAAGAAATGAAGGAGGTGCAGACAGCCACCCAAACAAATGAGTTTGAAAATTGTTTCTAAGAATGGAATCACAGATTTGACCAATGTATTAAGTGTAATGGATACTTTGAAGGCGATAAGGTTGTTTTGTAAAAATAAACCAAACAAAACTTAGATACATAGCTTTAGAAAAAAAATGCATTTATTTTGGGTCCCCCCTAGTATACTCAGAGCTGACCTGATGAGGTGGCTACTAACTGCAAGGTCAGCGGTTCAAAACCATTAGCAACTCTGAGGGAGAAAAGAGGAGACTACCTGCTTCCTTGAAGATTTACAGTTTCAAAAGGATAGATATATGAGTCCCCAATAAAATGATTTCTTTAAAGAATATATAAAAAATAAATTTAATTTACAAAAAGATTTGCAGGTACAACTCTTCTGGATGTGCTTGGACTATTGCATTGTATGGTATGTGGATTAAATGCCAATAACATGGTTTAAAGTAGTAAATGAAAGCTTTAAAAGTACAAAAAGTGCCACACATTTTTTTTTTAAGATTTGCAGTTTCAGAACCCTCGATAGGGTTGTTATAAGTCGGAACTGGCTCAGTGGCTGTGGGTTTGGTTTGGTTTTACCTTGAGAAAAGACACATGGGGGCCTGTGGAGTGTTGTGATTTTCTGTTTCACGTTGTGGGTACTGATAGGACAGGAGCCTTCCATTAGTTAACATTCTTTGGACCATACACTTAGGATATGGTGACTTTTTCTCCATGTATGTCCTACTTCTGCCACCTGTCTGTCCGTTTGCTGCTGTGTGGAGGCTTGCATGTTGTTACGATGCTGGGAGCTCTCCCTGGTCAGTCAAGTGTCAGCGGTGTTTCCAGACTAAGACAGACTAGAAGAACCTAGAGATGAACTTTTGAAATTTTGCCTCGAAAAAAGCCCGTGGCTCACAAGAAAGTACTGTCCAACCTAGTGTGGAAGATGAGCCCCTCCGCTGGGAGACGCGAAAACACACAGTGGCTACAACGGCTTTGAGCAGACTGCGTCTTGAAGATGACGCCGCAGAAGGAAGCACGCATATCATGGTGTCCGAGGCGGCCAGGACTCAGTGCTAACCACCAGTGTGATGCTTCACTAAGAACTTTAAAAGAAGAACTTTAAAAGAAGGAGTAGGATCAAGATGCGGCCAAGGCTGGAGCCGAACCTGGGAAAGAAAATGATGAGGCTGAAGAGGTGGGAAGGCAATGCGCACACACACACACACACAGCCAATTAAGATCGCTATTGTCAATATGTTGTATGCATATAAATGACTGAATTGGCAAAAGCTGTGTGATAGCTGTATTTACAACAATGACCCAAACCCAAAACCAAAAAGAGTAGCTATTGAGGTTGCTTATGTACCACCCAACACTATAAAACATGGTTCCTTGCTTTGGTGGTTTCATGAGGCATCCAGATGAACTGACCTAATATGTTTAGTACGTCTGTTCTGCCTTCCCAGTTTGTGACACAGTGCCTCGGGTCTCTAAAACGTGCAAGTGGCATCTAAGGCACAACGACGGGTTTCTATTCACCTGGCACAGCAGAGGAAGAAAGAAAGTCAGAAAGGAGGAAATGGCCTGTGTGACTACCGGCCTCCACAAGCAGCTGCATCCTTTATCACAGGGCTAGATGAGCCGCATGGGGTCCAGCTACCGTGACTGAGCAGTCGGAACAAATGTTCTGTCCAGTCATCAAAGTGGGGGAAATGTAGAACAGAATTTCAAATTCCCATGCACCCCAGACTTTCTGGATATGGGGTCATGGGGGCGGGATAACCCCCCAAGATCATCTTTAAACCTTGAGATCATCTTTAAACCTTAAACCAAGAGGATCTTCTGAGGTTTCCTGTAAGCAAGCAGAAGTTCAGCTGAACTGCAAGGTGCTGTTTGGGGATTCAGCTATAGGGGATCAAACCGACCACAGCCATTCAAAATGTAGACAGGAACCGTATGGGGCAGAGAGCTTATGTCAATGGAGCAGCCACAACTCTGAAAAGGAAAGTAAGAATGGTTCCACAACTCAAAGAATGCCATCAACATCACCGAATCGTACATATTGCAATTGTTAATTTGCTGTATTTTTACTATGCGTATGCTCAACAACAAAAATATATATTTTTAATAGTTTTATGCCACAGGACTTTGCAGAGACTTGACCTCCAAAGTACCATATGCAAAGCCAGGTGAAAGTGACACAGGAGGCTTTAGAAAAAGATAAATTAACCAAAAGCTGGCAGATAACACCCTCTCCTGCTGCGCTTCCCAACCACAGCCTGACACTCCCGGGAATCCACGGAACCTCCGGGAAGTTCGACCACAGGACGGAGATCAGAGGTCCCTGCAAAATCAAACCTACCTCAGCCGACCCTTCGAGGCTCTTTTACATCATCACACAAAAGCCCTACCTAGGTATGTGGGGCTCTCTCAAATATAAACAGATAAACAAGATAAAATGGAGACCCCAACAGGTCTAAACTGAAAACACAGCCCCGGAGCAAAGAAAGACCGCACACCAAAGAGAAGAGCATTTGTAAAGAACCACATGGGTGATTCAGAAAAAGGTAAGAAGACTTTGGAACAAAACCATACTGTCTATTTAAACAGGAGAAAATAGAAAGAACAGAGGAACCAAGCATTGAGTCTCTAAATGGAAAAATTCAATGAAATTAAAAGAGAAATCTCCCAGAACACATGGTCAAGATAAAAGAAGCAGAAAACAGGAGAAGAAAAATAAGCACGTTCTTTAGGAGTATCCGTAACTAATAGTCATTCCAGAATAAAATTCATGGGGTGGGTGGGTGGGAGGGGGTAATAATTAAGTAAAAAATAATACAAGAAAGCTCCCCACAGTGAACGGACACCATCAAGAGAAATCCCCCATGGCTATTGCACAGAGATAGAGGAGAAAAGGTCGTCGGTAGACCAGGAGTTGTGAAATGTCAGCGCACTAGAAACAGAGAAAAGATGCTCAAAGCTCCAAGAGAGAAAAATATGTACAAAGGCCAATTAAGTAGAAAAATGACCTCAAATTAATCAAAAGCGAGAAGTAAATGGGAAATTTCCATAACTGTCAAAATAATTTTCAACGAGAATTTATCTGCCCAGTCGAACTACTGGATCAACATAAGGTTAGAAGAAATAGTCTCGTGAAATTTAGTACCAAGGCTCCCTTTTAAAAGAACAATTACTTGAGAATATGCGCCAGCAAAATGAAAGCGTAACTGATGAAATGAAAGGCCTGGCATCCACATAGCAACGATTCAACCCAGAAAGACAACCAAAAGAAATCCCAGGAGGGAAGCCAGCCCATATGGGACAGGAAGGTTGTTGAAAGGAAAGATGCAATAGAGCACGGAAGTGCTGAAGACAAATGAAAGTATGCTAATGAAAATGATATAAAAAAGGATAATGAAAACAAAAAAAAAAAAACCAAACTCACTGTCATTGAGTCAAGGCATCCTATAGGGTCATTAGGAATGAGAACCAGCACATGGGGAAGGGTGGGCAGAAACTTGAGGGAGCACGTCGTCTTCCAAAGAGAAAAATATAAGCATCATATATGAATTTGCTCTGAAATGAACAATATTTGAATAATATTTTTGAGCTGAGCTCTCACCTATCACAATCAAACCCATTAACTTCAAGTTGGTATGAACTTAAAGCAACCACATAGGACGCCATTACCAGGGTGTCAGCTCTCTGGCGGTAAACCACCATGTCTTTCTTCCTCAAAGGAGCTGGTGGGTTTGAACCACAACCCTTTGCTGGCAGCTACTTTAACCATGATGCCACCAGGGTTTTGCTGTCATGGCAGGAATCCAATCAACGAGGCCCCAAAGACATCAGGCAAGAGGTGGGAATGGACACAGACAACTTCAATATATTGGGGATGGCTGTTAAGGATAGCTAAAAGATTTATCGTTTTTAACACGTGTATAAGATAATTTTATGTAATTTTTAGAATGATGTTTCACTCTTATTTCAGAGTAGAAAATGATTGGGAAAGGTTCAGAATAGGTGCGGGCAGACAGAGATGACTTGGAGAATGTCGCAGCAGACAGGACGCAAATGGTGCTTCAGCTAGTTTGGCGGTAATGGAGATGAAGAACGGACACTTTTAGAAGTTAAATCGACTGGGTTTCATGAGGAGCTGCATACAGTGATGATGAGGAAGATAGGGGCCCAGGGAATAGCAACTAGCTTCTCTCTCGTCCATTTGAACGGACCATGAAAACATTTACTGAGATAGGGATCCTGGCCAGGAACCAGTTTGTGAGAAGTTCAAGACGCGCTGTCTTGAACATGTCTTGATGCGGTCCCTCGGAGACATCAAAGAGAAGATGTTGGGAAGACAGCTGTAAACACAGCTCTGAGCTCATCAAATATCCAAGGCTAGGTAGTAATTAAAGCTGTTCATGCAGATGGGATCTCCCAGGGAATAATAAGATTTAGTGAGTGAGCCTGGAACTGATCTACTGAGTCAGTGCATGTGGGATCTGATGTAGCCCCTTGTCACCACGGCACAGAGACAGCCCCAACATGAGCAAAGAAATTTGGGACCCGGCAGCGTAAAGCCCCCTGAGCTGTTCATGACCTAATCCCTAGAATAGGATGATTTACATGGCAAAAGAATGTTGTGAATGCAATTAAATTAAGGCTCTTGATATGGGGAGATTATCCTGGACTATCCAGATGGACCCAAGGATCCTTATAAAAGGGGGCAGGAGTCAGAGAATGCGGAATGACAATCTATTGCTGGCTTTGAAGATGGAAGAGGGCCCACGTCAAGGAATGCAGGCAGCATTTAGAAGCTGGAAAAGACAAGGAAAGGCTAGTCCCCTAGAACTTCCAGAAGAAATCGAGCCCAGCCAATACCTTGGATTGAGCCCAGTGAAACGTCTGACCTCCAGAAGAATAAAATTATAAAGGTATATTGTTAAGCCATTACGTTTGCGTTTTGTTGTGGCATCAACAGGAAATGAACATAGGACACGTTGATGTTGTCACCTCTTGGAGGCCAAAGGTCAGGAAGCATGACTGGTGAGGAGGGAAGGACTTTAGGGGGACTCAGAGAGGGCCTCAGAGGGCCTCAGAGGGCCAAAGGAGCAGCTTCAGATGGCACGACAGGGCAGCAGGGAATGATGAGAGACTCTGGAGAAGGCTAGGTGCCAGCCAGAAGCCCCTCAGCTGTTTCTGCTGTCGGTAAGCCTGGAGTCTATTGCTGAGGCTGAAGTGGGCATCTGGTCTTTGGGCCAATTGCAGTCAAGCTCTGACCTCAAAGAGGGATGAGTCAATCCCAGGCTGATATTTATTTAACAGACCGGGAACTACTGCCTCAAGGGCAGATCTGTGTCTGAACCATCTCTAGAGCTCCTTCAACTGCCAACCATGCAGCAAGGAACCAAGAGTAAGGGTAGGGGGCAGCAATGGAGCTCTAAGAAAGAAGATGCTTTGGGGCTCTATGCAAGTGATCCAACCACATTCCTGGGCTTTCTGAATGGAAGATTCTAGAGAATTCTCTTAGCTACTAATATATCTGGATGAGATCCCGAATGTTTTCATAGACTATATTGCAGAATTCCAAGTCAGGGTTCTCCTAGACTATCTATGGCAGCATACCTACAGAATAAGCATAGAGGTGACCTTGACCAAATGTCTTGAAGTCTCTGGTGCTCATTCTATTACTCTGTAAAATAGGTCAATAATAATACCAAGCCCGTAGAAATTTTTGGGAGGATTAGTTGACACAAAGAGTATAAAGTGACTGAATATAGTAAGTGTTCAAGAAAGGCTACTATTTTATATCTTTGATAGCTTAGAGAGCAACTTTATGGATCACACTTTGGCCTAGAGCTATTTGATGCTCATTAGGCATTGCTATCCTACAAAGGCAAGTACCTGAGCTGCCTAAAAATGGCTAGTATTGCAGGTGGGCAGACCCAGTCTCCCATTCACCCCACCCCCAAATTCTCCATTTTTCCAATCCCACTGTCTGTTGACAAAGTTTCTCAAGAAAATGTGGAAAACCTAGAAACTACCTCTAAGAGTGACTTCTAAGAAATTACTTCTAAGCTTCCGTGGAGCTGATGGACAAATGAGCAAAAGTTTATAGTGGTACCAACCTGTGATGGTGAAAAATTAAATAAATATACATCAAGAAAGATTTTGTTTTTCAAAGTGGATTTGTTATGTATAATGGAACATAATCATATTAAAAAATCTATGCATTTTCCAAAATTACAGATAAATGGAAATGTATAGATGGTCCTAATATATTATGTTTAAGAAGGCCAATTATTTTAAGATATGAGCCAGTTTGAGTATCTATACCCATATACATAGACTATATAGAATATTATACATACACACTACATATATACGTACACACACATATATCCATTAAGGGATTTCAAAGTTAGTGGAAATTTTGAAAATATTTTGAATTGTAAAATAATAGAATTTTTTTCACCAACTTCTGAAGCCTCTTGAAATGTGTTGGGTGCTGTCAAGCTGATTCCAACTCATAGTTGACCCATAATCATCACAATGCCCAGCCCGGTGCCATTCTTACGATCACTGCCAGGTTTGAGCCCTGTGTTGGAGCACTCTCTAACCCGTCTTATTGAATGCCTTCCTCTGTTAGCAAGGACTTTGTCCTTTTCCAAGTTGTTAATGAGCCCTCTTCCAGTCCTGTGGCCACACAGCCTCTTCTTAGAGCCCAACTTCTCAGACTATGAAAGGATACAACCCTGATGCACGCCTTTCGTGATTTTAAACCACACCGTTTCCTATGTACAGATTCTGCATGCACACAATGAAGTGTTCGGAAATTCCCATTCTTTGCAATGTCACCCATGGTTTGTTGTGATCCATACAGTTGAATATCTTTGTGTAGTGAACTAAACACAAACAATATCTTTCTAGTATGTTCTGCTTCTACCCAAGATCCTTCTAATATCAGCAATGAAAGCCCTCATTCCATATCCTTTTCTAAATTTGGCTTGCCTTTTTGGCAGTTCACCCCCACTGAACCAGTGTAATCACTTTCAATTTATTCTTTCGCTCACTCACTGCCATTGACTTGATTCCAACTCATGTATGATCCTATAGAACAGGGGAGATCTGCCCCAGTGGGTTCCTGAAGCTGAAAATCTTATGGGAGTAGAAAGCCTCATCTTTCTCCCAAGGAGTGGCTGGTGGTTTTGTATTGCTAACCTTATAGTGAGCAGCCTAAGATGTAGCCCACTGTGCCACCAGGGCTCCTGATTTATCTTTAGCCAAATTGTATTTGTGTGTGATACTAATGATATTGTTCAATAATTTCCATATTCTGTCAGACCATTTTCTTTGGACACAAGTTTGGGTCTCATCCAGTCACGTGGCCAGCTTAAAATTTTTAGCATAGAACACTATAACTGAAATTTACTCACTAACTAATGCCAAAGATGAAAAGTATATTTTTCTGAAGTCTAAAATTGATCAACCATACAGCGGCTCCATAGGAGAAAGCCAGGGCTTTCTACTCTCATAGAGTAGGACACATCTCAGATCTCATTTATCCAGCACAGATCAACCCCTCAGGGCCAATTACCAGGAGGGTAGGGGAAGGTGGGGATAGAAAGGGGAACCCAATCACAATGATCTACATATAACCCCCCACCCACCCCTGGGGGGACAGACACAGAAAAGTGGGTGAAGGGAGAAAATGGTCATTGTAAGACATGAAAATGTTTTTATAAATGATCAAGGGTTCATGAGGGAGGAGGGGGTGTGGAACGAGGAGCTGATACCAATGGCTCAAGTAGAAAGAAACTGTTTTGAAAATGATGATGGCAACATATGTACAAATGTGCTTGACACAATGGATATCAATAAAATGATTTGTTTTAAGATGCAGCAAAGGCTGTAGCAATAAGGTACAGCAATAAGTACTTACATTTAAAAAGAAGAAAGATCTCCAATTAACAGCCTAACTTGACAACATCAGGAACTAAAAAGAGAAGAGAAGACTTATCAGAAGAACAGAAAATAGCAAAGCAGAGCAGAAATAAGCAAAATAAAAGACAGAGAACCAATAGAATCATTAAAGCCAGAAATTGATTCTTTGACAAGATCAATAAAATTATTAACATTTAGTTATATTGAGGGAGAAAATATGCATTAACCCAAAATTTTAAAAGTCAAACGAGGAGACAATACTACTGACCCAATAGAAATAAAGAATTGTGACAGAAGATGAGGAATAACGCAGCAACAAACTAGAAACGTAGATGACATGGGCAAAGTCGTGGAATCACACACCTAACCAAACTGATTCAAGAGGAAACAGAAAGTGTCAGCAGAGCCATAACAAGGGAAGAGACC
This sequence comes from Echinops telfairi, assembly GCF_000313985.2. Classification (NCBI taxonomy): domain Eukaryota; kingdom Metazoa; phylum Chordata; class Mammalia; order Afrosoricida; family Tenrecidae; genus Echinops; species Echinops telfairi. The sequence continues at coordinate 1,107,187 of NW_022103919.1, forward strand.
AAATCAGGGATCATAAACCTCCCAAGAACAGGAACAACCAAAGTCCTGGACCAGGCGGCTTCACTGCAGAGTCCTACCAAACATTTAGAGACTGAGAAGGAAGGATACTCCCTAATTCATTCTATGGTGCAGCCAGACCCTGATATACAAGTCAGACCGAGAAATGACAAAACCAGAAATCCTTAAGAAAATAATCGCGAACAACGTCCAACAGTACAGTGAAAGTATCATACACATGACCAAGTAGAATTGATTCCAGGAATACTGGATGGTTCAACATTAGAAATTCACCCAACATAATACACCACATCAATACTACCACGGAAAATAGCCACGTGATCCTGTGGATGCATGCAGGAAAAAGGCATTTGATAAAATCCAATACCTTTTCTTGATGAAAATCCTAAAGATCATTGGAATAGAAGGGAAGTTTTTCAACAAAGTTTGGGGCATCTAGGAAAAGCCAACAGTCAACATTATATATAATGGAGAAAGACAAGAGTTTTCCCCCTTGAAATTGGGAATGAGATAAGGGTGCTGACTCTCCCCATTTCTATTCAATATTGTTAAAATTACTAGCCAGAGCAAAAAGAAAAAACAAACAAAGAAAGAAAAAGTACCCAGATGGGAAAAAGAAGTAAAAATGTCTGTTTGTAGACTACATGATCCTATATATAGAAAATACCAAAGAATTCACAAAAAACCTTCTAGAGCTACTAGAGGAATTAGCAAGGCTGTGGGGTACAAGATCGACAAGCAAATATCAATTGGCTGTCTCAAAATGAAAAACCTGAAAGGGCAGTTAGGGAAACAGTGTTGTTTACAATAGCATCTAAGAGAATAAACTATCTAATAATAAATGCAACCAGGACATGAGGGGTTTATACAATGCAAACTATAAAACATTGCTGAAAGAGATGTTTATATATTTATGTGTGTGTACTTGTAGAAGTAGAAACATATTCTAGAATTAAATAGACCCCAAATTAGCAATTAGATAATTAACACTTGTTAAGGAACTTCAGATACCATTTATTTTCTTCATTATAGATTTACTACACTGTCTGAACAACCTTTTCAGTGTGTATATACTACAATTTTAAAATATAGTATTTTAGACATATAAACAGAATTGACAATATAATGACACATCATAAAGTCATATGTATCAAGTTAAGCTATTTATTTTATTTAAAGAATTAGTTTATTTCTGAAGTATCTGTTTGTTATTAACTATTCAACAATACAGAAGTGTAAAATCTAAACAGTCTCTCGTCAACCTCCTGAAACATTGAATTATGAAAATATAATGAAAATTCCAAAAGGCAATATAACGAGATAGATAAGTATACTATGTTCCTTTGTAGAAAATATTAATATAAAAATGCCAATCCTCCCAACATTAATAGATAATTTAATACCATTCAAAGATATGTTGCTAGGAATTGTCATGGCCGAATGAAGGAAACACCACCCAGTCCTGCGCCAGCCTCCCGATTGTTGTTATCTTTGAGCCCATTGTTGTCCCCACGGTGTCAATCCATCTTGTTGATCTTCCTCTTTTTCGTTGACCGTTCCTGGAGCTGGGCCCTCCTGAAAACATGTCCAGAGGACATGAGGCAAAGTCTTACCATCCTTGCTTCAAAGCATTCCGATTGTACTTCCTCCAAGAGAAATGTATGTATTTTTTCTGTAGTGCATGATATCATCAATGGTCTTCACTAACACCATGGCTCAAATGCCTCATTAATTCTTCAGTCTGCCTTCTTCCTTAGCCGGCTTTCACATGCACATCAGGCCATTGGAAGTACCACGGTTTGGGTGAATCCAGGCCTTAGTCCTCAAAGGGATGTCTTGGCTTTTTAACATTGTAAAGCGGTCTTCTGCAGCTGCTTTGCCAACTGCGGTGCATCCTTTGATTTCTTGACTGGTGCTTCTGCAACCGTTGATTGTGGATCCAAAAAAAGCGAAATCCTTGAAAACGTCAGTGTGTTCTCATGATTTTATTGATGGGTCCAGGGATCGGGACTTTCATTTTCCTTACACTGAGGAGTAATGAATCCAGAGGCCGTGTTCTTTGAGCTTCATCGGTGACTACTCAGCGTCCTCTTCCTTGTCAGTAAGCAAGGCTGTGTCCTCCGAAAGGCGAGGGTTGTTAATGAGTCTTCCTCCAATCACAAGGCCACATTCCTTCCTCCATCGTACGGCTTCTCCTCGGAGTGAAGAAGCACGGTGACAGGCTACAACGGGGACACTCACCTCTCCTGATTTTAAATTATGCAGCATCCCCTTAAACCATCAAATGGCTGCTTCTGGTCCAGGTGAATGCATAAGCACAATGGAGTGTTCCGGAATGCCCATTCTTCTGAATTGTGACAGGTAGGTTTGGTATCAACTGGGTGGGCCAGGATCCTCAGTGGTTTGGCAGTGAGGCCTCCTCCATAAGGGGTAGGTCAGAACCTGATGACATCTCCTTGAGGGTGTGGCCTATTTCATATCTATCCATAAAAACTGGGGAACTGGCTCACCTCTTTATCCCCAAGCAGGCCTCAATCTTTTGTCTCGTTCCTTGGGACTTAGGCTAGTTGCCCAACATGTGGTCTGCCAGCCCTGGGAGCTGTTGGTGGCTTACCATGCTGCCTGCTTTAGATCCACTCAACTCTGCCTCACCTGGCCTGTGATCTGCTGGCTTCCGTCCTTTCCCAGCCTTGCTATCAGCACCCCTTCTTATACATTTCTTTCTTATACATGCACGGATGTCACCAGACGTGTTTCTCTGGACAATCCCGCCTGACATGGCAATGCTATGCATAGTCTTACACAGTCGAGTGCCTTTCATAATGAGCAGAACCCACGTCAACATCTTCCTCACACTCTCTGCCTTCTGCTAAGAGGAAAGGAAACATTGTTCTGTGGTTCTGTAGCATCAGCAATAAGATCTCTCGTCCCACGTCCTCTAAATCTGGCTTGAAGTTCTCGCTGCTCCCTGTCTGTGTTAAGAAATAGAGCACCGTTTTAATTACATAAAAGGATAATATAGTTCAAAAGGAAAGTGAGCTGATTCCAGGAACCCAAGAGGAAAGCGAATTTTGGGAATAATGAGGGCAACAAATGCATAGATGTGCTTTACACAATTGATCTATGTATTGCAATGAATTGTATGAGCCCCAATAAATTGATTTTTTTTAAAGGATAATATAGTTCATATAAAAGAAATGAATGTCTGAGCAGCAAAATTATAAGATTTAAAGGAGGAGAAGCCCTCATCTTGACTGACCGACATTAAAACTTACCAACACTGAAAAGCCATTAGAACCCAGCAATATAGCACTATCATCCAGGGATTAGGGGGACATTTTTTGCCTGGACAAGAAATCTAGAATCCGGGAAACAAAGGCAATTTTTTACAGTACACAAAATAGAAATATGTGTTTCTATGTGTCAGGGTACATTTCTATACGTAAGCACATCCATGTATTTGCAACTACTTTCATAAAGATCATAGACAAGAAAACTCTATGGAGTTGTTCCCTTCTGTAACAGACGAGGTCTCCATGAATCAGAATGGCAATAGAGTTTGAATTTTTATAGGTACATAAACACATACACACATGCACTCTCTTCAGACATACATCCACTCATTCATAGACATACAACCATTGACACGCACCCAGACCCACACAAACACACTCACACACGTGTGTGTGCACGCACACACTGCCTGGCATTGGCTTAGATCCTCTTACTAACTAGCTTGGTGGACGGTGCTGGGTTACTCCAAGGGGACTGTGGGCAGCAGGGTTTCAATCCTTTGGCAGGGCTCCCTCCCAGGACAGAGGGTCTGGGGAGGGGTGGGGGCTACTGGGCAGGCGCCTCTTGATTTATGACTGTTCTGAGGCCACCATTTGGATCAGCAATGTCACCGAGGCCATTAGCTGTCTGGGAAGGGCTGTAAAACACGCCTGGCTTGGCACCCTCTGCTCCGGCCAGGCTTGCCCCTGCAGTCACCCTGCCTCCCAGGACAGTTCCTGAATACCAAAGGCAGAGTCTAAGGAGTCAAGGACAACAGGAAAAGAAAGCCCTCAGGACTCCTGAGGTGTTTACCCACCTCAGTGATGAGGTCAGGTGTTCTATGGGGGAGGAGCAGGTAGTGGGGAGGAGTTGTCGGTAAGCTAAGGCAAATTGGAATATGCTCTGCCAGCACCTAGCCACAGCCAGTAGGGCCTAAGGGTATAGAGAGGGCTAGGGCTCCTCAAGGAGGGCCTGAGATGACCCCTGACTGCCCACCCCCCCCCCGCCCCCCGTGAGTTCTGCTGTTGCCCAGAGCTCCCCACACACACAGGATGCCAGATCCACCCAGCACACCAAAGCCAGAGCCCAGAAGCTGGTTACGCGCGGCTACCTGTGTGGTGTGCATAAGACAATCCTGAGCTCGTAGTCTGCAGTGGGCTGGAGACTTCCCTGTCCCAGGCACCTTGGTGAACTCCCTGGAAGAATCCTCCTGAGCATTCCTTTCAGTAGCCTCCTGCGCATGCAGAGCGCCTTTGAGCGACACCCTCTGCTGGGACAGATTCCCGAGAAATCCTTCAAAGCCCAAACCAAAATAGCCAACTCACTGCCATCGAGTCGATGCCAACTCATAGCCACCCTAGAGGACAGGCAGGACTGCCCCCTGGGTTTCTCGGGAGCAGAATGACTCATCCTTCTTCCCTGGAAGCATGGAATTGTCCCCCAGAGCTGTGAAGCTCCCTCCTATGTTCGAAAGCCTGGAGGCGCCCAAGCCCACTGTCCCCGCGCAAGGAGCGACATGAATGTTGCTGAGGTGCAAAAGGGCCTGGCGTGGGCAACACGTTGAAGACATCCGTGCTAATGGGCAGAAAGGCACGCACGTAGGTGAGGGTAGGAGGTGAATAACGGCCACACCTTGCAGCTTCGGGACCAGGATTTGGGGTTGTCATTGAGGGCACTGGGGAGCGATGGATCTTCCGGAGAAGAACGATGTAGTTTGACTTGATCCCAAGTCCCTGGCCACCTCATTGAGCACGTGGCTATTATTGCAATAGAGAAGAGGGGGAGCAGGGGACAGGGACAGAAAGTGGGGAAAACATTTTACAACATGTCAGAGACTGACTACCAAGCTCCAGTTTGTTCCAAGAACACTGTCAGCAACCAGTGTTCAACCAAGAGCCCGGGGTTCATTCATTCCATACGTCGTCGTTCATGTTCCCCAGTCACAGAACATGAGACACAGTACAGGTCTTCCCAACCAGGAGTGCACAGATCAGTCGAGGAGGAGGAAAGGGAAGTCCAGGGAGTTGGAATCAGCATTGGTAGAGCTCCTACTGCATGCCAGGCCCAGATTTGGGTAGCCAGCATTCAGGATACCATTTTGGCCTCACAAGCATCCGGCAGGGGAGGTATTTCTGATCCCATTTAACAGACCAGGAAACTGAGACTGAGTGTAGGTGGGCGGAGCGTGGTGAACATGAGAAGTCTCTTGCGCAAGTTCTCATGAAGGGCTCTCGGCCCAGGACAGGCTTCAAAGTGACAGAGAGCAGGCTGGGGTACTTCAAGGGTAATTTCCATCCTTGTCTTCAGGCCCGGTGAGTTTGTGAAGTTCCCAGAAAGGATGAGACCCTGGGGGATTGGACCAAGGGCCCAGCCGTGCCTCCCCTGCAGCCTGTGATTAATGCCTGACAGTCCGTTCAGTTGCAGGGAACTCATCAGACTAATATTTCCTGATGTGAACTCAGCGTCGCCCTAGAATGAGAAATCCCAGCCCCCTCGGCGTTCTGTGCCCCAGATGAATGGGCTCCCGTCCCGGAGCCTGTGAGTGATGCTGCCCGACAGGGAGGTCGATAAAGGCCCTTCATCAGCAGAACCGTGGCCTCTCCCAGCCCTGGCTTCCTCTCCACACTGTTCCCTTAGGGCTGGCCTGGCCACCGGCGTTGGGAGAAAGGATGCCCATAAAGAGAAGGGTAGGCCTTCCTTTAGCCCTGTGTGCGGTGGGATCAGTGGGAAGGCAGGGTCTGCCTTGACTCTGGAGCTCTGGAGATCCCCACAAGGACATGTGCATATAGTCTGAGGCTGTGAGCAAACACCTGCTTAAGGCAACCAGGTTTCGTGGAAGGGAACTGGGCTGTGTGCAACCAAATGGTTCTAGGAATGAAACAAACTACAGCCTTTCCCAGTGACCATCACCACCACCACCACCAAAACACACTGCCATCGAGTCAGTGCTGCCTCACGGGACCCCCTATGGGTTTCCAAGACTGTAACTGTTTGGGGGAGTAAAAAGCCCAGTCTTTCTCCCAAGGAGCGGGTGGTGACTTCGAACTGCTCACCATGCGGATCGCAGCCCAACATGTGAGCCCGAGCTCCTGTGGTAGCAATGGAAAAGAAACAGAACAACCAGTACTGTTTAATGAGCACTTCCCATGTGCCAGGTATGGAGTATTCCATCTGCACACAATCGTATTCAACTTGTCCAATGCTCCATGGAGCGCAGAGACATTATCCCATTTTGCAGATGAGAAAGGTGAGACCTAGATACCCAGAAAGTGGAAACGGGGTGGGGTGGGGCTGAACCCTGGATTTCCCTGCCTTCACACCTGTGCTTTGCACCCCTCATCATCTAGCCATTCAAGCGCTCTCTGGAAACAGTGTCTGGCCGGGCTCTGGGCTGAGTGCGGGCATGCACCAGGGCCGGCATGGCCCCTGCCTTCCTGGAGCTGTTCCAGGGGGATCCAGCACCGAGCCACGTGATTGGGGTACGTGGGTAAAGGAAGCAAGCAAAATGGGTGAGTTGTAAACCTTGGACGGAGATGGGTTGCCCAAAGAAGGTCTTCTTAAAGCACTGAAACTTCAGGAGAAGGAGGCAGGATCCTTTCCTGCCCTGCCCACCATTCTCTCGTGGGAGAAGCCGGTCTGACGCCAGAGTGGGTCTGAGAACAAGTCTTCCTCGTCATGCGCTCAGGTACCAAGAAGTCAGAGCTGCAGGGCAAAGCGCTGGAGGTCAGGTGAGGGGGAAGCAAGAAGCCATCCCATCCAGCAGTCGACGCAACTGGGGTCAAAGGGAAAGGACTGGAAGGCACGAGGGATCTCTTGGGCGGCAGGCAGCCAGAGTGCTGCTGTGTGGTTCCTGACCGAGTGGTCGGTTGCTGGCTTGAAAGTAGAGTTCGAGAAGGTAGGCCCTCAGCCAGAAGCCGGGTCTCAGGGAGCAGTTGTGGCCCTGAGAGGTAGGAGCCGAGATAGGATCCCAGACCCAGCCAAGCAGGGCGATGTCAGGGCAGAGTTGAAGGCCCAGCTGAGAAGAGGTCGGAGGGAAAGTCAAATCCCAGCCAACACAGAACCAGAGCTCAGGACCACCGTGCACCAGTTGCCTTCCAGTCAGTTCTGACTGCTGGCAACGCCGTGAGTTTCAGAGTGCAGCTGCCCACCACCGGGATTTTCGGTGGCTGGTTGCTTGGAAGTCAATTACCAGGTCTTTCTTTTGAGGTGCCTCCAGGTGGATTTGAACCTCCCTTTCCTATCCCTTCAGTGAACAGAGTCCAGGGACTCTGGACTCTGGAGTGAAGGATGAAAAAAGTAACCCCCCAAAACTCACTGCCAATGAGTCAATTCCAGCTCGTAGCAACCTTGTAGGCTCTGGGGCCTCTGAGATTCTAACTGTTTATGAGACTAGGAAGCCTCCTTTTTCCCCCTAAGGAGCAGCTGGTGGTTTCGAATTGCTGACCTTGTGGTTAGCAGCCCAAGGCATAACCACTACACCACCAGGGCATAGCCAGGGCTATCTGTTAGTGGTTCTGTGACCTACTGGGAAGGGCAGGGAAGGCCTAGCGGGGCTGCCAGGAGCCAGTAATAGGAGGACGCAGAGGCAAGCTGCTGCTGTTCTTCCTCCTAAAGGACCCTTCCTCTTTCTGCAAGTTGCCAGTGGCTTCCTGACTTGTTCAGCTTCTTGAAGCATCAAGTATGAATTCCCTCAGCTCCTCTCAACCGCTCCCTAAGCCTCTCCTCATCCCAGCTCCCGTCTGCTGCTCAACTCTCGCTGAGCCTGACCCACGCAGGCTATTCCTCCGACCCTGAGCACTTATTCCTGAGCCTCACCCCGTTCTGAACCCTGCCTCATCCTGACCCTTCATTCACTTTTGACCTGTCCCTGACCAAGGCTCACCCCAATCCTGTCTCTGAGCCTCCGTCCCTCCCTGGACATTATCCCTCCAGCCCTCTGCTCCACCACCCTATTTCTGACTCCTGATCCATCCCTGCCCATCCCTTACCCGTCTCAGATCCTCCCCAACCTTCAGGTGGGCCCGGCTTCTGGAAAGGGGGGGGGTGTGTCAAGCTCATAAGACAAAGGCATCACCCGCTCAGATTGCTTAGAACCGGTTTTAAAACCAAGGGACCAGAAAGCAGATGGGGATTTCAAAACGATCACATTCAAATGCCAGGCACAGCCAAGTTATGGTTTGGGGCATCAGAAGAGCGGTCCCCTCGATGGGACAAGGGAGGGTGAAGGTGGGCTGAGGGCATGGGGGTGGGTTTCTAGGGCCTGGTGATGCTCCATTCTCCGAGTTGGGTGTAGGTCACCCCCACTGTATCTAGTTGGTGAGGATTAATTAAGCCACCTACGTATGCTCTTTGCACATTTCTGTGGCTATGTCAGTCTTCAACAAGAAGCTGGTAAAAATGTCCCATGGTACCTGTAGGGACAAGGCCACCTTGGAGGGCGGTCAGCCTGGCTCTAACTGCCACAGGCCCCTTGGGAAGCAGTGTGACTCTCAGTGTTCCCACACCAGGCATTTGCCCCCAGTAGGCACCGACAGTGAGCCCCACAATACGCCCCACTGTCCACCGGGACCCTGACTCAGTGCCAGCTGCCTTTCCTACCCAAACAGCTGTATTTTTCAGGTCCAATATGACAGGCTCAATCTATTCCTGTTATATATTTCCCGGTAAATGGACAAGGTGAAAGCAGTGTCAGCTCAAATCACTATCATGACACTTAATTCTGATTTACTGCACCTTTTGCTGCAATCTTGAAAGTGCCTGCGTCCGGGCAGAGCTGGATTGCCCAGCCAGGCCCCACGGGGTCGACATTAAGATCAGCTTCAATAAAAGAATTTAGGGGAAGGCAGCCCCAGGTGAGCAGGGGGCAAGCTGGGGCCCAGAGGACGAGCCTGCAGAGATGGCGAAGCTGCCGCACACCCACACCCCCTCCCACCGCCTCTCTGTCCCCAGCCCTGTGTGCGCAGCAGCTGGGAGATTTATGGAGGCCCCATAAACGGGTTTTACAGACAGCTGTTAGAGCGTGCGGAGCAAGGCTTGGCTGTCGGGGGACCTCGTCGCAGGCTTACAGCCAAGACACTTAAATATTATGGCTCCACCATATATAAAAAGTGTGCTGTGCCCGTCCTCTGCCGCCTGCCTTCTGACCCAGGAGTGTGGGCTATGACCAGAAAACAGCCCTGCTCTGCAGACATACAATGCCCGCAGTTCTCTGGGCTGGCCCCCTGCAAGCCAGGCGGAGAGCCGCTGGCAGGGCTGGCAGCACTGGGGCAAGGACACTCATCTAGACCATAGCGCCTGGCATGTGCTGACCCCTCCTGCTCCTGCTCCTGCCCCTGCCCTCCTGGCTCGTGGGGCCCAGCATAGCTCCCCATGTTCTTTTATCCTCAGGACCTTGGTCCAGCTGGTGCCTTGACATCTGCACCCCTCAGGACCACTGCCCTGGGAACTCTCCCCCACCTTGGCTTCACCTGACCAGTTGGTACCCACCCTCCCAGAACTTAGCCTACGTTGTTGCTTTCTCAAAAGTATCTTGCTGACCGACTCCAGAAGTAGGTCCCCTGTTAAAGAAGGCTCATAGCCACCACCACCCGCAGGACTTCTTCATAACATTTATAACAATTGTAATTAAATCATTATTGCTGTCATTATGTGTTTAATGTCTGGCTTCCCTGCTGGACCATAAACTCGGAGGAAGCAGGGACTGTACCTGAATGCATCCCGAGTGCTTTTGCAGGGCCCGGCACTCTGGCAATGCAATGTTCGCTGCATGAATGAATGGCCCGATGGAGACGCGGAGACAAATCAACCCAACTTTCAGTCGCAGCATACGGCAAAACGTGCTCGGTGCCCCCAGTGGGAGAAAAGTCTGTGGGTGTTCCGCTAAGGACAGCCCCTTTGGCCAGGGGGAGCGGCCACTCCTTCCCAGTCAGCTCTGACTGCTGGCAACGCCGTGAGTT
>NW_022103919.1:1118985-1125857 GCF_000313985.2 Echinops telfairi
AATGAGGGCGGTTGGAGTGGAGACCCAAAGCCCATCTGTAGACAATTGGACACCCCCCTACAGAGGGTTACAAGGAAGGGACAGTTCAACCAGGATGCAGTATAGTACCGACAAAAAACATCATTCCCCTAGTTCCTCAATGCTTCTCCCCTCCCCCACCCCAGTACCATGACCCAGTTCTACCGTACAAATCTGGCTAGACCAGAGTACACACATTGGTACAGATAAGAGCTCTCCACACATGGAATTCAGGACAGAGAAACCCCTCAGAAACAGTAGTGGGAGTAGCAATACCATGAGGGTAGGGGGATGGTGAGGTCGAGGGGCTGGGAGGGGGAGAAAGGGGGAAACTCATTGCAAGGTTGGATATATAACCCACCTCCCAGGGGGATGAATAACAGAAATGTGGGTGAAGCGAGACAGCAGAGAGTGTAAGACATGAAATAACAATAATATATAATTGATCAAGGATTCACAAGGGTGGGACGGCTGGGGAAGGAGGTGGGGGGAAGAGGAGCTGATACCAAGGGCTCAAGTAGAAAGAAAAGGTTTGGAAATGTTGATGGCACAAGTGTGCTTAATACAATTGAATGATGGGTTGTCACAGATTCTTAAGAGCCCCCCACCAGTAAAACTATTAATTTAAAAAAATTAGTTGAAAGGTATGAAGACTTGTTTTAAGGCCTTGATCATTGCCTGTTTTCATGTGTATTTTATCACTGCGAACCCCCAATTTATCATGGATTCTAGCTTCAATAAATGACACTGAAAAAAATTCATTCTACCTTTATGCCTTTAGAGCCCTGGTGGTGTGATGGCTATGTGATAAGCTGCTAACCACAAGGACATCAGTTCAAAACTACCAGCCACTCTACAGGAGAAAGATGGGGCTTTCTACTCCCATAAAGAGTTACAGTCTCGGAAACTCGCAGGGGTAGTTCTACCCGTCCTAGAGGGTCACTATGAATCAGCATTAACTGTGTGGCAGCACGTCTGGGTTTGGTTTTGTTTTAGTTTTTAAGCTCTAAGCTCTTTGTGAGTAGGAAGGGGGCAGGGAAAGCTACTCCGCTCCCTAAGTGGGCGCACACTCCCATGCTTTCATCATCTGTAGAAGGATAAGTTCGGCTGTTTGAAGTCACCAACATTCAATCCTTCGGCATATAAAAATGGATTTCCATAAGGGTGTCATTTAGCTAGAGAGGAGGGGGGAAAAGGGCTCCCCAAGTGTTTGGAGAACACTAGAGCAGTTGTCTGAGGAGTTGGGATCAGAGCCAGAATGAAGGAACATTCCCCATGCCTACACTAGGAACTCCTCCAAACATGCTCCCAGCATAACCAGCATTTCTACCGAGCTGTGAGTGTTATGTATGCCCTATTCAGGTCCCCTAAGAAGGGGAATGTCCATCTGTGATTGCCCTGTCCCATTTTACTGCCGTGTATTGACTGGGCCTGTGGGGGGGCGGGGGCGGTTGGTCTTTTAGGTTCATAGATCATTGAAACAAGATGAGCTGGAACTTCAAGTTGCTTCGGCAACCCAAATCACGTGGAGGGCGCTCTACATATAGAGGGTGGAGGGGCTGAATGTGTGGCAGACAGAAAAGTCGAGTGGAGTCGATTATTTTGTTGATCACCCATGCTCCATGCCCTTGAAGTCAGTCTTGGCCAGGTGATTTGCTGTGGCCAGTGCAATGTGGGTGGAGGTGACAAAGCTGATTCTAAGCAGAGCTGATTTACACCTGGCCATACTCTCTTCCCTCTGGCCTAACAACAAGGTTCCCAATAGAAGCTCCTTCAGCAGCCTGAGTTCTAGAGGAAAGAAAATGTGCTGCCAAGTCGCTGCTGACACAGGTTGGGCAAGGACGATGAGTGAAAAATCCACTTTGATCATTGTGAGAAGGTGCGAACTTGAGTTTGGGTTACTGCAGCACAGTCTGGTGGATATTGGTTCATAACATGGTATGCAGACAGCTTAATACAGAGCCTGACTCAATCATTATGTTTCCGTGTGTGTGTGTGTGTGTGTGTGTGTGTGTGTGTGTGTGTGTGTGTGTTTAGTCCTAAGAGTCATATGAAAGACCTGGAGACAAAAATACCTCCAGTTCAGTTCAGTCAAGAATTCAATGTAACTAGAATAAAAGCTACATAAAGGGAGGTGATGCCGCATGAAAATTCAAAAGGGGGATCTGGTTATGAAAGATTGGAATAGAAACAGTTTATCTACTGGGCCCATTTGGAAATTGCAAACGTATGCCCTCTGCTAGCATTCCAAGAGGAGCCCTGGTGGTACCGTGGTTACAAGTTGGGCTGCAAACTGCAAGGTCAGCAGTTTGAAACCACCAGCCACTCAGGGGGAGAAAGATGGGGCTTTCTACTCCTGTAAAAAGAATCTCTGTCTCAGAAACTCACAGGGGTAGCTCTACCCTGTCCCAGAGGGTCGCTGTGAGTTGGCATCAACTTGATAGCAGTGAATGTGGTTTTTTATTTAGCATCCCCCAAATAAGCATTAGTGGTCCAGTGGTTAACAGCAAGATCAGTGGTTCAAACCCACCAGGTGCTCCCCAGAAGCAAGATGAATCTGTCTATTCCCATAAAGACTTCTCACTGCCATAATGCCAACTCATAAGGACCCTATAGGACAGAGTAGAACTGCCCCCTGTGTTTCAGAGACTATAAATTTTTATGGGAGTAGAAAACTCAGTCTTTTTTCCTCAGAATAGCTGGTGGTTTTGAACTGCTGACCTTGCAGTTAACTGCCCAACCTTTAACTGCTACACCACCCTAAGGAGCAATTCTACTCTGTCCTATCGGGTTGCTATGAGGCAGAACCAACTGGATGGCAGTGGATTTTAATATTCTAGTGGTTCTAAGACCCCATGTCCCCATAGTATTGCTTTTCTTTTTCTTCCCGCTCATCTCCTCTTCTTCCCCAGCTGTACTCCCGCCCTCCTCACATCTACATGTTAAGACAGACCCTCGGCCAGCGCTGAGATTACTGGTAGTCTCACAGAGTAAATCAGAGAATCTCATCTGTCCACCAGAGGGAGGACCTGTGTTTCTGGCTGCTGGTCTCTCTGTCAACAATGTGACGGCTGAAAGCAGACTAGCCCACAGCAAGCCGTGTGAAAGGAATAATTGATAGATTTTACTACACTAACATGTAAAACTTCCAGACGACAGCTGACACCATAAACAAGCTGGAAACAAGCGATACCCTGGGAGAAAATATTTGCCATTTATATAACCGATAAGAGATTAACATCTAGAATATATAAAGAATTCTAACAAATCAATAAGAAAAAGACAAACAGCCCAATAGAACATTCAGCAAATGATTTTTTTTTAAAGTCAATTTATAGAAAAGGAAATTCAAATGGGCAATAAACTTGAAGAATGTTCAATTTCATGAGTAATCAAGGAAATAAAACATTAAACAACCATGAACTATATTTCATGTATCAGGTTGGCCAAATAAAATAATAATGTTAACAGTTGGTGTGAAGAAGTGTGTAAATTGACAGGACCACTTTGAAGGCCAGCGGGTGCCCACGTTAGTATCTGTCCTGAAGAAAACATTTGCACACGAGCACAAGCAGGCCTCTGTGAGGATGTTCACTGCGGTGTGGTTGCTAAGAGTAAATCCAGGCAGGTGAGGGAAATGTCCATCCAGAGGGAATGAGCTAGATAAACTGTGGTATGGCCATGCCCCAAATTCTATGGCTCAGAGTTGACTGGTGGCAATACAGTTGGTTTGGTGTATGGACGTACTAGGACGTTGAAAAGAAAGAGGCAAAATAAGTGACCAATCACAAAAACAAAGTGTGAGATCTCTTGTAGAGACAAAGGAGGGACCACATAAACCAACGCCAAAACGCACTGCCATAGAGTCAATGCCGGCTCATTGTGAGCCTCCAGGACAAGGTAGAGTACGACCACCTGGGGTTTCGGAGACTAACTCTTGACAGGCGTAGAAAGCCTGACTTCTTCCGAAAGAGCATCTGGTGGTTTCAAACTGCAGACCTTGTCGTTAGCAGCTCAGCACGCAACCTCTATGTCACCAGAGCTCCTGGAAAACCGCACACAGGTTAAAAAAAATGTTTTTTAATGAGGATAGATGCATCTTCAGAAGACGTGAAAGGATGGTTCAAAAGTAAGTACGAGTAATAAAGCCTGAGGCTGCAGAACTAGAAGTTGTGTGTTCAGGTGGCAGGAACGGTAGGAGGAGATGTTGGCTTTCCTGGTAATATTTCTATCCTTTTTACAGAAAAGAAAAAGGAGTAGAACTGTATAGCTTGTGTAATTAATTGGTTTGTGTAGTCAAAATTAATTATTTACAGAGAAGAACAGGCTGTCCGGCAACTCAGGGCACCCCACCCCCCCTCCACTCACAGAAATGTAGGGGTGACCCAGAAGCCATATTTCAGAGTGGAGAGGGCAGAGAAACACAAGTGTTCAGGATAAACAGTAACTAACAGCACCAGGGTCTCAGTGCCTTAGCACAACAGGAAGCTCTTCACCACTCAATGCACAAGTCAGTGGGTCTTTGAGAGGAGATGATGGCCTGGGAGTCTGCTTGGTGTGGTCATTCGGGATGGAGGGCCTCTCTGCGCTGCGTTCCTGTCATCTTCTGGTCTTCTCTGTGCTTGATTGGGGAGTGTGGGGAACAAGGGAGGCTTCCTCAGGGGATTAAAGAACTATGCCTGAAAGTAGCCTGTCCCTCCCTCCATGCTACACACATTCCATTGGCAAGAACTTCATCACACGGTCTCACTTAACTGCAAGGGAGGCTGGGAAATGTAGTCTAACTGTGCGCTCAGGGAGTGCAAACTGGCTTCGTGATAACCCAAGGGGGCTCTAGCTCCTCATACGTTTTGTTCAGGACATAGTCCTGCCCACCCTCTCCCTCCACCCAAGCTAGTTCCTCCAAGACACACTGGCACTTGTCAGATTAGGACCATCCTCTGAACCCAGACTCACTGGCCAGGTCCTGAAGAGCAGAGGGAATTCTCCCCCACCTCATGCCTACATGTCCATCCTATTTCTAGTCTATGGGGTAACTCCTTTCCTCAGGGGAAAGTTCACATGGTCAGAAATGACTTGGAAAGTGTCTTCCACCAGAAAGCAACAAGAAGCTCTGAGAAGATTGAGCAGTGTACGGACATGACAAAATTTATGCCTGAGAAAGGGGTGATGGGATAGCAGAGAGGCGGAGGGCGGAGGGTACGAAGCTGTGCCTGCTGTGGTCTCAGCAATGGAAAACTGGACCAAGGCAAGAGACGGGACTTAGAAGGAAGCCATGGAGCACATGGAAGAGGTCTTACAGAGATAGGCACTTTAAGATGGGGGGACAAGGTGGGAACATAAGGGTGCCTCCCTGGTTTGGGGTCTGACCATCTGAAAGGGCTGTGGTTCCTGCCATCAAGAGAGGAAATGGAGTGAGGTAGGGGGCAGGTGAGTAACTCTGTGGACATCCAGACAGAAATGTCCTATGGACAATTGAACAAACAGGTGTGGAACTCAGGAGCAAGGCGAAGCTACAGGTAAATATCTAAGGATTATAGATGGTAGCTGAATGAATGGGATCACTCAGGGTCAGTTGATTGTTGGGGGGCGGGGGGCAGGAGAGGACTGGGAGACACCTAGATTTCCTCAAAACAGGCAAAGAACTTATCCTTGTACTTCCCAGGACCTGAACATTGTACCAGACACGGGCTGGTCTCTGATACAGGGCGGAGGAGCTGGTCCAGGTGAGGGATGCCTTGCAAACCCTGGCATCTTCCTGGAGGAGGAAGTCATAGGTGGGCCACAGACTTTCTGAGAGTGAGTGACTGGGCCCATGGAATTAAAACCTGTGAGTGGAGCTGTCTTGGGACAGGAGTATAGTCAGGGCAGGCAGAGCTGGCTTCGTGGGCACGTGGCCTATGCAGTTGTTGAGAACATCCTACCTAGAAACCTCCACGGTTGGTTTGACGCTCTGCTCTTGGCATTTTGAAATCCGTAATAATTTTATCTCAGGACCTGGGTTTTGTAAGTGAAGTCCAATGGGACGACGGAGCACGTGCATGAATGGAGGAGATATGCACAATGTGGGCACGTGTCCACAGGCTCTTGCCTCCACATTTGCATATAGCATCCTGCTGCCCCATGAGAATAGAATTCTGATGGACCCATCGTGCATAGAGACTCAAAACAATGACAGGGCAAGTGTGTCCCCTTGACGACTGAGCAAGTGGGGTTCCAGAAAGCCTCTCCTCCCATTAGAATCAGGGCTTCACTTCAAATGCAGAATGGAGAAAAAGGCATTCCAAGAAACTCAAAGGACCGAAGAGCCCTTTCATACCTGTGGCAGTTACATAATCTCCTGTCAACTTGCGAAGGGGTGGAGTCTAGCCTGTCAATCAGGTCTCAGGTTGATGGCCTCATTTGGAGGCGAGAGGGAGATGAATAGCTCACTGGAGGCCAGCTACACTCTCTCTGTGAGACATTCCTGTTGACAAGACACATGGAGCTATGGTGATGGAGCCAGAGCTCTGGAGCTGGAGGAGCCACATGGGGACCTACGCCAGTAATGGAGATGCTTCCATCAGCACTGGATCCACAAGACTTTCCACCTACTGGCCTGTGATCCTCCTGTATTTGGCATTATTGCATGGCTGTGTGAGTCTGAAGAGGAATCATGAGACTGGTATCGGGCATATGAGCTAATATCAGACTTATGGACTTGTTCTTGACTGGGCTGGGATGTTTTCTCAATATACAATTACTCTTTATATAAAGCTCTTTCTTATAAACATATGAGTGTCTATGAATTTGTTTTTCTAGTCAACCTGGACTAACATAGTACCTTTTCTTATTGGTATTACTTCTCTGTGCTA
>NW_022103919.1:1126098-1136676 GCF_000313985.2 Echinops telfairi
TGTGTGTGTGTGTGTGTGTGTGTTTATTTATATGAGCCACAAAATTTGTGCATAACTTTGCTGATTCTGCATTTGAATTAACTGCTTATATATTTGCATTTAAAGTTGGTATTGCAAAATAAAAAGATGAATGGTGACAGTCATAATCATAACTTAAAATTTTAATATTTCTTTACCAAGAGTGACATTAAATCTCAAATTGAAAAGGCTACAGTAAGTCAAGAGAGAGGCTGGAGGGCAGGGGGCCAGGGCGGGGAGCGGGGGAGGCGGCCGAGCTTTCTACTCAGCTTTTACTACTTTAAACAGCCTTGGCGGCCCCGTGGGTTACATGGTGGGCTGGAACCACAAGGTCAGTGGCTCCAAACCACCAGCTGCTCTGAGGGAGAAAGATGAGGCTTTCTGCTCTAGTAAAGAGTTACAGTCTCAGAAGCCCACAGGACAGTTTCCCTTTGTCCTATAGCAGCAGTTCTCAACCTCTGGATCGCGACCTCCTTGGGGTTGAATGACCCTTTCACAGGGGTCACCTGATTCATCATAGTAGCAAAATGACAGGGATGAAGTAGCAATGAAAATAATGTTATGGTTGGGGGGGTCACCATCACACGAGGAACTGTATGACAGGGTCGCGGCATGAGGAGGTTGAGAACCACTGTCCTAGAGGGTGGCTATCAGTGGGAACCCACTCAATGGCAGTGAGAACAAGGAGGCCACATTCTCATTTTAGACCGAGCCCTGCAAACTCTGTAGTGAGCCTGGGGGGCAGGCTTTCACGTGGACTCTCAGGACCCAAAGAGGGGCTGCGTCCCAGCGAAAGCATTTTGGTTGACTTGTGCCTGAGCTCTTCTGGAAACTGGCTCTGCTCTCTGTCGCTGATGGGATACGCAGACTGCCCAGTGGTTAAGAGCTAAATTTTACCCGATCTGCCTTGATGAAAATCCCAGCTTATCTTCTTCTGGCGGTATAGCCTCTCTGGGCCTCTGTTTGGCTGTCTCTTGAATGGGGATTTGGATAATGGCCTACAAGGGCTGCCAAGTGTTTGCAACAGCCCTGGGAACCTACCACTGGGGCTCAAGATCCATGAGCTAGTATTGTGATAGCGGTTTCCTCTCTTGTAAATTGTGACAATTAAAGATTTGGCCCAACTTGCCCTGGGCTGAACTGGTTCCAGGGTTCTGGGCACGGCTGTGAAGGCAACAGAGTTCTGGAGGCAGGTTGGGAGGAGTGGGTGAAAGCATCCATTGGTCTCCATGCCCCTGAGTGCCTGTTTTGTGGGTCCCTGTGTTTCTGTGTCAGGGTCTGTGTGTCTGCCCAGCTGGATGTCTGGCCTTTGGGCATTCTGTGTTCTTGAAGCTGCAGTGACGGGGCTCCTGGGGCTCAGGGTATTGTGTGCAAAGACCTTGATGGTGTTCTGGGTCCACCTAACCCTGCCAGAAGTTTGTCTGTGAGCTGGTTTGTCACTCGGGATGTGGTAGGTCTGGGGAACTGGGATCTGATCACGTCTAGGTCTTTGTGAATGTGGGTCTTGGCGTGTGCATCTGTAGAGCTGAGATCCACCTGTTTCTGGGCCTGTGTCTTGAAGGCAGGATTTGAAGGGAGAGGGGAAGGATCATATTAATTTGCAATTTGAAAGAAGCACTGTGTTTACGAGAGCGAAAGAACAGGGGGTTCAACATATGTTGGCGATGACGGTGAGGGGACAGCTGGTGAGGCTGGGCTGGCTCCAGTGTGAAGTCTGTGGCATGTTGGTGTCTTTAAAACTGTCACAAAACCAGAGACAGAAGTAAAACAATGGGGCGGAGGGGGATCTGCGGGTGGGGGTGGGGAGAGGAGGATGCACCAGGGTCTGGGAGGGTGGAGTCCTCTTTCGGGCCTCTTTGTCTCTGAGACATAGCAGACCCTTTCAGCCCCAGACCCCTTCTGTCTCTCCACCCAGTGCTTCGCAGCTGAAACGGATCTGCAGCCTGAGACCCGGAGCTATGGGTCGGACAACTCTGACAGAGCCAGAGTTGTGTACAAGCACTTTACAAGCATCTTCCCTGTTCCTCCCCGAGACACTGACAAGGAGTGATGCTTATCCACGTTCGAGACTTGAGAAACGGAGAGCCAGTGAGACACAAGGCCTTGTTCAAGGGTACAGCAGACAGGACTAGAGCAGAAGTCTATCTGATTATCCCCAGGGTTCCTGGGATGATGTTTAATGAAGAAACAATGAATAGGGGCATGCATGAATGCATGAACTGAATCTAATTAAATGATAAAGTGTTCTCCGTGGTTTGAGATGGAATCTAGGTCCAGACCCTTATGAACCCTTAGTTTGTCTGTGGCATCCGTTGGTCCTGCAATCCATGGGACAGACAGATCGTCTTGGTCTGCTCTCTTTGGGAAATCAATGGGCCCTGGGAAAGAGGTTGGTAAGGATGAACATTCTGTGAGTTAGGTTCAGCTGCGGCCCCAGGCTCGAATTCTAGCTCTGTCTCACTCTTGTTCTTGTGGCTCGATGTCATCAAGTCCGTTCCCACTCTGAGGGACCCCCACGTGACCGAGTGTCATCAGCCGCCCAGGGTGTTCTAGAATGTAGTCTTTACAGGTTGTTCACCACAGGGCTGCTGGTCGGGTTCCAACTGCCCCGCTTCCGATTCGCAGGAAAACGTGTCACCACTGAGCTCACCTGCGCTTGCCCTTCCTCCCCTGCGCTTGCCTGCAGTTCCGGTTCCTCCTTGACCTCTAGTCCACAGGCTTCCACACAGCTCTTCCGGGTTGCCACTTCCGCCCCGGGGTGTAGGGTACAACTGACCCCTTTGGTGGCACGCACGTGGTCTTTCTCTTGGTCCCTTGGTCGCTCATTGTACACCTTTGTGTGTAAACTCACATTCACTGGCATGCACGTGGGCTTTGTTTTGGTCACCAGTTGTATATTTTTGTCTGTAAAGTCACATTCACCAGCCTTGTTGTGCCTGGGGGTCCTGGGCACCCAGATGGTGTGGAGGGAGCATTTTAGAGCTTGTCTCCACTGAGGGAGACGTGCCAAGAACTTGGGGTACACCGGGCATCCTCAAGTCTTCATTGGTCCCACAGGAAGTGGCTTATTAATCTCTCAGCATAGAACATGGGGCGACCCGGGTCTCCCGTTTTCATTTGCCATTCCTGGCCCCCGTGGATGACAAACCTGTTTGCTTCTTTTGCATGAGATAATTTTGCAAGGAAGGATCTCGTCCCGCTTATTTCCTGGTCGTTATCATGTCTCCTTGGGCCCATCGGAGCACCGGAAATATCTTTGTAGCTAGTTCCGTGCTTTTTCCTCTCTAAGACTCACATTTGTCCATTTTCTTATCTGCACAGTGCTGGGTAGCATCCACTTCTCCTGCACAGACTTCTCTGAGGGTAAAAACTGCCCTCCAGCTCTGACTGCGCCACAATCTATACTTTTGATTTAGGAAGGCTTCTCACCGGAGGCATGCTAATGTCCACTGCCAGTTTGTCTTTGCTCCTTCGTGGATTTGGTGGCATTTTGTTTACTTTCCAAATGTCCCTTCTTTTTCTTTATCCTATGCCGATGTGAACAGAACTTTAGAGTGGTGTGTTAGGCTGGGTTGGCGAGCGAAACAAAACCGTGACAGCCATAGAGGTAGGTCTAAGCGCTTTATATCAAGAAGTAATGTTATCTCCAGAAAGCATCCAAACCCCAGGGGTCTGCTGCTAGCCGGAACCCTCTTCAGAATCAAATTGCCACAGGCTGATGATACAGAAATACGAAGCAGGATGCTACAAGGAGTTCACAGGCTGATGGGTGCTGAGTATCCTGGATCCAAGGACAGCGGGGACATGGCGGGGACAGCGGGGACATCAGCCGACAGATCTCTAGGCTGGAGTCCCACAGGAGCCACACAGGGTGCCAACAAGCAGGGAGGGTGAAGGGGAGGGAGAGTGAGAAGTTCCCAGTGTCTCTCTTATAAAAAGGCCAACCCCCCTCCTCCCAAGGAGGCATCAGCAGGCTGTGACCTGATTGATAGGTTGGATTCCACCCATAGATGTTCAAGTGCAAGCGGACATAAAATCTAGCTGCCGTAAATGGACACTAACTAGAAAGGACAGCTAGGAAAGGGTCAAGAAATAGTTTATTGAAGCCGAATTGTTAAATGAATGGGCAGCACCTGATTATCAGCACACTGGCTAGGAATTAGGTAGCCAGGCCTGACTGAGCTGTATGATTTAGATATTCCAGTGCCACTAAGCGCTCTGGTTCTCTGGCTGCTCATGGGGAAACGGGCATGGGAACCCCAGGCAGAGGTGTTTGGGTCCCTCTTTCTAAGAGGAATCTCCTCTCTGGGGCTCCTGGCTTTATATTTTAGCCCCTTGAATGCACATGGGGCTCAGCTATTAAAGCCCAGTTCCCATCTCCTACACCTGGAGTTCCCCACCTGCTCGGCTCAGACTCTGAGGCCCCCAGTTTGTTTCTGGCTCATAAGCCTTTCTCTTTCTTGGCCATTAACTCACCTAGCTTTCTCAGTGTTTTCATTGTTGGTACTATATGTTACCTAGTATTTTCATGTGTGTAGAATAGAAGGTAGGATTTCCCATATTGACACAGTGTAAGAAGTCTCTGGAATTCTTACCTGGAAACCAATCAGAGTCTTCACATATAAACTGGGTACTTCCTATAATAAATACATCTGTAAAAAGTTCTGAGAATTATGTGAGACAAAGATGCAGTGAGTTTAGCATACACAATGCCTAGAACATAGTAGGTATTCAAGACACGGTTAACTGTTATTGTTTCTGCGACTGTTTTTCATGAAAGATTCTGGAGCTCTGAGAGATTAAGTAACTTTCTGAAAGTTGCCTGGCTGGCTAGTGGCTCTATGGGCACAATAAATCTTTTTGAGAGCATGGATTCAAGGTTCTTTCTAAGATCTTCCTTGAATTGGACCACAGGACTGGATTTATAGCCACAGGGCTCTTGTGGAAGCCCAGCCTCTGCCCTTCTGGAGTCTATGGTTGGCACAACGTACCGTATCTTGGGACCAGAATGATTGGCTGAGAGGGTTCAGAAGCCCTGGGAGGCCCTGTTTAGCAGGTTGCCAGGTTACAGGGTCGGAGGACCTAAGCTCTCTGTAATGCAAAGATGTGGCAATGTTGACAGCCTTTCCAAGTGTTCACCACCACCACCACCACCAAATTGCTCCAGTAGCATCCCAACAGGAAGCAAAATCGAGGCACTAACTGTAGGTTCTGTGGGCAGCAGTGATGGGTATGAACGCAGCGTTGGCATGAACGGAGAGGGCTGCATGCAGTCTCGGTATTCCTGAGGTGGCTTTGAAACATGTCTCTAAATTCTTAGTCACTTTCCTCATCAGGAGGTAGAATCTACACCACCTGCCCTTGAAAGTGGGCAGGTTTGGAAGACTGCTTTAACCAAGGGAATGCCGTAGAAGCGACTTCTGAGATCAGTTTAGAAAAGGCCTTGCATTTCTGCCGGCCTCTCCTGGGATATTTGCTTTAGAACCCCAGTTCAAAGTCCAGCTACCCTGAGAGGAGCACATCATGAGACCAGAGAAAGAGAGGAAGGTCACTCTAGGATCCCCAACTGGCCCCAAACCTCAAAGAGTTGAGTCTTCCCAGCTCAAGCACCAGACAGGTAGGGGAAAAGTCTTCAGAATGCACCTGACCCACCTTCCAGCCACTGTCTGAAGACAGCTTCATGAGACACCCCACGTGAGAAGGGCCTAGCAGAGCCCAGGCAACCACAAGATTTGTGAGCAAAATAAGTGATTAATATTGTTGTAAGCCCTGGTTTGGGGAAGACTTGTCACCCAGCCATAGTTAACACGAACACAGTACCTGCTTGTTACACGAGGACACGGAGCACTGAATGATGCGCTCGTTCATGCACTCAACAAATGTAGATTGAGTCCATTCTGCCTGATGCTCCTGACCACCTCTCAAAGGCGATGGTGCCCACAATGTGGTGGATGTGGGAGCATGGGACAATGGAAGAGGCTGAAGAGGCCAATAGGGCCACAACACTCAGGACTTGGTAAGCCATGGGCATGATTATAGACTTTTTACTGAATGCAAGGGGAAGGTGCTGATGAGTCTTTTAGCAAGGCGATTTATGAGTCAGAACAGGATAGGCTATGCTGCAATAAGATATACACCTTAAAATCTTGGTGACTTGCCATAATCAAAGTTTATTTTTCTCTTACATCACAATCTATGTGTGTCTGGAGAATATTCACTACGTGGTAACTAAAGGACTAAGTCTGCTGCCTTCTGTAGCCTCAAGGTCACCTTGATGTCATCTATCTGGCTGGTCAGGGGAAGACAGAGTGGGGAAGATGTACCAGATACATAGCCATCTTAGCCTGAAAGTAACACAGTCACTTCTGCTCACTTTCCATCAACCAGAACTCAGCATATGCCCACCCTAACTATCAGAGTCTGGAAAGTGCAAAGAAGCACACAGACATACTGAAGGTACCAACAATCTCTACCACAGAGGGTACTATAATCTGATTTATATTTTAAGTTAGCATGCTGGTTACTACAAGGGACTATATATGACCTCCTCCCCGGGGGACAGACAACAGAAAAGGGGGTGAGGGGAGACGTCGGACAGGGCAAGATATGACAAAATAACAATTTATAAACTATCAAGGGCTCATGAGGGAGGGGGGAGCAGGGAGGGAGGGGAAAAATGAGGACCTAATGTCGGAGGTTTAAGTGGAGAGAAAATGTTTTGAGAATGAAGTACAAATGCGCTTTACACAATTGATGTGTGTATGGATTGTGATAAGAGTTGTATGAGCCCCTAATAAAATGTTTAAAAATAAATAAATAAAACAATAAACAATTTAAAAAAAGAAAGAAAAATAGAGATCCTATGTAGTGGGAGTCCAGCTACGATTGGATTCGGGAATTGTGTCTGTGCTAGTCTGGGTACTTTAAAGAAACAAATCCACAGAAACATGTATAAGAGTGAGTTTTATATAAAGGTTAAGTGTGCATCAAGGAAATATCCCAACTCAGTGCTGCCCAAGCCCACAAGTTCAACAGTAACCCATTAACCCATATGTCCACAAAGCCCTCCTCCATCTCACAAAACAGATGCAATGATGCCAACTGCAGGAGGAAAGCCGAGTCAGTGAGTGTGTAAGCATCTCAGCACTGGTAGGGGTCTCCACCTGACTGCTCCAACACCCAGGGCTGTATCGGGGTAGGTCCATGTGGCTTCTCCTCAGGGATGTCTTGCAGGAAGTGAGCCTTGCTAGCTAAAGCAGGGAACTGGCTAAGGCAGCTGTACCCTGGTCCAACCATCAGAAAGCAAGACACCCAAGAACTTCGAAAGGCGAGGCTCACCTTTTATTTATCCCTTTTATCCCTCCGCCCTTCAATTAACCCCACTTGTATTTATCGGCCAGATTGGCACAATACACTAACTAACTCAGTGTCCTAATCCTTTTGAGTTTGCCCCCTCGTGGCTTTAAATGCTGGCCTAATTTGACCTCCTAGAACAAAAAGCAAATACTGGAAGTTGGGGCCCGAAAGGGAGCTCAGATCAAAGCTGGAGTGAGGTGTTCAAACCAATGGTTTAGTCAAATAGGCTGTGATTTTGAGATTTGGGTTTTCATAGGCAGGTACATAATAATAATAATAATTTGGAATTATTAGCACCTACAAAGAAAATAACCAAAAAAGGGTTTGTATCATAAGTCCATATTATAAAGGGCACCAACATTTGCAATGTGGATGGCGATACCAGCATGATAAAGAATACATACACCCGTGGACACACTCCCACGCTAGCTAGACATGCTCAGGGACTGCACATTAGTTGGCTTCCTACAATTGCCCACATGGGTCTTTCCACTATCATTCAATAAGTGAATCTGTGCTGTGACCCAGGAACCCAGGTGGGTCCGTGGGTTTAGCAACGGTTAGCCTGCTAACCACGAGGTTGGTGTTTTGAATCCGCCAATCAGCCTGTGGGCGAAAGATGAGGCAGTCTCCTTCTGTGCAGATGTGCAGCCGTGGAAACCATATGGGGCAACTTCCTCGCTCCTGTAGGGTCGCTGTGAGTTAGAGTTGACTCGGTGGCAGTGGGTTTGGTTTGGGGTTGGCGTGCTATGCTACGCCGCCCTGTGGAGCTGGCGGTGAGAAGTTGCTTGGTGGCAAAGGCGTCCCCGTTATACGAAGACTTACCTTGGAAACTTTCAATCTGGGGGTCATATCTAAAATCAGGGTTTGTCTTCTGTAACCATGATTTCTTACTAGATTGCGTCCCTTCCAGGTGATAGGCACACCGGCCCTTTATTCTAAAACTGCTTATGCGTAGGAGGTGTTTCTCTCCAAAAGGCCCCCTAGTGAATTTTGTGTATGCCGTATAGTTTACATTTTAAGTCAGGCCCTTTGAACCCCAGAAGTCAAGTGATCTGTTCTTCCAGTTTCACGCGACATGGTCATAGAAATGCAATTCCTACCACGCCACACGGTCTTCATTTTCTCATGTCCTGTTTTGTGTCTCACGAACAGGACTTGGTTCATGAATTAGCATTTGAGACTTCAGCGCTGGATGAACAGCAGGAGCTAAAACTCTGGAGGCAGCACACGGGTTTAGGCACTGGTTTTCCGTCCACACCCCACACTCCTCGATTTCCCTTGCTAGCACCAGGAAGGGGTTAAAAGTGTGAGGGAATGTTTGGTAAGGTAAAGCCAGAGAGCTAGGATGCTAATGGCAGAGTGGGGTGAAATAGAGACGTGATAACCATCCTTCATTTCTAAGCTTGACTACCAGGGGGGTCGGCAGGAAGATGGACATATAAGTGGACTTCAAAACAGTCATGGGAAAAATACCCTTCTTTTTGACTTCCATTTTTCCCAGGGACCCTTCAAAGCCCCCTCATATGAAGAATCATAGCACCCCGTGGCTCACGTTCCCAGGATCCCTCATTTTCCTGGAACAAGTTCTTCCTGCAGGACAACGGTGTTCTTTATGATCCCGACTCCTTATTCGAGCTAGGGGATACCACTTGACCATTTACCGGCCAATCAGAATCGTTTTCCAGGGTTTTAACAATGAACTTCAGACGGGCAATTCCCATTTTGCTGTAGAAGCAATAAGAGGTAAACTGCCAGCTGTCCACTTACGTCACATGGAGGAAGGTCTGCGACAAGGGAAATCTTGGTGGTGTTTGGGTCTTTTGTTTCAGGGCTTTTTGAATATTATCACTCACCTCGCCTTCCTGAGGTATGCACCCCTCAACTTTACTGTGGGCTGGCAACATATGGGAGTAGATAAATAGATGTGAGCCTGCCCTGGGTCCCCAGTGAATTGAGCCCAGACACTAGAACTCGAAACAGAAACGAGATCTGGCCATTACTGGATCTATCAGATTCTTTCTCCATAATTGGGACTTAGAGATGCTGGCCAGTATCTGCGGATTGCTAGAACTGATGTCCTATCGACTGATGACTGCAGATGCCATCACAGTGCCCGGTTTAGATTGTAAAGAGGGAGAGGAAAAGGAGACATAACTTCTGTTAGGAATGGAAAAGAACTAATGCAGATGGACAGGGAGGGGCAGCAACAGGGGGCACGTGACCCTGGAGAAGCCTGGACATGTTCTTATCTTACTACCGATTTCATGAGACTCCCAGGTTGTTCCATAGAATCCTCGTTTGGAGCCTAACCTGAGTGGGAAAGAACATCTGCTCAGGACAACAGGAGGACTGATGCCCAGTGACGTCTGTATCCTCCCCCCAGGCTGTGAGCATCCTGAGAGCAAAACTGACAGTGCTCGTCTCTTTAAATCCAGAAGCCTGGCCAGGCCACTCCAGGAGGGACAAAGGGTCTGTCCTCTATAGAATACAGGACTCTGTCTGCCCAAACTCTGTCCCCCTGCCCAAACAAAATCTCACTGCCATCCGGTCAATGACAACTCATAGTGAACCTACAGACCCTGAAAATGCCAATCAAGAATGTTGTACATAACATTCCAAGCATTTGCTTGGGAGATGTTGCTTTCAGTCACCGTGTGACTTGGGAAACTCATTGTATCTCTCTAGAGGCTATTTTCCGTAACAGTGACATGGGGACCAAAGTCGTATTAATTCATTGGATCAGTGTGGGTAATGAGTGAAATAATTAGTGCAGAAGGGTCTAGCCCGATGCTTAGCACAGAGGATTACATTGTGAATGGAAATTATCACGAGTCCTCGCATCCTCCATCAGAGACTGATGTTCATTCAAAAAGGACGTATTGAGTAGCTCTTATGTGTTAGAGAGACAAGGATCCTGAATTGCCGATCTCAGGAAGCTTACCATTTAAAGAAAAAGAAATCGCTTCAAAATGTCTTTGTGCCAGGCTTGCTGGGTTATAGCTCTTCTTGGTTAGAGAGGGCATTGAAAGAGCCCTTCCTTTGAGTCTGTCATGCGCAAGAAAAACAAGTCTGCCTGCTGGCTATGTATAGCTCCTCAGTTTGAACTTGAAGCACTGTTGGTGGCTACTCTATGTTTGTTTCCCACACGTGCCCAGTCAAGCCCTTGGGAAAGAGAAGCAGGCACGCGGACACACCCACAAG
>NW_022103919.1:1136776-1143595 GCF_000313985.2 Echinops telfairi
CCCCCCCGCCTTCTGCTCCCACCAGCATCTGTGTTTAGTCGGAGAGCACAGCTGAGACGGGAAGCTGTGCAGATCAGGGGAAAGTTCTGTTTAGCCAGCAAGACGGAGAACGGATGCGATTTTACCCTTGCTCTCTCAAGGCAGAATCAATCCGTTCTAGTCCCCACGGATCAATAACAGAAAGCAGCCCTAGGAGTAATGATGTATTTATTAATTGAGAGAGCCTTTAGGGAGGCCAAAGGACAAAACTAAGCAGTGGCAAACGAAGCTTCAGGAAAATGCTGGAGTTGGTCCTTGACCTAGGTGTGTGAGACCAGGTAAGCCATGAGCATCTGCTCTCCATTCTCACCAGCCTCTTTGAGGAAAAAGAAAGGAAAAAAAAGTGTGTGAACACCCACTAGAGTCTTATCAGGTCTGAAATGCACTGAAGTTTCCCCCTTGATTGTAAAGGTCATATACATTTATTATTTAAAATGTTTGAAAACCTAATTGCCTCTTTCCCAGAGAAAAGCACAGTGATTTTTATTGGCCTGGCGAGATGATCGGTCCCAGGAGGTGATCATGAGGGGCAAAGTCAATTCCTCAGTCTCCTTTACACTTAGGGGTGTCCAGGGGACCCATTTCTGGCCAACGGGATCTTAGCAGGTCTGCTGAGGAGTTTGGGGGTAAAGCGCTTTCCCTATATACGTCCTGCTTTGAAAGGAGAGGCCGTGATAGATGAAGCTGGAGAAGCTATTCTGGGCCCATGAGGCAACAAACATAAGAATAAAAGGCATCAGGCTGAGAAGGTCAGAGGAGGATGGGAGGACCTGTGTTCCTGAGGCTCCTTCTCACATAATGAAAAGAATGGTAGGTGGTTGTGGCCAGAAATCAATGGGTTTTATTTCATCTACAGAGGGTTGGGCTTTCAGTTATTGGCACTTGATTTTTAATTAATACAGATATGCTAAATTAGAAAGGATAGGTCTCTAGGTAAATTCTCCTCCCACACTTACCTTTTGTGAAACCATTACACTCCACTGGCACGCAGTCATGGTCTTGCTTGATCCAGAGACCATCTCCAGAATAAGTTTGACTCATTGAACATGAACGATGGAAAACCAGATGAGCTGCGAGCTGCTACCAAGGAAAAGATCCATGAAGAAAGCACAAGGTCATTTAAAACAAGCAAACGAAAACAGAAAGAGAAGACTAAAATGATGTCAGAAGAGATGGAAAGTTGTTCTTGAATGTAGAGTAGCTGAAGCAAATAGAAGAAACAATGATGTAAAGGAGCTGAAGAGCAGATACCAAATGGCAGTTGAAGAAAGCAAAGCAGTATAATGAAATGTGTGACAACATGGAATTAGCAAACCGAAAGGGAAGAACACATGCAGTGTTTCTCAAGCTGAAAGAACCGAGGAAGAGACAAGTCAAGCCTCTGGTTGAAATATTGAAGGGAACATATAATAGGGCAAGTATTAAACAATGCAGGGTGTAGTAAAAGAAGGTGGAAGAAACACACAGGATCACGAAACCAAAAGGAATCGGTTGACATTCCACTATTTCAGGAGCTAGAATTGAATCAAGAATGGATGGTACTGAAAGAAGAAGTCTAGGCTGCACTGAAGGCATTGGCAAACAAGCCTCCAGGAAGTGATGAATGCCGACAGAGATGTTTCTGCACAGGGTGCAATGCTGGACTTTTTCATCCATCTATGCCAGGACATTGGGAAGACAACTACTAAGAGATACACATTTGTGCCCATTTCAAAGGAAGGTGACCCAACAGAAGGCAGGTATTTTCAAACAACATCATTAACATCACATATAACTCAGATTTTTCCAAAGATAATTTCTAACTGTTTGCAGCAATATATCAACAGGGACCTGCCAGAAGGTTAAGCTGGATTCCGAAGAGGATATGAAACAAAGAATATCGTTACTGTTGTTAGACTAATTAAAGCTGAAAGAAGAGAAAACCAGAAAGATGTTTACCTGTGTTGGCTGACTTTGAAAAGACATTCAACTGTGTGGATCATCATAAGTTATAGATACCGTTTCCCCGAAAGTAAAACATCCCCGAAAATGAGACCTACTTACAGTTTTGCCTCTTGCTGAAATATGAGGCATCCCCCGAAAATAAGACCTCCCCAAAAATAAGGCCTCCCCGATAATAAGCCCCCCCCAGAAGCTACTGTAACTCTGGACTCTGTACTGTAGCAGTGGGCGCCACTGCACAGCTCACTGTTGGCCGCAGTGCAGCTGGAACAGACAGGAAGTGCGAGGTCTCTTTTAATAAAACAATAAACAATAAATGTGTACCGTATTCTTCTTCATGGAAAGAAGACATCTCCTGAAAATAAGACCTAGGGCATCTTTGGGAGCAAAAATTAATATAAGACACTGCCTTATTTTCAGGGAAATAGGGTAACACTATGAGGAGCAGGGATTCCAGAACCCTTCATGGTACTCATGTGGAATCTGCACACAGACCAAGAGGCAATCATTCAAACAGAGCAAAGGGATACTGTGTGGTTTAAAATGAGAAAAGGTGTGTATCAGGGTTGTATCCTTCCAATATTTATTCAGTCTGCATTCGGAGCAAACATGCAGCATTAGGGCTGGAAGAAATCTCACGAACAACCCGCAGTGTTCCGATGGCACATCCTTGCTTCGCTGCAAGGGAAGGAGACTTGGGGCGCCTACGGGTGCAGATCAAAGACTACAGCTTTCAGGATGAATTACACCTCAACAGGAACAAACAAGCAAATGAGCAAAGCAAACCCTTAGCATAAATATCATTAGCATATTTATCTTGACCATTAGCATAAACATCAAGATAAACGCAGTGAGAAAAGTGGACCACAATAAACGAAGAAAAGATAGACGCTGTCAAGGGGCCAAGGGTTTCTTTTTACTCAGATCCACAATCGACGTGCACGGGAACAGCAACCAAGAAATCCAGCAATGTGCTGCGTTGGGCACATCTGCAAAAGTGTCTGAAAAAAGCCAAGAGGTGACTTTGAGGACTAAGGTGCCCCGGACCCAAGCCATGGCATTTTTCATTGTCACGCCGGCATGCCAAAGCTGGACAATGAGGAAGAAGAGGGATGCCTTTGAATCACGGTGCTGGAGAAGACTATGAAATACTAGGGGGCTACAGGAAGTGGGTGGAGAGAGTCAATTATCTTTTCATTTTATTTTTCTTTGAACTTTAGAAATCCCTCTGCACACCATGCACCGCCAGAAGAACAAATACATGCGTCTTGGAAGAAGTACAGCCAGAAGGCTCCCTAGAAGCCAGGATGTCCAGACTTTAACTCACCTACTTGGGATGTGTTATCAGCAGGGACTAGTCCCTGGAAACGAACACTGTGCGTGATAAAGCAGAGGGTCAGCGAAATAAAGGGGGACCCTCAGCGAGATGGCTGATAGAGAGGCTGCCACAATGGAGTCCACCACAGCACGGCACAGGACCTGCCTGCAGTGCGTTCTGCTGTACGTACTGTCTATCTGAGTCAGAAACGACTCCCTGGTACCTAACAACAATAAGCTATTAAAATTGGGTGCATGCTTTCCCAGGTATTTTATGCATCTGTATTAACACACAGAAATAATCACACATTCATGGGAACTTGATGGGTTCCAATAAGAGGTGTACATTGTTCTGTAACTTTCCTTTTTTACTGAACTCTGTACCTTGGACAGAGGAGGGCTAGTGGTGCTCAAACGCTAACCCAAAGGTATGGACCCGTCAGTCACTCTGAGGGACAAAGATGTGGCCCCCTGCTTCTGTAAAGATTCACACTGCCATTGAGTCCATTCTAACTCATAGGGACCCTATTGGACAGGGCACAACTGGCCCTGAGAGTGTCTGGGACTGTCCCTCTTTACGGGAGTAGAAAGTAAGCCCCATCTTTCCCAAGGAGCTCACTGGTAATTTCAAACTGCTGACGTTGAGAGAGGCAGCCCAATGTGTACACCACACCCTTGGAAATCCTATGGGGCAATTCGACTCTGTCCTATAGAATCACGACGGGTCAGAATCGACGCCATAGTAGTAGGTCTGATTAGGAGTTTGTTGTCTATGGAACGGTATATTTCTATGTCAGCACAGGCAGCCCTTGAGGTACCCCTGCAATCCGCAGGTCAAGAACAGGTGCCCTGGTGGTTTCAAAGAGCCCAGCTACTAACCAGAAGGGCCGTGATTCAAGCCTGCCATCTGTTCTGTGGGAGAAAGATATATGAGCTGCGTCAGTCAAGATTAACAGCCTTGAAAACCCAACGAGGTATTCTACTGTGTCCTAGAGAATTTCTCTGAGTCAGAATCAACTCAACGGTCACGAGTCTGGTTTGGTTTGGAGGGGTGCATTCAAACTGAGGACAAACGTACTTCTTATAAAAGGGCTAGTATGAGCTGTCCAACAGTCTAATGTTTAACCAGGAGACTTACTGTACAGTTTTTTTAAATGACTCAGTCTTCTCTGGATAGACATTTAGGCCAGGTCCAATATTTTCTCATTATAAGCACTACTAAAACAATCATCTTTGAATTTATATCTGTGTAGTTGTTGGATTGTTTACTTTGGATAAATTACTGGACATGAACAAACAGTATGTACATGTTCTATGTGGACACATCTGTTTTTAGACAAATATTTTAAACAAGCAAACCAAACCAGTTGCTGTTGAGCAGATGCTGACTCGCAGTGACAGTGGCGCCATGTGTGTCGGTGGGGGACTCTTCTCCTTGGGGATTCCCATGGCTGTGGTCTCTCCGCAGTAGATCACCAGGCCTTTCTTCCGAGGTTCCTCTGTGTGGATTTGAACCACCAATTTTTTGGTTAGTAGCTGAGTACTTAACTGGTGGTACCACCCAGGGACCGCAACAAATGTTTACTGAGAGGCCAATGTGCATGGTGCAGTTAAGGCTTGGTGGCACTTCTAGTCTGGTAGGGAGACTGACAGTTGAATGGTCACTTTAAATAGCTCATAAAAACAAATAGAGAATAGGATCCAATGGCGAAGAGCTGTATGAGGGACATGAACTGCTGTGGCCTGAAAACAACAGCCAGGGAAGTCAGTGAGGGTCTTTCAGCAAAGACATGACCTGACATGTTTCTTTCTTTGGCACGATCACCGTGGTAGCGATTTCCCAGTATTTGGATGGAGCAAAACTAGGAGACCGTGGCCCGTAGACACGCTTCCAGTTGGAACTGAACTCACCCCTGCGGCTCAACTTTCAGCCAAGTGATAGACAGGCCTGTGAGGTGAGCAATTACACCCGGGAGGTACCACCATCACAGGCCAGCCTAAGGGCACCATTTTTCCAGGGCCAGAGCTCAGAAGGCAGGGAGGTAGAGAGAAGAAGGATGAGGGAAATGGTACATGCAGGGAGGAAGTGGGAAGAGTGATGTTCATTGTGGGAATTGTAATTCATGTAACCGAACAAAATGTGCATGGATTGTTGAATGGAAAACCAAATTGCTCTGTAGACTTTCATCAAATAACCATTAAATATACATACATTATAAATATAAAAATATTTATATTTTATAAATGTACTTTATAGAATATATAAACTGTCCATTCTATAATATAGACTATAAATTACATTACATCAATTATAATATTACATAATATAAAATATGTAAAATATTGTATATTAGGTATACTTATATATCTACAGATACACATATACATGAGGGGGGTGACAGTGGTGGAATTCAAATATAATTTAACAAATGGTTCGCTGCCCTAATGACTGTTTTAAGTATAAAAAAATTATATAAAGAAAGGTAATTTATTATTTCATACAGTTAATACTTAAGTGAAAACAATAAAAGAGGTACAAAAACTAGATTATACGAGTTTTAAAAGAGTAATTAAAAATATTTCCAGATTGCGTCTTGATTGGCATCCTCACTCACAATATTCTTCACTTTGATCTGAGCATCATTGGCTGTGTAATTTATCTTTAACCATCTCTAAACTGTCAGGATAGGACCCCATTCCTTTAGAGGTAGGCCCATTAAACCGTAGCCGTTGTGCTGATATATTAGAACAGGCGGCTCTCTCCTCTGAGTATATTATGTTCATCTTTGGAAAAACTCCTTTCTTCTGCTGCTGAACCTACAGCAATTGTTCTGGCAATCTTTTTAAGCTCTTCAAATTCTTTCAGAAATTGCATCATTTGGGGAATTCTTAGCAAGGTTTCCACTTAATCGCAATAATCATTAATATCAATTTGGTCATTTAAAATGTCATTAAATACAAGCAATTGTTCTTCAGTGCTTTCCACGGAACTAGTGCTTCTTCAAAATTCCAGTAACCGGGCTCCCAAATCAAGTCATTGTACAGTATCCCTACCTTGGAACTGGCCACAACTGACTTTCCAATGTTCACAACCCTAGTCTTTTTTATGCAAACTCAATATGATGTTTTCTTAGTCTTTCCCAGGGAAGCTGGACAAATCGATGGCTTTCTACTAACTTTGTATTTTTGAAGGTTTTTAACTAAATTATCTGTCAATTGTTTTTTCGTAGGAACCCTTATATTTCTATTGGTTCCTGGTGGCTTGGCTTTCTATTGGTTTTACCGGCTGGAGAACACCAGCACACTGCTAATGGCTCATGGAGGCATAACTCAAAGTGGAAAAGAAGGACAGCGTGTCACCCTCTGGTTGCCTGGCACCCTTTCTCTTAAAGTTACATGTCTGTCCCCTAAATCACAAGTGCAAAGGAATACAAATGTAATATTTCCTCAGAAATATGACTAGCTTTCTGAGATGAATAAATTAACATTACAGGCATAGTTTCATCTACTTTCTTTTTTTTT
>NW_022103919.1:1145751-1147927 GCF_000313985.2 Echinops telfairi
GGCATCAGCATCGTTGTGTCTGTTTTGTGAGATGGAGGAGGACTTTGTGGACTGGTGTTGGACACATGGGTTAATGTTGCACTTGTGGACTTGGGCAGCACTGGGTTGGGATGTTTTCTTGATGCACACTTAACCTGTATATAAAACTCTCTCTTATACATGAGTTGCTGTGGATTTGTTTCTCTAAAGTACCCAGACTAAGACACCCATCTTCCACTCTGAGGGAGAAAGATGAGGTTTTCTGTCCCATGTGTTGCAAGGGACTCAGTCATCGTCAGAGTTGTCTTTATTATTGCCATTGGGTGCTGTGGAGTGCACGCAGACTCCGTGAATCGGTGACACAACACACTGCCCGACCCTGCACCGGCTTCACGACGATTCTTAGGTTTGAGCCCATTGTTGCAGCCGCTGTGTCAATCTATCTCATCGAAGGCCTTCCTCTTTCTCCAGGGACTGCTATCTCCTGATTACCTGTCCGACGAACCTGAGTCAAAGTCTCATCATCCTTGCCTCTAAGGGGTACTCTGACCGTACTTCTTCCAAGACTGATGGTTAGTTCTTTTGGCAGTCTGCAGTACTTTGGTATTCTTCACCAGCACCATGATTCAAATGCAGCAATTCTTCTTAATCGGGCGACCCCTGTGAAAGGGTCGTTTGACCCTCCAAAGGGGTCACAACCCAGAGGTTGAAAACCGCTGATTTAAGGCAAGTGAAAACACCATAGCTTGGGTCAGGCACACCTTAGTCCTCAAAGTAACATACTTGCTTTTCAACATTCTAAGAGGTCTTGTGTAGCAGATGACTGCTGCTTCCATGAGTATTGATTGTGGATCCAAGCAAGCCAAAACTTTTGACAACTTCAATCTGCTCTCTGTTTAGCAAGATGTTACCTCTTGGTCTCGTTGTAAAGATTTGGGTTCTCTTTAAATTGAGTTGTAATTCACACTGAAGGCAGCAATCCTTGATCTTCATCAGCAAATGCTTCAACTGCTCCCCACTTGCAGCAAGGAAGGTTGTGTCACTTGCATATCACACGTGGTTAATAAGACTTCCTCTAACCCTGATGCCACATTCTCCTTCATATAAGCCAGCTTCTCTGTTTATTTGCTCAGCATACAGCTTTAACAACATGGTGAGAGGGTACAGCCCTGATATACACCTGTCCTGATTTTAGACCATGCCGTGTTCCCTTGTTATGTTCACACAACTGCTTCGTGATCCATGTCTGAACACAATGAAGTGTTCTGGAATTCTCATTCTTCTCACGGTTACCATAGTTTGTTACGATCCACCCAGTCAGATACCGTTGTATAGCCAGTCAATAAAGCGCAAGCAAACATCTTTCTGATATTCTCTCTTTCAGCCAAAATCCATCTGACGTCAGCAATGATACTCCTGTTCCACGTCCTCTTCTGAGTCTGGCCTGAACCCTGTCAATGTGCTGCTGAAACCATTGTTGGATGAGCTTCCGCAAAATTTTACTTGCGTATGATTCAATAATGTCGTTCTAAAATTCAAGCATTCTGTTGGGTCATCCTTCTTGGGGACAGATACAGATTTGGTTCCATGATTCTGTGTAGTATTCTTTCCATCTTCTC
The DNA here is from genome assembly GCF_000313985.2 of Echinops telfairi. Taxonomy (NCBI): domain Eukaryota; kingdom Metazoa; phylum Chordata; class Mammalia; order Afrosoricida; family Tenrecidae; genus Echinops; species Echinops telfairi. Next base: position 1,147,350 of record NW_022103919.1, read on the forward strand.
TGGATGCTTCCTGTATTGTTCACTATTTTGCCCATAGAATCTTATAATGTTACACTCTAAACTTGATTTTTTCCTTGCGTTCTTTCCGTGTCAGAGATGCTGAGCATGTTCTTCCTGTTTGGTTTTCTCACTCTAAGTGAGAGTGAGAGGTAATCTACACTGTTAGCTCCTGATTTTATGGTTTTGCATTATATTTTATCATTCATCAGAACAATATTTTTCTTTTTCAAATTTCTCACAGGTATTTTCATATATTTGTTTATCAAGATTAACATTCAATTTTCCCTTGTTTTATACCACTCCATATCCCACATCATAATGGTTCTTCAATATGAATTCCATTAAACTTATAAATTGAGTTAGAGGAGAAGACATTTTAGCAATATTGAGATTTCCTATCCAGGGATTTTGATATTTTTTCCATTTATTAAGATCTTCTGACTTCCGGGAAGATGGCGACGGAGTGACACATACCAGAGGGACTCCGCAGAATCCAGCCCAGGAGAGCTGCTTAGAGGGAACTTTAACACAACTAGAACACAGGAGGAGCATCATAAAGATAAGTAGGCACAGACCCA
>NW_022103919.1:1156705-1158581 GCF_000313985.2 Echinops telfairi
AAAAAAAGAGTTGTATGAGCCGCCAATAAAATGTTTTAATATATACATACAAAAAAAAAAAAAAAGATCTTCTTTTTTATGTTCTTTGGTAAAGTTTTATTGTTTTCTTTCTATGGATGTTGTCATTTCTTAAGTTTATGCTTACATATTATATAGTATTCATTACTAATATGACTATAATCTTTTTCTATTCCAATCATACTTTCAAAATGGAAATTACTTGGGTTTCCTGTTGCATTTGGAGAACCCTACAAGGAGTCCTGGTTTGGCATTGGGCTGCTAACTGCAAGGTTGACAGTCAAACCCACGAGCTACCCTGTGGGACAAAGAGGAGCCTATCTGCTCCCATCAAGATTTAGTCTCAGGAAACTGCCCCCAACAGTTCTACACTGCCCCATAGCTTTGCTATGATTCGGAATCTACTCAGTAGTCTTGGATACAAGGATCCCTGGTGGCTGGCACAAGTGCTAACCAAAAGGTCTGAAGTTCAAACCTATCAGCTGCTCCATGGGAGAAAGACAAGGCTGTCTCGGAAACTCTCTGGGGCAGTTCTAGTCTATCCTACAGGGTCACTATGAGTCAGCCATGGGGTTTTGGGTTTTGCTTCACAACTCTGTACTTCTCTTCCTGAGTTTGGAACAAAAGTAAGATGTACATGCAAGAAAGAGGCATAACGATATAAAAACATTGTGTTAGTCTGGGTGGACTAGAGAAACAAGTTCATACACACTCATATGTGTATAAGAAGAGTTTTATATAAAGAGTAATTGTATATTAAGAAAATACACCACCCCAGTCTGGATCAAGTCTGTAAGTCTGATATTAGCTCATATGTCTGATACCAGTCTATAAATTCCTCTTCAGACTCACACACACATACAATGAAGCTGAATGCAGGAAGCTCACAGGTCAGTGGGTGGAAAGTCTTATGGATCCAGTGGCGGTGGAAGCATCTCAGCGCTGGCAGGGGTCTCAATGTGGCTCCTCCAGCCTCAGGACTCTAGTGTAGCTCCATGTGTCTCGTCTTGTCAGCAGGAAGACGAAGCAGAGAGTCTGTGTGTATCTGGCCTCAGGTGAGCTATTTATCTCCATGGTGCCTCCAAATGAGGTCATCAAGCTGTGACCTGATTGACAGGCCAAACTCCACTCCATCTCAAGTTGACAGGAGATTATGTAACTGCCACAAATACTACCTTTAATATTGATCAAGCTGATTGGCAAATGTGACTTTTGAGCTTCAGCCAAGTGGACTTCTAGCCAGCTAGCTATCCTCTTGATAATGTGATTTATTGTCCCTTAACCTACCAATGAGTGCCAATGAATTTACAGATTCCCTAATGAAATATCCTTGTACTCCTGGAGTGCATCTATTTTGTTGTTTTACAACAAGGTGGGATGCCAATGCCCAAAGCTTTATTTAGTAGTTTTACAGCAACAGAGCTCATGAGTGAGTTGGTCTATAGGCTGGTGGGTCCCGGAATTAGCGGGGGTGGGGGTGGAGTGTTGTTGGGTCCAAACTGAACTGTTAGGTCAGCGGGGACAGTGGGGTCTCTTGGGCTGGAGTGAGTTGAGTTGAGGGATTGGCCTTAGGGTTCAGTACAGTTTCGGAGGGCTGGGGGGGGCCTTGCAAGAAGCCAGCTTGCAGGGGCGGGGGTTGGGTGACTGAGCAAGGCTTAACAGAGGTCTTGGGACTTCCAGGAACCTAAGGCTGAGCAGAGGGACCGGTCTAGGGCACTGGGAGGCCTAGGGGAGCCGAGGGGGCTGCGGGTTTCCTGGAAGAGACCAACTTGAGGGGGGAGGGCTCCTGCAGGCCTGGGGCCGCCTGCGGGGTCGCAGGGGTCCAGCCGGCGGCGCCCCGAGGCTCCCTGGGCGAGGG
>NW_022103919.1:1159255-1169568 GCF_000313985.2 Echinops telfairi
GAAGGGCCTGGGGGAGCCTGGGGACAGTGGCTGGACCGATCTTGCCTGGGGTCCACCTCTCTGTGGTCACGTGGGCGTGCACCAGCGTGCACCTGACTCTGGGGTATCATCTGGCCTCGGTGACCTGGTTGCAGCAGAGAGGCCATCCAAGCCCGAGGACCCTGAGACCCAGAGGATCACCCAGGAAGGATGGTGGGCATGTTGATGAGCACCCTGCAGTGGGCCTCAGTGCAAGGGAGGTACAAGTGCCAGAGGTAGGTGCAAAGGTATAGGGCCAGGGGACAGAAGGACAGGCTCTCCACAGCAAACCCTCAGAGGTAGGCACAGGTGAAGATAGAGCACAAGCATCTTTGTCTTCTTTGTTACCAACGCACAATGGTCCCTAATGGACCGCTCTTTCTCATTCTCCAAGATGTGACTCTTCTCTGCTCCCAGCAGCCTTTGCAGCAGAGGAAGACCACGACAGGGCAATCGGCTCTGGCCCTTCCTCTGCTCCCTCCCCCAGGCAAGGACAAGCGCCCACTCAGATTCCAGCCGCAAAAGCAGAAGGCAGGCCAGCTCCTCTTTAGGGGCCTTTGTCCCTGGTGGTTCCTCCTCAGTGTAATCTCATTGTACCTTTCTCGACAGCTGGCTGGATCTCATCTCATTTTAGCAGGGCTAGAAAATCTTATCAGCGGCACCAGAGAAGTCTTAGAAAAATTAGGAGATAGCTCTGTGGAAGACTGGAGTAACTGTAAAATGAAGTCTGTTTGAAAACGCTCAGTGAGTTACAAGTGATGGGTGACACCTCTCTTGTGAAATCACGTGGGGTATTTTGAGCTCTTGTGCCAGACTGGGAATACCGAAGTAGTCTCTGAATACTGGGCTTCTAAGAGCCGGGCACCAAGATCTGTCCAAAGTGGTGGTTGTGGCAGTTATTGGTTTGTTTGGACCTAGCCACTTCTTTTCACTCATCTGCTCCTTTTTCCTGGCATCCTTATTTGGAGTCAGCAGGCCACATTCCTGGTGTATAGTCAAGACACTCTCCTTGCGCTGCCGCCGCCATCCAGCTGGAGGACTGTCCCCACTTCTAGCTGGACAGTTGCACCATACTTCAGTGGAAGGGCTTTAGAACTTGACGTCAGTGTGAGGCCAGGCTTTCTTACTGTTGGGTAAATTAGCTTTGCTGAACCTCCATTACCTTGCCAGCCAAGTGATGGTACTAGTATCTGTCGCATAGGATCATCTGACTGCCATCCAGTCAATTCTGATTCCTAGAGACCCTATCAGTTAGGGCAGAACTGCCCCCTGTGGGTTTATGAGACTGCATTGTTATAGGAGTAGACAGCCTCATCTCTTTCCCAAGGGTCGGCTGCTGGATGTGAACCTCAGACCTTGTGGCTAGCAGCTCTGTGTGTAGCTGACGATGCCTCCAGGGTACCTTCCATAGGACTGTAGAGAGAAGTATATGAAAGATTGCAAGCTTAGCTCAGCGCCTGCCATGTGGATAGTGGTCAATAGAAGCTAGTGGTTATTATTAAGGGTTTTTGTTGACCAGTTAATCAGAGAAGTGGATTCAACTTATAAATTATTTTTCTGTTTATTTCTGTTATTATTGAGCTCTGTCAGAAGAACTAGGAAATGGCAGACTAGTCAAAAGAACAGTGGGCTTGGATTCAGGACTTGGGGTTCGAACCTCTTAGAAAATCTTGGACGAGTCGTGGAATTCGTGGAAGCTCTCGGGACACCCATTTGTAAAAGTGACTTACGAAATTAACACCATAACGTAGTCCGGAAGGCTGAACATGATGGTGTGTGTGGCTGTGTTCAGTACAATCAGGGGTGGAGGTCCTCCTGAAATGAGGGTTTTGTGGGTCCGCCACGCAATTTGGAGCGTGGCTTTTAGGCAAAAAGAACATCTTCTAAAATCATAAGACCTCATGAACCCGTGGACCAAGCCTCTCCCAGGGCCTTGGCTGGGGCACATGCAAGAGAGGGCCCTGAAGCTTAAGCTCTGTTCAATGGCTTTGCAGCATCTCTGAATCCATGCGGTGGAGACCCCTCTGCGTTAGCAGGCTGTGAGGGCTGAGGGCTTCCTGCTCAAAGAGCGATGATGTTTTCACCACCCTGGAAAGTAACGCCAATGTTGGAGTACAGCATGAGAAGCGCCAAAGGTGTTATGATGATGATGAAGATAACAAGTGACTACATGGCTGGATGTGGTCGGGCCCAGAACACTGTATTTAGTTGACTGCGGTTGAGTGAGCAGATTCTCCTTTGCTAGCTGGAGTGTGGAAGAGGAGGCTTGGGTTCCCTGAATGGGCTGCCTTTCCCTAGCCTGGTCCCGTTCTCTGGGAGGCCCTCCTTGGCCAACGTTTCCCTGGCCCTGTGGGCTTGCCTTGGCCGTCTGCTCGCCGGGCTGCCCTTGGGGATTGTGGTTTGCCTGCACTGTCTGTACGGTTTTGCAATGGGTTTGTCTACAACAGATCTCTCTCCAGCTGCCTGGGAGGCTGGGAGCCACTGCGGGGTGTGCTGAACATTCTATCCCTTGTTGGAGACATCCTGTGGGCATGTGTTCGGTTTACTCAACACGCTTCTGGCGAGATGCAGAGCTTGTCCAGGCTGAAATGTGAGAGGCCTGTGGGCCTGGAGCCCAGGGGTCACACACAGGAGCTTTGTCGCTCCTGCTTTGCTGAGGCCTGGAGGCCCTTTTGCGGGGGTGGGGTGGGGGGGCTTGTGGCTAGCAGCAGCACCAGTCCTCTCTCACCTGCCCGCATGCTCACTCTCTCCATATCTAGAAGGGGCTTCACAAAGTCTGTGGACAACTGGAATGAAAAGGTAATGGAAGTTTCCCACAGACTTTTGAAGCCCTTTTCATATATGTGGGCACACATAGCATGAACACATATGTTTGTGTGTGTGTGTGTGTGTGTGTGTGTGTGTATCATCTTATATTTTTGTCAGATACTGTTCAGCAGAGCAGAATGTTCAAAAGATGACCCTCTGATCCTTTAGAAAACAGGGATCAATGGTGAAATGTGCTTGGGGTGTCTATGAAATTACAGATTCCAGGGCCCCACAGCCACACCTTCCTGAGAGGAACCTCTGGGGATGGGGTGGCGGGCTTTTCCTATTCCATACGCCGCACCTTGGGTTTGTACTTACATTTGCTGAAACAAGAGCTACCCTTCCCTCAAGCCCAACCAAACTTGCTGCTGCCAAGTCGATGCGCATGCAGGAGTGACCTTGATAGGCCAGAACTACCCCTGTGGGTTTCTGAGACTAATTCTTTTTTTTTTGTCTTAAAAGATCATTTTATTGGGACTCTTATAGCTCTTATAACAGTCCAACATCAATTGTATCAAGCATATTTGTACATATGTTGCCATCATTATTTTCTAAACATCTACTTTCTATTGAGCTCTTGGGATTAGCTCCTCTGCCCCCCAACCCTTGTGACTTCTTGATAAATTATAAATTATTATTTTCATATCTTACACTGACCGCTGTCTGCCTTCCCCCATGGTTTCTGTTGTTCGTCCCTCTGGGGCAGGGTCTGTGGTTATGTGTCGAGCATTGTGATCTGAGACTAAGTCTTTACACGAGTTGAGAGCCCCGTCTCTCTCCCGGGGAGCGGCTGGTGTTTGCAAACTGCTGATCTTGCAGTTTGCAGCCCAACTCAAAACACCAACTGCCAGGGCTCCTTTTAGATGCTTTATATCTATGAGAACTCCGTAGAGGAAATTTTGTGATCCATCATTTCAATTCTAGAGCGATAGGAACGTAAGGCCCAACTTAGTTAACTTGCTTTGGAGGGTCAGGCAGCTGTAAACTTGAATCCCAGTTCAAACTTGAATCCCAGGGACATCAAGGCTGGTGTTCTTTTCATTCCTTTACTGTTTGCTCAGTCCTCCCACTGAGCTAACACCACGTGGAGGCCCCCGGGTGTGGGGGGCTGAAGGAAGAGGGGTGGCTTGAGGAGGTGAAATAGGATGAAAGAAAACCTGCATGGGAATTGCTTTCTTCCAACGTCTGGGGTTCTTTCTCCTTCTGTAGATAGACGTCATCGCTTCCTAAAACCCCAAACCCACTGCCACCAAGGCCGCTCTGACTCAGAGCGGGCTTCCTGGACTGTCAGTCTTTGTGGGAGCCGAGAGCCTCATCTTTCCCCCTTGGAGCGATTTGTGGGCCTTGAGCAGCTGACCTTGCCGTCAGCAACCAAAGGTTGTACACGACACCACCAGAGCCCCTTACGTCATTGTGTAGACCTCAGCAATGGAGAACTGCCGGTGAGCGTTTGTTTCGTTGTGTTCTGCTGGTTTGCTTGCCTAAACCTTTCCAGCCCAGGCGCTACTCGCCATTCCCAAGCAACCCATGGGTTCTCACACCACTGTGCTGTGTCTCCAAGTACCTCCCTGCTCCTCTCTCAGACAATGAGGCCAGCGTGAGTGTCATCTCTCCCTCTTCCATCTCCCTGACTCCCCAGACAGGAGAGATTGTCCCCTCGCCAACAGTCCCATTCTTACAGGGTACTTCTCCAGCCCGTGAACTCCTCAGGTGGAAAGCTGGGCCCTGTTTGTCGCTGCATCACCCAACACAGTGGTTCCTGACCTGGGCTGCGCATTATCCAGTCCCAGCCCCAACACAGATGGGTGGACGCAGAACCTGGCGAGCTGGGAATTGGGGGCAGTTGTCATTTTAAGGGGGGCAGCTGTCATTTCAAAACCTCCCCAGGGGATCTCCAGAGGCCCACCGCTTACACCAGGCACTCAGCCAGCCCCAGTTGAACACAATCAAGCCCACGCCTGAAACTGGGAAGTGTGTACTCCTGCCTCTGTTCTGCTTGCTGCAGTTGGCTCACTCCTGGGGTTGTGGTGTTTATCCTAAGTGGGCCTCTTGCTGGAAGGGGCCTGGCTGGTCTGGTCTCACTTGTGCACCTTCTGCTTCATGTCCCTTTCCTAATCCAATAGTGCACATTGGGTTTTAAAGGCGGATAAGAATTTGATTTATTTACCCATTCATCTGCCCACCCACTCATCCATCCATCCATCCATCCATATCATCAATTTATTCAGTACCACTGTGAGCTACACACTATAGTGGGCATAAAACCTATGAAGAACTTACATAGATCCTGCTAGGGAAAGTGTGTGACCACTTTTCTGAGAGGCAAGACTGTGTGCGTGTGTTAGCATGCAGTGATTATTGTTAGGTGCCGTGTTAGTCCGGGTAGACTAGAGAAACAAATCCAGGGAGACTCATATGTGTATAAGAAAGAGCTTTATATACAAGAACAATTGAATATTGAGAAAACATCCCAGCCCAGTCTAGATCAAGTCCATAAGTCCGATGTTAGCCCATATGGCTGATACCAATCTATAAAGTCCTCTTCAGACTCACACAACACATGCAATGATGCCTAGTGCAGGAAGATCACGGGCCAGTGGGTGGAAAGACTTGTGGATCCAGTGGTGGTGTAAGCATCTCAGCGCTTACACTCAGGGTCTCCACGTGGCTTCTTCAGCTCCAGGGCTCTAGCATAGCTCCATGTGTCTTGTCAACAGGAATGTCACTGCAGGGAGTGTGTCTGTGCCCCACCTCCAGCTAGCTCTTTATCTCCACCGTGGCTCCAAATGAGGTCATCAAGCTGCGATCCGATGGACAGGCTAAACTCCACCCCTTCACTCTTAAGTCTCAAATTCACAACAGGTTATGTAGCTACCACAGGTGCCATCAACTTGGCTCTGACCTATAGTGACCCTGAGCACACCAGAACAAAACACGGCCCAGTCCTGGGCCATCCGCATAGTTGTGGCCGTGCTTGTTGAGGGCCGTCCTCTTTGCTTGACTGTCAGGATTCTCAGTGAGAACATCTGTTTGGTGCAATTGGGCAAGATTAGCGGAGGGGCTGGGGATGTGACCACGGTTTTGACTGGTGAGGTAAGTGGGTGTTTTTGAATGGGAGGTAAGTTGGTTGACCTATGGCATGGAGATGAGGACCTCGGATGACTCGTTCCTAGGCTGGTGGTTGGGCTTAGGTGAGCTGATTGATACAGTAAATGATTCTTGAAAGTCTCCCTTGTGGAACACTCTTTCTAGAAGAAAAGGCATCCTCAGTATGTCTCCTTCTCAGGGTCTTCAGCCTATGGTTAGGATTTGTTCCTTTAACAACTAGTGACGATTGGGCCATTTTCTACCTGCAAGACAGGATTGCTTCCCCATCCTCCCTGTACCTGCAGGGTAAATATTCTGGTTCTACAAACGAGGCTCTGACCAGCTTAAATGTTAAATGACCAGATTAAGAACCCACCAAGTGAGTACTGAAACAGGAACCTAGGTCTTCCTGATTCCAGAATCCGCCCTCCCTCCCCTGTCCCATTTGGCTGGTGCCTGTTCTCCACGGAAGATTAGCTGCAGGTTCCCTCACTCATCGGATCGTTCATCAAACATTGAGTGAGTACATTGGATTACAGCCAAATATTACCTTCTGGAGAAATCCAGTGCTATGGCACACAGGGTGACCACGAGTAAGAATGGGCTCGACACCAGTGAGCTTTCGCTTTGGTTTCTGTGTCCCCTGTCCTGTCGACAAAAGTCTGCTGCAGGAGAATAAGGTGGTCCGCTCCCGAAGCTGTACAGCCTCGGGTCCCCGAAGGAAGAGCAGTTCTACTCGGTCCTGTTGCGACGCTGTGGGTCAGAATCAACTTGCTGGCAGTGGGCTTGGTTGCTTTTTTTAGGGGGTGGGGGGTGGCGTGGTACTCAAAATTTAGATTGTGGACCATCCAGTTACACATCACTGGAAGCTTGCTAAAAATCCAGGTTCTCGGGCCCCACCTAGACTTATTCAATCAGTGTTTCTCGAGGTGGGATTCAGGGCTCTCTGTTTTCATGGACTCTCTAGGAGTGCTCAAAGGACTACTCCAGAAGGTAGGACTTTTTTTTTTTTTTTTATTTATTTTTTTAAATCAATTTATTGGGGCTCATACAATTCATCACAATACATAGATCAATTGTGTAAAGCACATCTATACATTTGTTGCCCTCATTATTCCCAAAATTCGCTTGCCTCTTGGGTTCCCGGAATCCGCTCATTTTCCTTTTTTCCCCTCCCCCTCCCTTCTTCCTCCCCTCTCCCCCATGCACCCTTGATAATTTATAAATTATTATTGTATCTTATATTACACTGTCCGGCGTCTCCCATCACCCACCCCTCTGCTGCCCGTCCCCCAGAGAGGAGGTTATATGTAGCTCCCTGTGATCCATTCCCCCTTTCTACACCCCCTTTCCCTCCTGGTATCGCCACTGTCACCCCTGGGGTCCTGAGAGGTTCATCTGTCCTAGATTCCCTGCGTTTCCAATTCCCTTCTTGTCCTAGATTCCCTGCGTTTCCAATTCCCATCTGTACCGCTGTGCATCATCTGGTCTAACCAGGTCTGCAAGGCAAAATTGGGGTCCTGGTAGTTGGTGGGAGGAAGCGTTTAAGAACTAGAGGAAGGTTGTGGGTTTCATTATTGCTATACTGAACCCTAAGTGACTCATCTCCCCACTACCCCTCTGCAAGGTATGTCCAGTTGTCTAGAGGTGGGCATTGGGTCTCCATCACGCGCCACCCTCATTGATGAGGAACTTTTTCTCTACAGCCTTGACGTGCGTGCCCTCAGCACATAGCACTGAAGTGCCCCATCGACATTTATGGGCCACAACTGTTCTGAAGTTCCAGGTTCTGTGACGTACTAGGAATGTGGGAGCTTACTTTGGGGAAGGAAGGCAAGGCCAGGCACATTTGAGGTACTCATAGGTCAATGATGTGTCACTAGATGTGTACCTCTGAGTTTCAGGACTACGGAGGTATTTTGGAAGGCTACAGCAAGCCAAATGTGAAAAATGAACTCTCAAGACAGGGGTAAAAGTCAGGGAGGGTGGGGGTGGCAGTGGGGTGTCGACAGGCTGGCTGACTTGAAGTCAGGTCTAAAGGAAAACTGGTCTGATGATTCTGGCCTGTGGACCAGGGATGGGCCATGACATGTCATGGGGACATTTTCTCTCTTCAGGCTCTGTGGCCATTAGGACCAGGGTGCCACTCATCTTATATCACCGAACACTCCTGTGGCCCCCTGGGAGTGGTTTCGTTTGCAAGGCAACGTGGCCCAAGATGCGGCACTGGCCTTCTGATGGGACCCTCTTTTTTTCCCCCTGTTACCCAGGGGACAACCCAACACAGCCAGGGCCAGGTAAGGCCTGATGGGAGTGGGCAAGGATACCCCTCATTCAGGGTGGGGCTCACACATGTACGGGAGAGGGGGCTTCCCTCCCGAGAGGACGGGCCCTGGTGTCGTCAGACTCCAGCCAGTAAGGTGCAGGGCTTAGCCAAGGCAGCACTGCCTTTCAATGCCACATTCATTTCTGGGGCATGGGTTTCAAGATCTGGCTGCAGGAACCGGAGCCCTTGGGCCTGCCACATTGTAGTTTATGGGAAAGTTTATGTTCGGTAATGAAATGGTTAATATAAATCAAAGTGTAGGTTGGGTTGAATTGTCGTATTATTACACCACCATAATAACACAAGGTTCTTGTATCAGGAGAAACAGACGTTTACTAGGGCAAAAGGATGTGCTTGCAAGTGTTGGTTTCCAACCAGGAGAATCCTCTGTGATCTACAAGCGCTTAGAAAAATATTTGCTTTAGTTTCCCCAATAGCTGACTGGCCCTCCCAGAATTCCGTGCCCCAATGCTACTTGATTGTACCCAAGAGTGTTTGTCAGAGTGCTTTAACATGCCCCATTTGGGCAGGCCTGTGGCTACCAGCAGGAAGGTCAAACCCTGTCCCTATATTTTTAATGGCAAAAGGATGGAGGTGGAGATTTTGCAGAATGGTCCCATCGGGCCAAGCTGAACCTAAGTCAGAGCTGTGTAGATCAAAGTGCAGGAGGCACGGGGACACTTCTGAGAGCCACCCCACAGCCTGGGCAGTTGTCCCCCACAATGACCCTAGAGCTGGCTGGCTGTTCTCCTGCTTGCTATGTGAACCTTGCCCTCAATTTGCTGCAGGCCCTCCCCCCACCCCTGGAAACTTCCCTGCATGGAACTGCATGGAGGTAACCCAGTTTGTGGGTTTGTATGCACCAGGCTGTGTACTGGGGAAGTCTGGCCACAAGCTCCCTCCAGTGAAAACCAGACAGTGTCCTCCTGTCCCCTGCTTGCAATGTGTTAACAGAAAGATGTCAGTACCCAGCCCCATGGGTTCCCGCAGGCCATCTCTGGGCCTGGGAAACTGGCAGAGAATTGGCCCAGGATGGGCGGAGCTGCAGCTGGTACTGGGGGCCAGCCCGTTTCCAGTGGCGACCCTGCTCTTGAGCTTTTTCCCACGGCAAATGAAATATTCATTCACTTCCCTTCTCCGGCCCCACAAGCTGGTAGATGAGGGCAGACAGTTTATGTCTTTTGTGCCCTTGACTTTGGATTTAAAACCAGCAGATCACAAGTTGGTTCTTCTGTGGGGACTTAATTAACCCACTGGTTTTGTCCTTTCAATGACAGTAGCCCAATTTAACCTTCCTTCCCCCACCCTGCCCAACGTACTTTGAAATTACTCTCCACAAAAGTTGTGTGCAAGACGTGCCTTTAGCCTTGGCAGCAGCTCCGGTCCCTTCTGAATCTGCCTTCCCCACCGCAGGGAGGCGGATGTGCCCTTCTCCCTGCCTGCTGCATCCATCTCCTTTGAAGACAGTGCCTCCTGGCCCCCTGCTGCTGTTGCCCTCCCCCCACCCCGCCCAAAACGCTTTAAACTCCTCAGCCCATACCCCACCACTGTAAGGGGCCTCAGTGGAGAGAAGTCCGAGTTTTGTTAGCTGGGTTTTGATTTCAGTACGGGAGTTGATAAAACGAGATAAACTCCAGGCTCATGAGGGCTGTGGAAATTAAACAGAGATGATATCAAAGTTCCCCTGAGTTTTCAACTGTGATACAGTAGCTTAGCTTTCTCCCAGACTGGGGCCGGGAGGCACGCCTTTGATTCTGAAACAATGTTCAACATCAGTTAAAGCCAGCACTGCTGACTTTTAGGGATTAAGCACACTGTTATAGTAATTCTTTGATCAGCTACAAGGGAGCAGTGCGCCGGTCTGGATAAAGGGGTGCTTTATAGTTAAAGTTCATTTCTCTATGAACCTGGACTGACAGCATCAGCGAGGGGCTGCAGTGCTGGGAGCCAGGGCCCCCCTGAAGTATTCTGTTTACAGCATGGCTGGCAACAGCAGGCTGCAGGCTTCCTCCCACCAAGCTCCATTGCCTAGTATTCATTGAGCATGGCATGTTGGGAAAGTCTTCATTCATCC
>NW_022103919.1:1170022-1188539 GCF_000313985.2 Echinops telfairi
GCACACGCCCTCAAGGTCAATGTCACCAATGCCCCTTCCCCAGGCCCACCACGCACCCTCTCCACTGGCATTTGTGGAGAACTGAGTTTGAGCGTCCGTTTCAGTTTAGGTTAACCTTAACCTTCTGAGAAGTCTCCACTTGCAGCACTTGGTCATAGAAAACTCTGGGGCAATCTTGGGCTTTCCAGGTGTGTCCCTGCTTGCTGCCACAGCCGCACAGCCTGGAGGACAGAAGCTTCCTCAAGCTGCTCCCCCTGGGGGTGGACCCTGCCTGTTGGCGGCCGGTGCTGTAGATCAGCCTATTCCCTCCGGTGTCGTGCTCAGAGCTCCCTCATTAGGCCTAAATTTACCTCCGTCCTACACAAACACGCCTTAGCTCATTTTTATTGTTGTAAATTATTTATGCGGGAAATGTTGAATCTTGAAGCTGAGGTGTGAGGAAAATTAATCCCATGTTACTTTTATCTTTCTGCACTTTACTCTGCTGCCTTGACTTATTGGGCTATGGCTAGAGAGCGCAGAGCACTGGCATTTTAAAGCATCATTAGTGTTGACGCTGCCTTCTTGTTTGGATAGGACCCTGACTTCCCTCTTGGTCGCCTAAGGGAAAGCCAATGGGCTGAGGAGAAAGGATTCCGGGACCCTGTGGCTCTGCTGACCACCTGATACTAAGCCCCTCAATGTTCGCACCCGTAAAATGGGAATAACACCCCTTACCCAACCACCTCCTAGGTTTGGTGTGAGCATCCACTGAGATGAAGCACAAGAAAGCTTTTGGAGAATTATTGCAAAGTGCCCTACAAAACACCAAACCAAATCCAACTCACTGCCATCGAGTCAATTCTGACTCACAGCGAACACAGACGACAAGGTAGAACTGATCCTGTGGGTTTCTAAGATGAACTCTACTGGAGTTCGTAAAGAAACCTCCTCTTTCTCTCTCCATGTGGCTGGTGGTTTAGAACTTTAGACTATGTGGTTAACAACCCAACACATAACCATCACACCACCAGGGCCAGGGAAGCTTGGTAGTGTGTTTTGTGTGGAGGCCAGGTTTTGGAAGCGGATGTTGGGTGAGACGTGTCAAGGTTGGAACTAGGGGTTGTTGCCAGGAGGCCTGGGTGACTCAGTCCATACCACCTCTTGACAGACGTGTTACTGTCTATTTTAAATGCCCTGCTCCCTTCTCCGCCTCCTGCTCCTCACTGGCTCCCATTAATGGCCTCTTCTCCCCCTGGCAGGGACCTGGCCTGTGACCCTGGGCGGGTGCAAGCTCCATGGTGCCATCCCTTCTGGCCGAAGGCTCCATACAGTCCGGGAAAACATGGAGTGCGAGTTAATAAATGGCCTTTTGTTAGGAAGGTCAATTGAAGTGACGGTAGAGATGCTGTTAAAAGTAATTTGCAGTCAGAAAATATGTAATTCAGGGCAAGCTTCTTTGAGTGATTGCCTCTGCCATGGATATCTTGGGCGTTTCTCATTAAAAGCTTCCTTAGCTGGTGCCGCTTCCTCGGCGGTGGAGCCCAGCCGCAGCCCGAGCCACGCGGAGCCATTTGTCTATATTTCACAAAGGCTGCCTTGATCCCCAGGGTACAGCTACTGGTGCGGGCGGAGGTGGGGGGTGGGGGTGGGGGAGAAGCCTGCATCTGGGATGCTCTGTGCTAATGCTCTGTATGCCAGGCCTCATCCAGCAGGCTGGGGTCCGAGCAGGCCCAGGCCCAGGCTGCTGGCTCCTTTGTCTGCGGCGGCTGGGAGGCAGCCTGCAGCCATCTTGACGAGTGCTGCTGGGCTGCTCTCTCTGCTGCATTCTGGGAACAGCATCGCTCCTCGGCGAGTGCATTTCCCAGACCGCAATTGATATCAGTATGCTTCAGAGCAAAAGAGGAGCGCTGAGGATATTGTGACCCGAGGACATGAATCTATCAGCAAATAAAATCTCACTTATTCCAATGCTTTCTCCTCCTCTCTTCCCTCTCCTTCTTTCTGAGAAGGGTAGAGGCAGTGCTATCTTGATGGGGGGGGGGGGGAACCCCACCTCACATGTTCTTTATTAAATACACAGCATGATATTTTAGCACTGGCAACATTGGTACATTCTGTTAATGAGTTGCTAATTGCAAAGCATTTCGGTAACCAACAGCAGATACTGATATTTTGCAAATGGCAGCAATTACCAAAGACGGGATTTTTTTCAAGTGAAGATGCTTTTTGATCAGGGCTTGCTTTCGATTGGGTGGAGGTAGATGATTTAATTAGAAGCCTCCTTCTTTGGGGGCCGTGCACACATACTCATGCAGTAAATATGTACACACTGCCTACTGTGTACAGAAAGCACCAAGCCCCGAATTTGATGGAGACAACCTGGACATGAGCTATGAAAACAGGAAACGATGCCTTGGTGCAGCCAGGTAGCCTGCTTGCTGCCCTGGCCTCCCAGTAGCTTATGTGCAGTAGAATTAAGTAATGCAAAATGTTGAGCTTTTGTTTTAAACAGAAGCCCATGGTGCTGCTGGTGCCAGGCGCTTCCTGGCTTCGGTCGGAGATTGGCTTCTGTGTTTGGACTAATCTGTTCCTGGAGCTCGCTCTGGGTTCCAGGAGACGGTGACTACTACGTGGGTGACAAGCACACAGTGTTGTGATTGTTCCCACTTAGGAGGTTACCATCATTTCTTAATGGCCTCTGCCTTTTCTGATCATCTACTGAGCAGTGAGGCTATTCCTCTTGCCCGCCTGGTTAGGCAGGCTATTTGGTTTGCTTTCGAAGCCGTAACCAGCCTGGAGAGCCCTGGCAGACCTAAAGCCAGTGGAATTTAATTGCTGTGGAAGAGGGTAGAATTTAACTTGCTCTTTCTCCCAGCTTGTCCCTTTCAAAGTGCTTGAAGATCATTTACATAAGGTGTTGCCTTTTTTATTTGCTTTCTGGTACCTTGCCACTCCGGCTGCCCGGACCCAGCGCTCCCTATATTCTGCCTGTCTCCTCTAGTTGCATCAAGAGGCAGTCAGCGGCAGAATAATAATTCCGCCCCCTCCCTTTTTTCTCCCCAAGTGCCCAGCAAGAATTATGGTCATTGTTAGTGTTTAGCTTTGAGTAAATGCCCACATGACCTGGGGGGTTAAACACACAAAAGGATCTGCCAGGCCTGTAGGAACTGGTTTCCAAGCACGTTTCTGACCAAGTTCTACTGGGGCCCCCGTGCATTCTGAACCTTGGTGGTGGCATCTGCCGTGCGTTTAGTGCCTCCTGCGTGCCAGAAACAGCTTCAGGCCCTTCAGTTACATGGTCTCGCTCAGGCCTTAAAACAGCTCCTCGAGGGTCTCAGGATCTCAGCCTCTTTTTGTAGATGGAAGAATCGAGGCTCCAAGAGGTGCAATCACTTGTTCAGTCACTAGCTAGTGTCGCCGAGCCTGGATTTGAACATCCTGCCCACGCCTCCATATGTGACTACCAAGATCCTTCTCTTTTGCCAAGTTTCCGCCTGCTGAGTAGTCTAACCTTGGTCTTGGTGGAGGCTGTGCAGTTGGAGGGCTGCGCCTCCACCAAGAGGGAATGCGAGGGAAAGAAACGGAGGGGTTGGTAGAATTAGTCCTGGCTGGCTTATCCTCAGAGAAACTGCTGGTAACTGTCAGAAATCAGGCAGTTGGATTGTAAAGTGGAGAGCGGCTAGCTCAGGGTTTGAGTCAGCGTCACCGGGGACCGGCCCACAGTAGCTACGTTCATCCATCCAGTTTTCACAGCTAACTTCGGAAAAGCAGGGGCCAGAGGTGGTTTGAATGCTAGGTCCCAGGAAAGGGTTGGCCCCTTCACCTAGACCAGGACATAGCCCAGGACATTGCCCCCAAGATTCTGGTTCTGTTTGACATTTTGCTTTGCTCCCTTTCAACGCTGAATGTGAACGCTGTGCTTTCTTTTTCCTTCTCTGAACCAGGACCAGTCCACCATGCCTGAAGTCAAGGACCTTTCTGAAGCCTTGCCAGAAACATCAATGGACCCCATCACGGGAGTGGGGGTGGTGGCTTCTAGGAACAGAGCCCCGACAGGCTATGACGTAGTAAGTCAAGATCCTAGTTTGTACTTCTTAAATTTACCTCCTGTTTTCAAGACATTCTTAACCTTGGGTATGAGGTGTGGCTGCAGCGGTTAGGTGCCTCATGTGGATCCCCATTCGTGGCGACCCCACAGGACTGAGTGGAATGGCCCCCTAGGGCTTTCTAGGGATGTGATCCTGATGGGATGGATCTCCAGGTCTCTCCCGGGAGCTGCTGGATGGGCTTGGCCCACCAACCTTGCAGTGGACAACTGGGCACTTGACATTGTGCCCCAGGGCACCAGGGAAGGAAAGCATCCCCACGGAGGGCTGGCTGTGTCCTGCTTTGGGAGTCCGAAGACCTCATGGAGTGGCAGGCTGTCTGGACTGCCCTCTGGCCTTGCCCGTGGCTATGTTACTTGACCCCGACCAGTGGTCATTCTCATCTTCTGGAAAAGTAAGGCTTGGGTGCATTGATCCCGAAGCGACTTATTTCGGACACTTTGTGAACAGGATCCAAGAGTCTGTGAAAGCCCTACACGTAGCGTGATCTCCACTTTTGCTGACAAAGAGCCCCAAGCCTTCCAAATGTTAAGCAGTAGAGCACTAATCAATCCTCGCGAGTGGTGAAGCAGGCCCCTGGGCTCTGGCCGGCCCCACCCGGCAGGTGGGCAGAGCTCTGCCCCTGCTTTCCTGAGCAGCAGACCTCAGGGGTGGTGTTCTGCAGCACTGGCAGTTATTCTGCTATGGCAATAGCTAAATTCTGCTTTGGGTGGGGCTTGAAAAATACAGTGTAGCTTTCCCACTGCCCCCAAGTCCACTTTGGATCTTAGTGACCCTGTAGGACAGAGTAGAGCCAGTCCTTGCAGTTTCCCAGACTGGAAATCTTTGTGGGAGCAAATGACCCTATCGTTGCCCTCTCCCGAGGAGCAGCTGTGGGATTAAACGATGGCCCGCGATGGGGCCAGGACTCCTTGGGGCCATTCACAGTGACTATTAATTGTCACATATTCGGAGACACTGAAGTTCTCGTTTTCTCGCTGGCAGCGTTTTCCTCTCCGCACTCACTGTGTTCCAACTGTGCACCTGCCCCGTGACCAGAAAGCTCTGCTTCTAGGGACGGGAGGGAAGCCCTGGGCAGGGTTCCCTAACCTTGGCCTCTGGACACCGTGGACCAGATATCTCTTTGTTGTGGGGGCTGCCCCGTGCTCTGTAGGAGAGTTAGCCGGGATCCTGGCCTCTGCTAGATGCCTGTAGCGTCGCCCCCCTAGCTGTGACAGCCAAACGTCTCCAAACACTGTCAGAGTCCCGGGGGGGAGCAGGCTGTGGGAGAAGCCACCACTCCCGCCGCCCCCCGCCGCCCGTGTAGCGGCCGATGTAGATGGGCTCACTCATTTTGGGGTGCGGTGTGGGCGAAGAAAAGCCGGTTAAAATGTTCCCCATCGCTTTCCTCGCTGTTTGAAAGCTTATAAGCAGTTTTAAGCGTGAAAGACCGGGGGAATCTTTGCTGACAAAGATTTGAGTCTTACCTGCTGCTTGACTTCAAAGCACTGTTTGAACTTATCACTTTCCATAAAATAGAATCATTAGGAATGGCTTCGTGCCATAAAACTCTTGGGGAAGCTAATAAAAATGTTCCTGATTTGAGAAGCCAAAGTGTCTTTTGATGAATTAGAGATGAAGTAGCAAGTCGTGAATCGTGGCTGGGAGCGCATGCCGAGTGGGAGGGCGGGCTGGGCCATCTCGCTCTTCCTCTCTCTTTCAGGAGGGCTCCCGCCAGCAGCTGAACCCCAGGGCATGCTGCTCGGTGCCCTCTCGAGGGGCTCTGGTGTGGAGCGGTGGCTCTCATGTTCTGTGTGTACCTCGGGGTCATGCGGCATGCTCGGCGAGGGGGCGGTAGGTGGCCTTTGAGAGTCTGGCTTTCCTGAAAGTCGCACTAAGTGTGACAGGGGCAGAATCTATCCCTATCATTTTCTCCGAACATCGCGCTCAGGGCAGGAGAGCAGAGTGTCAAATGAGTAAAATTAATAAGCACATTCCATGATTATGCCGCACCATGCCTGATCATGAAAGGTGAGCAGGGCACGGGGCCAGCCTGGCAATTACCCAGCCTCTGGGAGGCCAGAGCCGAGTGTCCAAGCTCCCTCTAAAAGCCCTTTCAGGCAAAGTGGTGGGAGTTCTTCTTTACCCTGACCTTTGTACGCTTCTCAGAGAAGCATCTTGTTCCATAGGGCTCTGATCCCAAGTTCAAGGGGAATAGGCTGGGGTGAGGCGGGGGTGGGGGGGGTGAGGACAGACACTCTCCGTTTCTTTCATCTGGGGTGGTGCATGAAGGCCACATTCCGCCTGAATATACAAGGCGCTTTATGGTGACCAGGCGGTGAGAGCAATGTGTAGACAAGGGCTCAGCTGGATGAGGACGCCCAGCTGCGGGGGTCTGGCGAGACCCCTGCGTGTGGCATCCACTGTAGAATTGATCCCTCTCTGTGCCGCAAGGACTTGAAGCCCTGCTCTCTCCCAGCCCAGCGAGCTCAGCCCCAGCCAGCTGCTGACCCCAGGTCGCACAACTGTTGCTCAGTGAACATAGGCCCCGCCGCTGTTAGAAACAGCAAGATGCCCAATGTTCTTCCCTAAAAATCGCACTTGATTACTTGCCTTCTCTTCAGGTCAGGGGAAGCTTCTTAGGCAAAACCCAAGTAAACTCACTGCCATCAAGCCAATTCCAATTCATAGCGACCCTCTAGGACAGGGTGGAACTGCCCCTCTGAGTTTCCCAGACTATAGCTCTTTGTGGGAGTAGGAAGCCCCTCTTTCTCCCACCGAGAGGCTGACGGTTTCTAGTGGCTGATCTTGTGGTTAGCAGCCCAGTGCGTAACCACCGTGCGAGCAGGGCTCCTGCCGGCTAAGAGGCAGGCGAGGGGTTATTTATGAAATATCTCTATTTATTGTCTCTATTTCTATTATTTTCTCTTAAACAACCCTCCCCCCACTTCCTATTGGTCGTGGGGGTGATTGGCAGAGGTTGGGATGGATCACAAGCGCCCTAGAAATGATGCCACGTGCCTGGCTTGGCGGCTCTGCCGCAGTGGACTGGCACGGTTGAAGGCCATGCTCGCTACTTGATCACATACGTGTGATCAGTTTTCAAAGAATCGAATGCTACAAGAAACACTTTATGCTAAAGCTCCCCCATCCCTAATTTAATCTTTGATTTTGGAGTCACCTGGGACTTGACAGATCTAAGGTTCGTCAAATTGGACCATGTAAATCACCATTGTTGGATGAATATCTCTGTATTTCCAGTGAATGGCTTTTACCCTACATTCACTTACCTTCCTAAACAAGCATTTATAATTCACTAACCAAACCCACAACTACATTTTTTAGATGACTCTTTCCAAGAAAGAATATGATTTTCCTTGATAATGTGTATATATCTCCAGACTTCAACTGGGAAAAGAAAGTGAAAATAAGCGTACGCACCACTTGGTCTTGATTTTAAACTGAGTATTTCTTCAGCCTTTTGATTTTGAGCACCTATTAGGTGCCAGCATAAGAAAGGCCAGGTTTTCCACTCCTGAAAAAAGTTACAGTCCCATAAATCCATAGGGACAGTTCGACACTGTCCTACCGTGTTTCCCCCAAAATAAGACAGTGTCTTATATTAATTTTTGCTCCCAAAGATGCGCTAGGTCTTATTTTCAGGGGATATCTTATTTTTCCATGAAAAAGAATATGGTACACCTTTATTGTTTATTGTTTTATTAAAAGAGACCTCGCACTTCCTTTCTGCTCCGGCTGCGCTGCAGCCAACAGTGAGCTGCGTGGTGGCACCCACTGCTACGGTCCAGAGTACAGAGTTACGGTAGCTGGGGGAGGCTTATTTTGGGGGAGGTCTTATTTTCAGGGGATGTCTTACTTTCGGGAAAACAGGGTATCAGGTCGCTATGAGTCAGAATCAACTTGATGGCAGTGAGTTTGGTCTTCTTGGTTTACTAGGTGCCAGCTGGGCTCTGGTGTTACAGTGGTAAACCCAAACCTATATAGTCCCTGCCTTTAGGAAGCTTACAATGACGAGAGGAGAGAGGAAGAAAGATCTTCAAATGATCGCACAGATGGTTTAACATAAAAGGGTGGTCTGAAGGGAAGTCCTTACCGATCACTTATCTTCAGCCTCTGGCCACCTTGACTGCTCACTCCCTGATTTTGACAGAGTCCCTTCTTGAAGTTGTTCCCTTCCTGCCTAACCCACCCAGCCAAGTGTCTGCCCTCCACATTGTTCTAGGCATCCCCCAGGGCAGTTCCTTACGTGGACTCAGGGTGATTCTGCTCCGGCCTTGTTCCCCTCATGATGCCCGCCCCCCAGGTTGTTCTTGTTGGTGCCATCCCTGAGCCCTCCACTTGGGTCATGTAGCTCCCTTCCTCCCCGGGCAGCTGCTGCTCCCATCTTTGGCCTACCTTTAGTCGTCCTGGAGTCCTGGGGGCATAGTGGTTACATGTTAGGCTGCTAACCATAAGATCGGTAGTTCAAGACCACCATCCAGCTTCTCGGGAGAGGGACAGGGCTTTCTACTCTCATAAGAGCGCTTAGTGGGGGTCCAGGAGGGGAGCTTGGAGGGCAATGGGGAGCTCATAGTGAGGATGAGAAGGAAGAAAATGTTCTAGAACTGATTGTGGCGATGATTACTCAACTCTTTTTAATACGACTGAACTATGGACATGTGCGACATGTGAATTACATCTCAGTGGAACAATTTTTTAAAATCATAGTCTCGGAAACTCACAGGAGCAGGTCTACCCTGCTCCATAGGGTCACGATGAGTCATTGACTCGATGACCTTGAGTTTGGTCTTTAATCCAGCAACCCAGAAGGGCCCGAGGGCTGTTACACCTTAGAGTCCAGGACAAATAGAACCAGCCTCAGAGAAGGAGATTCCTTTTTTTCTCTTTCCTCACTCCAACCTAAGACCGCCCCCATTTCCTTCCTGAGAAACCCCACCCTGCACACAAGAGCCCTTTTGGCTCTGTGACCTGAACAGACAGCGACTGGTTCCACAGTTTAGGTGAGGTGCTCCTGAGACTCAGCAGGCCTCCGAATCATGGCTGGAGCCTGTCGACACACCGGTTGCTGGGTCCCACCCCCAGTGTTTTAGGGGCGGGGTCTGGGATGGGCCCCATGATGTGCAAGTCTAACCAATCCCAGGCGGCAGTCCCTCAGTGGAGCCATTCTTGGTCTGAGTGTGTGCTGATGCCAAGTATGTGGAAATGCAACCAGAGGAAGCCAGTGACGTCAGGCATTTGCATTTTTTGGTCCACTGCGTGCTTATCCAGAGATGAGAAACCCAAGTCTTGGTCACCAAAAAAAAAAGAAAAATCTACTCCAGGAATGGCCGTGCCAGCTTGTCCACTTGTTTTTCAGTCTCTCCTGGGGTGGAGTCATTTGGAATGTGGATGCGTGTGTTTATTTGTGTGCATGTGTGCTGTTGATACCTTTCCCTTTGTAGGGAAGTTTCCGATTTTGGGGAGAACGTGCAAGCTTCCCACATCTCTTCTTTCCCCTACACAGTTTCTCCTATTGGTAACATCTTGCACTGATGCGGCATGTAGTTTACACCTGAAGATCCAAAATTGATACCTGATGATTAACCCTCCAGTCCACGAGGGTTCACGATACTGTACAGGTCTGTGGGTTTTGATAGATGTAGAATATCATGTATGATCATAATAGAATCATACAGAACCGTTTCATTGCCTGAAAGTGCCCTAGGAGCCCTGGTGGCCTCGTGGGTTGCATGTTGGGCTACTAAGTGCAAGGGCAACAGTTTGAAGCCACCAGCTGCCCTGGGGGAGAAGGAGGCGGCTCTCTTCTCCGGTAAAGAGTCGCACGGGGACCGTTCTGCTCTGTGCTCTGGGGCTGCGGGGAGTTGGAATCGTCTCGATGGCAGTTTTTGGTGGGAGCGTGCTCTGTGCTCCACGCAGTCGTCCCCCCCTTGCCTTCTCAACCCCTGGCACCCACTGACCTTGGGACTGCCTTTATAACTATTATGAAGTTGGAATCATACAGCATGTCGCTATTCAGACTGGCTTCTTTCACTTGGTAGCATGCACTTCTCGCTCCTCTGTGTCTTTTTGCCCTTTGATAGCTCATTTCCCTTTATTGCTGAATAGCTAGCTCTCCATTGTATGGCTGTAATCCAAACATATTTGTCCATTCATCTGTTTGAGGGCATCTTGCTTGTTTCTAATGTTTGGCAAGTATTAATAAAGCTGCTGTATATGTTTGCGTGCAGGGTTTTGAATGGGCTTAAGTTTTCAGTTCGTTTGGGTAAATAGCTAGGAGCATTATTGCTGGATCATATCTTTAGCTTTAAATTCAAGTGTTGTGTGTCTGAATACCATTTTTAAATGGGATGCACTGTTCACACTCTCTTGTAGCTGTTTTACTCTTTTTACATCGTGGCTATCATTCTCTATCAATATGTATACTACATCTTATCCTTTTAATGCAAACTGTTTTATTATCTGACTGTACAAAAATTTGGCCAACAGCCCATCTTGACGGACAGTTAGGTTGTTTCTATTCTTTTTTTTCTTACTCTAAACACTACCCTTTTACAATAGTCCACCATTTCTTAGCAGATTGTCCTCTTAGCTCCACTGAAGAATTTTATAGGCTGGAATTGCTGGGTCAAGAGTATTCATATTTTAAATATGATAGATATTACCAAATTGCCTTCCAGAAAGGTTGTGACATTTTGTCAGTTTATATTTCCACTGACAGTGTGATTAGAAGGGGTTTTAGGGGAGGTTTGACTTGATTGAGCTTCCCTTTCCCCTGAGCTTTGAGCTTGATTTTACCTCCCATCTTCCTGTCTCACTGCTTCTTCACAGTTGGGCATGTTTATAAAAGCGAATGCCTGGTTGAAAATATGCGCACTTGTTTCAGCAGCAGGCACGGGTCTTACCCTCAAGACGTTTCCCATCTCTTATAACCAAGTGCAGACCCCAAGCCCACTTTGGTTTGGCATACTTAATTTCATTGTACCTAGAACGCTTTTTCTAGCTTCACTGAAACTCTTGTTTTCTCATTTTTGGAATAAGCAGGAACTTCGTACCTTCATGCCTTTGAACCTGCTTTCCCTGTGCTTCCAGAATGCTTGCCTGCCCATGTATACACACACACACACACACACACACACACACACACACTGTTAAACTTTTACTCATCCATCTAAATCCAGGTCAAACATCTTATAATTGAAAATGTTCATGAGTGTGTATGTATTCACATTTGGGTTTCACAAATGTTTATTGGCCATCTAGTGCTTCATAGGGCACTGGGAATCTGGCATTCTGGAAAAGTCAGTTCTGTAAGGTGAAAGGTGAGAGGTGAGGATGGAATTGCGGGTGGGGAAGGCATAAGGTCAGCATGCCATAATGAGGAATCTGGCTACTATCCTAGGGGCATCGGAGCCATTAGTTTTTCCTCCCATCTGAGATGTATTTACTTATTTTCTGCTCTATCTTAAAAAAGCAAACTTGTTATGGACATACACATCAAAGCATATACTAGTTCAACAATTTCTACATATACAATACAGTGACATTGATTAAAGTCTTCAAATTGTGCAACTGTTGTGGCCCTCCTCTTCCAGTTTGTTTCTTCTCTATTGACACAGACTTATGTGTCCCTGTATCTGGTCTAATCTTCTGAATAGCTGTTAACAGTTTGATCCCATTGAGTAAGTTCTTTTACGAGCACAGTGGCCAGAAAGACAGTCTTTACTAGTTAAGCTAGACTGTTGCTTGGTTTAAAGAAGGCTTTGGGGGATACTTTCGGTTTATGGTTTCAGGGTTAAAGATTATCCCAGGGCAGTAGTTTCAGGGGTTCATCCAGGCTCAATGGCTGCCATTAAGAGAGGCAGAGGTTCCGATTCAGGTTTGTGTTGTTAAAAGACCGCCGTGCAATGAGGAGACTCCTGGAGAGGACAGACATGAGCAGGTAGATGCGTTTGAAGGCCCTGCAGTCGTGCAGGGAGAGAGGCCAGCAGCCCCAGCCAGGGCATTGGCAGTGGAAAGGGAAAGACGTGATGGCATCTGAGGGACATGGAAGAATTAGATAGGACAGCAGAGGTGAGCGGAAGCAAGGATCAGGGCTTTGCAAGGGTATCTTGCTGGACAGCTGGGGCGATGTTGATGCTCTTTTGTGAGGTTGGAACTTAGACAACCAGGCCGGCTTGGTCATGGGAGGAAAGTGATTGGTTCCCCTTGGGACACATTGAGTTTGATGTGTATGGGTGGTGTCTAGATAGAGGGGTCAAGACAGGCCAGAAGGTCTAGGTGTTGCTAAATGATGGGGCTTTCAAATGGGAAAATTGCATTAAAAGACAATGGATGTTTTCCCTGAACTTTTCGAAGTTCATAGGAGGAGTAATGGGCGTAACAGATCATCTAAAGAAAGGCTGGGGAACCAGAAGATACAGCGTTTGGTCATGCCAGACTCCACGTCAGAACATCAGAATCCTGTGGAGTCTCACTGGTGAAGGGCTGGGGTGAAAGGGAAGCCCTCACCAAAGGACACTGGGGTTGCGCTTCCAGATGCAGGTGGAAGCTGATCAAGAAACTGAGGGAAAAGGAGAATTTCTAGAAGGAGCAGTGGTTTGAACATAGATAATGTTGAGCATTGGTAATGTTCAGAGTTGGCTTAGGGTAAGTAAAATGAGGTTAAAGTTAAGTAAAATAGAAGGTTCCTGTTGCGAACTTAGCGGGCGCAACTTCACGGCGGGTAGGCAGAGAGGAAAACCCCGGCGGTGTTGAAGAATAAGTGGAAAGCGGTGATGAGGGGCTGTGATTGGACACAGCTTTGGGCAGAAGAGAAGCGTTGAGAGAAGGTAGTAGCTAGAAGGTGACCTACGGTCGGGAGCCTCTTTTTCTTGCTTTAAAGGTAAGGCAGTGCAGAACACGTGTAGTTGCTGATGGGGAGGCACTTACCGTGAGGCAGGGCTGAAGAGGCTGGAGCGACAGGGAGTGCCTGCTAAAGCCAGGCCCATCCACGAGAGGACAGAGAAGATGGGATCCAGAGTCCATTGAGATCGAGGTCTAAGAGGTTATATTAGTACCACTCTTGGTCTTGCTTGTTACCAATGTGCTGGGAAGCCAGCTTTGGGTACCATCTCTGACCCCCGAGCGTTGTGTTGGGAGACAACTCCTGGGTGCTTCGTTCTCGACTCACTGCTTCCGACTTTCTTTGTCCTCCTCTCCCTCTTCTCCCATCTCCTCTCCAACACCGCCTTTTGTTTCTGAACCTAGACAGTACAACATTTCTTACAATGTTTCTTGGGATGGCTGTGTACCCGTGAGTCCATTTCAACTCCTCGGGACCCTGTGACAGTGTAGAACTGCTCCATAGAGCAGTGTGATCTTTCTGGGGGATGGGTTGATGGACCATTTCTCTTGTGGAGTGGCTGGTGGTTTTGATCAACCCAAACCCAAACCAAACCATTGCCACTGAGTTCATTCCACCTGAGAGCAGCCCAATGGCACAGAGTAGAACTGCCCCGCACTTTTTCCAAGGCTGTAAATCTTCGCAGAGGCAGCCCGTCTCATCTTGAGAGGAATGGCTGTTGACCTTGAACTGCTGATGTGTCAGTGAACAGTCTAAAGCTTAACCCTGTGTACCACCACCAAACCCACCGCCATCAAGCCCGTGTTGACACACAGTGACCTGATACAGGGTTTCCAAGACTCCGTCTTTACAGAAGCAGACAGCCTCGTCCTCTCTCGGAGTGGCTGGTGGGTTTGGACTGCCAAGACCTGTGGAATTTCATTCTGCCCGAGATGTATTAGGTCTTTTCTGACGGATTGAATACATCAAATGCTTGAACTGTCAAATATGAGGGATTTCAGGGGCTCCTTTGAGCTCCTCTCTGGGCGACTAGACTGGTTACAGGAGGCAGAGGGAGGGATAGATTAAAATCATAAACCTGCAAATGAGGCCTTCCTTTCTAATTACCTAAGTAGAACATGCTACAAAACCCCACCTACTAAATACTGATGAACCTTTAGGTTAGCTACCATGTTTACCTATTACATAAGGGATTCAACAACCAATCCCATCATTGTGAGAGGCAACATGAGAATGCATGTCAGTGCAAAACTGAAAAATCAATCCGACAATGACGACACTGTCTTGTTAAAAGCACATGGTAGATATTCAGTGGAAACTGTGGGGCATCTCCATCAGCTGTTCGGTTTGGTGGTCACTGGCACATGGACCGCCCAAAAGCTGCCGCTGTGGTGGGAGACCGAGAGCAGGGCTAGGAAGAAGAAACCACGCTGGGGCTTCATGGGCCAGGCAAGCGTGAGAGCCACAGCCTCGTGCAGTTGACCCATCCTGAACCCGCTGCCACTGAGCAAATGCAGACACCAGGGCAGCCGCTTGCTCGGCTGAGGGCAGTTCCCTCTGCGTGTGGCTGTGCTATCCAGGGGCTCCTGCGGAAATGAGCACACACCGAGCCCTGTCTTGCAGCTTGGTTTATTTTTGGAGCCAGAGCTTGTTTGGATAAAAGGCACCAGGTGTTCCTCCTTTTTGTTTTGTTAGAAAATACATTCAACTGAGACTTACTGGAAATCGGAAAGTGGTTTTATGACCAGCCCTTAGGCCTTTGTTTCCTGTGGACAGGATTAGCACATATTAGTTAACTCTCCCGTGTCTTCCCTTCCCCAGTCCCCTTTGTCTTGCCAAGTCCTGACCCCGAGGGAGTAGAGCCATGCCTTGGTCGAGCATGCGAGCATGCGAGATCCTCTGCCAAGGAAGTGTGCAAGCAGCAAATGTCAGCTGTCCTTAGCATGATACCATCCCCAATTGTGATGCAGCGTGCCTGGGGGTGCTTCCTGCGGGGCTGGCTTGTATCTGCTATGCCTCCCTTCCCGGCCTTTCATGGGCTTTGAGCTTTGACCCAGGAGTGTGATTCCTCCTAAGAACTACCCCAGAGTTGCTTCGGTGTGCAAGTAGAGTGGACCGGAATGCTGGGGGTCGGTGGGGGGGGACCATGGAGTTCTTGTTCAGTAAAACTTCCCACTCGCAGTTTAGAAAAGCTTCCAACACCAGGGGCCAAAAGACCTGAGGAACTAGATTAATGGAAATAGTTATGTCTTCTTTTCATTGTTCGGTCAATTAAAGCAACATGCACATAACAGACAACCCTTGTAAATTGCACAAGTAAGTGGCATTTCAAGTATTTACCGTGTTGTGCAAACATCCCCTGTCTCTGGGCCAAAGCATGTCAGCACTCGAGAATACCCCATACTCCATAGCTAGTCACTTCCCACTCGCCCCTGCCCCAGCCCCTGTACCCACGAATCTGCTCCGTGTCCCTCTGAATCAGTCTGACTGTTTCATGTAAAAGGAATCCTACAATAGGGGACCTTTCATGTGTAGCCTTTTCCCTTAGCATGATGTTTGCAAGGAGGTGCACCCACGTTGCAGCACGTATCAGTGCCTCATTCCTTTGTATAGCTGAACAGTCTTCCCGTGCTTGACCGCTGCATTCTGTTAATCCAGTTTTGAGTTGATGTTTGTGGGGTCGTTTCCACCTTTGGGCTATTACGAGTGATACTGCTAGAAACATGAATGCCCAGGTTTTTGTGTGGACGTGTTATTTCATTTCTCTTCAGCACTTAGGAATGGAATTGCCGATCATATGGTAATACCATGGGGTTGGGGGTGTTTTTTGTTTTGTTTTGTTTTGTTTTTATAGAACCACGAATTCTTTTGCAAGGCACCAGTATCCATAATGCATACGGGTTTAATTTCTTGTCATCTTCACCTAACTTCTTCTTTTAAAAATTCAAACCTTTATTGCAACTATCTTCTCCCTGTCATTGAGTGAATTCTCCATCAAAGCTGTCCTATAAGTGCTTCTTCGGGTTTCTCAGCCTATGACTGGCTCCCCTTGGAGGTCCCCAAGGTTATCAATTGTTACAAGAGCAGAAAGTCTCCTCCTCCTTTGGGGCTGGTGGGTTTGAACCATTGACCTGCACTTACCAGTCCCATGGAACCCACTGTGCCCGCAGAGTTCTCGTAGCCGTTCCAGTCATTGTGAAGGTTGGCTCATTGTACTCCCCCAGTGAGTATCTGTGCACTGAAGATCTTCTATTTATGTCCTTTGCCCATCTTGAAATTGGGTTTATTTTCTTGTTGGTGAGTGTAACAATTGTTTTTACACTCTGGCTATTGAACCCTTACCAGATAGGTCGCCTTTTCACTTTCTTGTTACTATTCCTTGATGACAAAAGCTTACAATCCAGTTTATTTTTTCCTTTGCTGTTCATGCGTTTGGTACCAAATCTAAGAATCCATTGCCAAATCTGAGTTCATGAAGATTTACCCCAATATTTTCTTCTAAACGCTTTATAGTTTCAGCTCTTGGATGTAGGCTGTTGGTCCATTGAATGTATCCTTGTATATGCAGTGAGAGGCTTCAGCTTCATTCTTTGTGCACGTGGTTACCCTAATTATCCCAGCACACCATTGAAGGGACTACTCATTATCTATTGGATAGCCTTAGCATCCTTTTCAAAAATTACTTGTCCAAAGATATATTTCTCGACTCTCGGTTGTAGTTCATTGTTCTATTGTTATGCCAGTATCTCACTGCTTTGATGATTGTAGCTTTGTAGTAAGTTTTAAACTCAAGAATTTTGAGTCCTCTAACATGTTTTTCTTTTTCAAGGTTGATTTTCTTATTTGAGCCCCATGAGAATTTTTCTTGCAATAGACTGTTGGAAATGGATTACATTGACTTTTTAGATAATTTTGAGTATTGCTGACATTTTAATAAAAATAGCAAAAAATGTGTAACAAAATTTTTTTCAATTCTTGAATATGGGATCTCTTTTTAATCAATCTCTTATTGTACTGTGTACTCTAGGGTTGTTATGAATTATAATCAATTCTACAACAATGTGTTTGGTTTGGGCTTTCCATTCAATTAGGTCTTTCACTACTTTTATTACTGCCTTCTATGTATCTGCCTCTGTAACCTCCATAGTCTAAGTGGAGGTGAAATTTATTCTCGGGTATTTTATTCTTTAGGATGCTATTAGCTGTGAGTTTTTCAGGATTTTACCCCATTGTCTTAAGAATGTTCATTTCTATTTTAGAGTACTGCTTTTATCAGGGGAAATTGTGGAATATTGTCAAAGACTTTTGTTTGTGTCTATTGACGTGACCATGCCATCCCCAGAGTTCTATTAATATGTTCTATTATGTTAATTGAGTTTCTTATGTTAAACTAATCTTGCGTTTCTAGAATAAATCCTTCTTGCTCATAATCCCGCTAAGGTGCTGTTAGAATTGATTTCCTAGTATTTTATTGAGGACTATTAACATTCTTAAATAATATTAGTCTGTGGTTTTCTTGTATTATCTTTTGTCTTGCTTGGCATCAGGGTAATTCTGTTCTCATAAAATATATTCCCTCCTCTTCTATTTTTTAGAAGATTTTGAAGTATTAAGAAGCATTCTCTCGAGAGCAAATGTTTTGAGAATGATGAGGGCAATGAATGTACAAATGTGCTTTACACAATGGATGTATGTATGGATTGTGATAAGAGTTGTATGAGCCCCTAATAAAATGATAAAAAGAAGTATTCGCTCCTCTTCTATTTTTAGAAGAGCTTGAGTAGAATTCATATTGATTCTTTTTTTTTTTTCAATGTTTGGTAGAGTTACCCTGTGAAGTCATATGGTCCTAGAATTTTCTTTTTGATGACTGATTTAATAGCTGTACTTCCTGGAAGTCTATTGATATTTTGTTTTATTTTCTTGTTCACGTTTGGTAATTCATGTGCTTCTAGGAATTTGTCCATTTCATCTAGGTTCTTTAATTTGTTGGTATTGCTGGGACGAATCTTCCCATTTATGAGCTTACTGTGTCTCACCATTTATTTAGTTTTTCTTTACTTTTTTTTTCAGTTTTCAATATATAAACTCTGTACATGTTTAGTAGATTTGAGCATTAGTATATTACTTTGAGTAGTTTAAAATGGAATTATATCTTATATTTTACCACTCACATGTTCATGGCTATTATATAAACATGAATTTTAATAGGCCTTAGTAGGTTAAACTCATTTGTTCTAGGAGTCTTTTTGCTAGATCCCTTGGGACTTCCTATGTAGACAATTGTATCTTCTTCTCCTTCTTCTTGCTTTATTTTACTGGCTAGAACTTCTACCACGTGTTAAATTAGAGTGGTTGGGAAGGACATCGTACCTTATTCCTAACTTTACAGTGAAGATATTAATTCTTGTTTTTTTTGAAATCGTTTTATTAGGGGCTCATACAACTCTTATCACAATCCATACATACATCAGTCGTGTAAAGCACATTTGTACATTCATTGCCTTCATCATTCTCAAAACATTTCCTCTCCCCTTAAGCCCCCGGCATCAGGTCCTCATTTTCCCCCTCCCTCCCTGCTCCCCCT
>NW_022103919.1:1190162-1199576 GCF_000313985.2 Echinops telfairi
TCTGGCCTTTAGGAGTGTTTTCCAGTCCAGTCTGTTGGGGCACCACGCCCTGGCCCCAAAGTCCACCTTCAGCATTCCCTGGGGACCTCCCTGGGGAATGTTTCGCTGCATTCCCCCAGTGCTTTGTCTCGGTGTGGCGGGATCAGATCGGGCACAATTCCCACACTGTGTCTCCGGTGCTGTCCCCCGCAGGGCCATGGGTCAGTGAGGGGGCGTCATGTCTCGTAGTGGGGCTGGCAATGTGGTCCTCTCTGGTCTGGCTACTCTAATTAAGATCATCGTCCTGAAGGCCTGCTGGGCCAGGAGAAGATACTAATTCTTTCACCATGAAGTATAATGTTAGCTGTTGAGTGGGTTTTCGATGCTTTTTATCAATTGAGTGGGAGAAAGACTGGGCTTTCTGCTCCTGTAAGCAGGGACTGTCTCAGAAACCCACAGGGGGTCTCTATGAGGTAGCATTGACTCGATGGCGGTGAGTTATCAATTGAATGAATTCTTGTCTATGTCTATTGGTTTTAGAGTTCGTCTCACGAGTGAGTTTGAATTTTGTCAAAGCTTTAGCTACATCAATTAAGATGAGCATGTAATTTTTCTACTTTAATATGGTGGATTTTATTGAACGATCTTAAATATATTGAACCAGTCATAGTATCCCTGTTATAAACCCTGTTTGGTCTTCATATGTAATTTTTTTAAATTTACATTTTATTTGTTAATATTTTGCTAAGTATTTTTTGTGTCCCTATTCTTGAGAGAGATTGAGCTGCAGTTCTCTTTTTTCAAACTTTCTTCTCTGGTTTTAGTATCAGGATAAGATCAGCGCCATAAAATAAGTTGGAAACTCTTCTTGTTTCTAGAAGCGATTGCATGGAGTTGGTGTGATGACTCTTTACATGTTGGATGGAAGTCTCCAGTGACATCGTTTGGGCCTGGAGCTTTTCTTTTGGAAAGGAGACCCAGATTCCTGCTGGGGTTGAGGGGGCCACTCCCTAATAGGCCTTCACATCCACCTCTTTGGAAAGCCTGCCTTCTTGTAGCCGCCACTGATAACATAGGCTGTCAAGGGCCGGGGATTCCCAGCTAGTAGCCTGGTGGAAGCGAACTTCTGCTCCCCTCAGGGTGTCCCCTGGCGTGGGAGGGTAGGGGTGGGTGGGGGTCTTATTACAGCTCAGTGGCATGAAAGTACAGGCCTTACTTGGTCTTCTCTGACACTGGGCAGGCAGGGATGTGGGGGCACCTCATTACAGCCTAGTGAGGATCTAATTCTAAGCTCCCACTCAGGCTTTCTGGTATTCCCTGTAGTGTTTGACGGGAGTAGAGTGATGTTAATTGTCTTAATCATTTCTATCTTGCTTAGATTGGCTCTTCCCTGGACTTTGGCTAGAGAGAGCTGGCTTTTGCCAGGACTGTTTTGTTGCGTGGACATGGGTGTTTTCTTGGTTACAGGCTTGACTCCTTTAGTCTGCTATGGACTGGACAATAAACAAAGCTCACAGAACGAGCTGCCGCTGTTGTTCTTGGGTCTGATGTTCTTGGCAGCATGTCTTACGCTTGTTCCACAGACACTGTCTGGGATTTTCAGTTGGACTAATGGAAGCAAGAGGAAAGCGTATGCTTCCATCTTCCTGGAAGCAAAAGCTTGATCTGCTGTACGTTGATGTTAATTCGGGATTAACCGGAGACTATGTTTGTTTTCATACCTGTCAGGAGAAGGCTTTCAACAAGAACTCTTTCCAAACTATTTGCATTTCAGCCATCACAAAAGCACTTCGAAACATTTGGAAAGTTAAAAAAATTTAGGTCAAAGGGAAAATGAAATATACGTAAAGATTATTTAGAAAGTAAAATACTAATTGATTGTATTATTTAGGGAAGGAAAAACGAATGAGTATGTCTATAGCTGTACTCAAGACAAATTCATGGTCTTAATGAGTTTTTCAGAATGTTTTCATTTCATTTTAGCACAGCATTGTGATTAAGTGCTAGGACTCTCAATCCTGGCTGCTTAGGGTTAATTATTGATATATCTCAGAATAGCTGTGTGAGCCTAAGACAGCTGATTGACCCCTCTTTTCCTCAATTTATCCATACACTGAAGATAATGTGTCTACCACAGAGGGCTCTTTTGAGAAATAAGTGACTTAATATAAGAAAACTACTCAGACTGGCATCTGGCCCATAGAAAGCACTATGTAAGACTTGGTCATCATTGTTAGCAAATAAAGAAGATTGAAAATTAAATAATTACTCTCAAGTAGCTAGCAAAAACACATGGAAGGAAATACATGTCAAAATCAGAATTCAACTCAAGATACTGGGAGGAAGATAAGTGAAATCTGATTTTTAGAAAACAAAACAGAACATAATCTATGAGGGTGAGTCAAAAAGAGAATCCCTGCATGCATAATGGGTTACATGTTGGGCTGCTAACCAAAGGTCAGTGTTCCAATCCACCAACCACTCTGAAAGAGAAAGATGAGGCTTTCTACTCCTATAAAGATATTCAGTCTCAGAAACCACACAGGTAGTTCTATGTGTAGGGTCACTATGGGTCTGCATCAACTTCATGGCAGTAAATTAGTGAAGTCAAAAAATTATCCTCTAGAGTTTAGCTCACACATGCATGGGCTTATTCCAAACAAAACGCATTTAAACGTGTCCTTGTGATTTGTGGTTGGCTGCAGACAAATTCTCTCAGTAATGTACTTGTCTCCATTTTGTGCCTGCCCCCCAAAAGGTCCAATCAAACAGTGACTTCTGAAGTCATGGCCTGGGCCAGGCACATTCAGAGAGGTCAGCTCAGAAAGTTACCATGATTGTTTTGCTTGTTTGTTTTGATTCTAAAGAGGTAATTCTGATAGACTTTTTGTTTTGAAAAGAGGAAGTGGCAACAATGTGGAGACTGCAGCCCATGACATGAAACAAAATATATATAAATTGCTGAATGGAAAAATCAGTTTCCTCTGTAACCTTTCACCCAAATCCCAATAAAAGGTTTTTAACACCAAAAGAGTATAAGAAGAGTGTAAGGCATGACAAAATAATAATAATTTATAAATTATCAAGAGTTCATGAGGGAGGGGGTGTGGGGGAGAGAGGGGAAAAAATGAGGAGCAGATACCAAGGGCTGGAGTAGAAACAAAATGTGTTGAGAACGATGATGGCAACAAATGTACAAATGTGCTTGACACAATGGATGGCTGGATGTGGTAAGAGTTGTATGAGCCCCCAATAAAATTATTTTTTTAATTATAAAATAGCTGGTGCAGCCCCATGTGACTCTAATTGAAAATTGTGATGACTTGGGTGATTTCTGGAAGAGTGGTGTCCAACGAAAACACTTGTCCCCAAACCCTACCTGCTCAAGGCAGCAGTACCTCACATTGCCAGGTCCCTTCCACATCCTGCAAACTCTCCTACAGCCCCAAAAGATAGGAAGCTTTGCAGTGAGCTTGATAGAGCTGATTTACTCTCGATTATTGCCATTGCTCTTGTGAGTGGTACTCATTATTGGTTATTTTTTGTACATTTTGCGTAATGGAAAAATTAGTTTTATATAATACCTGTATAGCATATGTAAGAGTTTGCCATCATTGTTAGTAAGTGAAAATGAAAGAAATTCTGAGTGTGTGTGTGTGTACGTGTGTGAATATAATGCCCCATCACCTCATTGTATTTCTTGTTGTATCTAATTTTCCCCCTTGTTTTCTGTTTTCATGACCCTGTGCGCCACAGTGTCGCATGGCCATTTTGCAGGGTTTATGCAATGGGAAGTTATGTGATCACAAGTTCCAGTCTGTTCCTGGAGAGGAACAGAGGAAAAAGAAGGAGCTTGGGAAGAGATTGACCCATTGACTAGACAAATAGCTTCCAGCTCAATTCTTGGCCAAGGCCTGTTGAATTGCCTTCTAGTGGCTCTCCCTAGCTCCATTCTAACCACTGCTGGTCTTACTTTCTTGCCAGTAGACTCTTAACAGAAAACAGCTTATTCACTTGCTTAGAATTGTTCTCTGGTTCTCCCTTTTTAGATTCAAAGGCAAATTCACTAGACCTAATTTCCTTTAGGGGTCAGGTCGATTTTATCTACCATTAATTATCTACCACCTGATACTCTGTAGGTATTTATCAACTGGATGAACTTCCAGGACCACGAACGTTCCTTGATCTACCCCTTGCCTACCTTTCTCGTCTTCCTTTTGCCCATTTGAACTTGGTCCGGTTCCCGGAATGTGCTGTCGTCGGCTTGTGTCTTTGAGCGTGCAAGCCGTTCTCCCCTCTCCATGTAGAACTGTGTTCTGGTTCCTTGTGTTTTGATAGTGCCTTTATTTCCGTCCATTGCAGCTCTTATCACTTTTTAGCTACAGTTGTAGGCTAGTGTGTGGACTAAGGCCCCTGGAGGGCAGCAGCTGTGTCTTAAGCATTGTGGTACCCCCAATACCCAGCACAGTGCCTGGGTGCATATTTATTACGCCAGACATGCAATGAACGTTTGTTGAATTGAATTAGCTGGCTCTTTCTATGTCTAGGATATTGGATGCCAACATCTAGCTAAGTTATGTTTGTGTTAAACATGAATTGAAATGCAATTACAGCTGGCAGTGTGGTTTGAGAGCTGAGTAATAGAGTAAATAAGATGGGTGACTGAGTCATCAGCACCAGTTGGTCGCCTTGGCTCTCTTGCCTCCTGTCATGGAGTGTGACTCATGAGCAGCACTAGGTCAACTTGTCTCTCTTAAACCTCATCCTTTTAACTCTTCCCATCCTCTTTGTCTTGTCGGGTCTCTTCCACGGCCCTTGTGCTTCCAACCAGCAAGGAGCCCCGAGCTCGGCCTTGTAGTTGGTTGGCTCCAGGAGGAGGCTGTACTTCACACACAAGGTGGTCTGTCCAGAGAGTCAGCGGTGTTCCTGATCCGCCCACGACAAGATTGACTGGCAATTGATTACTCTGTGCAAGGGACAAACCCAGGTGCCCACCGAAAGGTGGGCAGTTCAAACCCACGGGGCACCCTGCAGGAGGAAAGTCCGACAGTCCATCCCTGCAGAGATTGCAGGCTTGGAAACCGTACAGGGAAGTCTGACCACGGTCACTCTGAGTTCGTAAAATTGACTTGATGGCAGCAGTTTTGGGGTTGTAGAGCCCTGGTGCTGCAGACCAAGAGGTCAAGGGGTTGAACACCCCTCCCGCCTCAAGTCGATCCTCAAAAGAAAGATCTTGCAATCGGCCCCTGTCAACTCCAAACCCAAACCCCAACTCCTTGGCTTGGAGGCGATTCCAGCTCTTAGTGAACCTAGGGGACAGAGTAGAGCCACCCCGCGGGCTTTCCGCAGCTGGGAATGTTGACGGCAGCCCCGCCGCATTTCTCCTGTAGAGCGGCTGGTGGGTTGGAATCGCCCCCTTTCCAGTTAGCAGTCGGGCACCTAATGGCGGCACCACTGGGGCACCTTGCAAGCCCGACGGGCAGCTCTGCTCTGTCCGGTAGGGTTACTTTGGGTCGGCACCGGGGTGAGGGCAAAGATCGGGGAGTTGAGGTTTATGGTGCTAAGGCAGTTTTTACCTCGTACCTCAGCCACCCTGGGCGCTTTGCCCAACGGCTCTCCTAGTTGTTTCTCTAGACCAGGGTCCTCAAACTTTTTAAACAGGGAGCCAGTTCACTGTCCCTCAGACTGTTGGAGGGCCGGACTATAGTTTAAAAAAAAAACTATGAACAAATTCCTATGCACACTGCGCACATCTTATTTTGAAGTAAAAAAACAAACGGGGCAAAAAACACCCGGCGGGCCGGATAAATGTCCTCAGCGGGCCGCATGTGGCCCGCGGGCCGGGCCGTAGTTTGAGGACGCCCGTCCTAGACAACAGACTTGATGAAAGGACTCTGTGAAGTTACTGTTCGAATCTCATTTTACAGACAAGCGAGTGACGCCCCAGAGAACTCAGGGGCCCATGAGGTGAGATCAAGCCCAAGTCCCCTGCCTGTGGGTTGATGCTGCCATTGAACTCCAGCTGCTGATTCGCCTTACCTACAGGGCTCTTCTGAGCACGGCACGGCTTGTGTTTACATATGCTGAGGCGAGTGGTCAGTGCCTTGCATCTCCTGAGTGCTTAGTAAATATTTGCTGAAAGAAAAGTAAAGATTTGGGACCTCGGGAGGTGAATTGACTCCTAGGGATGGCTGCCCGTGTAGGTAAACTGCTGAAAGCCAGGTCAGCCTGCATCCCTGGGCATGAAAGGGCAGCGGTGCTTCTGATAGTCAACCAGATACACTGGTAAGAGTTCCTCCGTGCCAGTTACTGTGCAAAGCAGTTTATTTGCGTTGCCTCGCCTCCTTACAGTGAAACCTCTAAGAGCTGGAACGGACAGGCCTGCCTTGTTTTTCTGGAATGTGAAAGTTTGCCACCTTTGATAGGATGACGACTTACCACTCTTTGATTGAATGGGAAATATCTGAGCATGCCTTCTGTGGTCGGTGTCCCCCTGACAAGAGTTCTGGTTTCCCGACCTCACTCTATTCTGGAGGCTCTAAGAAGCCACTGATTGTTTCCATTTCACAGCTACCAAAACGGGGACTTAGAGGAGTGAGGGGACTTAAGGGAGGTCACACAGCTCCTAAGGGGTGACTCCAGGACTCGAACCCACTAAAAGCCATGCTGTTAACTGCTGCAGGCTGCTGTTATCCGGGTTCTGGAGATCGGAATTGAGTAGTATGTTGTGCAGATTAACCTTTCAGATTCCAGCCAGAAAGGAGCTGGGGAAGGGGTGCCATGGTTAGCAGGACCACAGAGGATAGTCTTCAGGAAATAGATCGACCGTAGAAGCTTCTCTCTTCACCACTTCCTGCTACTCAGTAGTGGTTTCCTCTACAATGAAATGATCACTGGTAGAGAGGCCTGCACTCCCAGCGTTTGGAAAACTAAAAATACCTTCCTGGCCTTTAGAATACTGTCAAAGCTCATCTCAGGAAGCCCAAATCCTGTAGAAGCCTATAAAATAAAAAAGTAAAAGCACTGCCTTCCTTGGCCACACACACTGTTGATAGTTTGCTAGTTCCATCCTATTTAGCCGGGTTTTTAATCTCCCCTTTTGCACACATATATTTGTTTTTAACTACACAAGGGATAGTAACTATTTTTTTAATTATTAAAAAATTCAAATAACACAGACACAGCTCAAGTACCCTTCTGCTGTAGCCAGGCTTCTGTCCCTCATCACTCAGACACTGGTGGCTTTGCTGCTGGTGCTCCTGACACTCTTTCCTCTGGGTCTACGTAAGGAGACGGCTTCTAGACGGAGGCCCCTGAGATCTGTGTTTTCAGTATAAATTAGGCACGGTCACACACTCTTGGCTTCTCTGGAATCCAGGGTGCACAGGCTGTAAAGACCTTTCTAGAAGTCCAGGTCATCATCGGCAGCCCGTGTGTTCTGTGCTTGTCGGGGGGTAGGTGTTTGCTTTCTCACTGCCACTGAGCCGATGCTGGCTCATAGCAACCCTGTAGGGCTGGGTAGAACTGCCCCCGTGAGTTTCTGAGACTGTCACCCGCGACAGCAGTCGAGGGAGGTGACTTCTGTTCCTGTCAATGTGTAGGCTTTTCCCCAGCTGTGTTCCCTAAATGACGTCTTTGTCTGTGCCTCTTTGGTAGGATTTCCAGATTTAGCCAATCACAGTGCAGGATGCCCAGTACAATTTGCGTTTCAGAAAACCAACAGGTATTAGTACTTTCCAGTATCAGTGTGTCCCACAATACTTGACCTTGAATAACTGTGTTCTAGTATTACTTGAACTTCAGTGTTAGTTCCTCCAATAAGATTTGAAGCATGTTGATACTTAGATTTTAAAACTGCCTTTTGAAACATTTCAAATACACCTACTTCTCCTGACTGACCATTGCATTATCCTAGATTGTGAATGTCTTTCTTTGTCTGCCTTGCCCCGCCAGCAAGCACAGAGCCGGAGAGTCTGGCCTCGGGTGATGTCTGCCGGGGGTCTTCTGTGGGGAGAAGGGCTGTGCTTTCTTCCACCCTGTCCAGACTCAGAAGTTGCCCTCTCTGTCCAAGGCAGCTGTGCATCAGGTAGAATGCAGTGTCTCGTGTCGCCCCTGATGTGCAGACCTGAGTCTTTGTGCACTTTGCACACTGGACATTGTTTTCATTGTTCATCCAGCCATCTGGCCAGCATCTGGCTGTGTACTACAAGCAGGGCTTTGTGTTACGTTTCTGAACGACGCCCACCAAATAAAACAGGGCTCTTACTCTTAGACGTGGAAAGAGAGTAATGAATCCCTAGCATTTTGTTGAGCATCTGCCATGGGCCAGGTCTTATACTAAGTGTTTAAAAAACCAGAGCGCTCCAGAGACATATAATTCACATATCATAACGTGCATTCCTTTGAAGAACACAGTTCAAAGGTTTTAGTATATTCGCAGAGTTGTGTAATCCTCACCCATCACAGAAAAGTCAGATCATTTTCATGTCCATCCCTCCCCACCACACATACATACATACATACACACACGCACACACACACAAGAAGCTCCAGATGTGCTAGCAGTCACTTCCTGCTGTGGATTGAATAGTTCCCCTTCCCCCCCAAATATGCGTCATGAATCCTAACCTCCATGCTTGTGCTTATAATCTCATTTGGGACTGGGCTGTGTGTGTCATGTTAATGAGGCAGGATTAGGGTAGGGTGTATTTGATCAGTTTCTTGCAAAATATCCAAGAAGCAGATTAAGCAAGTGGAGATGGAAGATGGATGCCAAGCCACATGGAGATCTCCAAGGAGCCAGGAACACAAGCAGGAGAGATAAGCACCCTCCCTGAGAGCCAACGGAAAGGGAGCCTTCTCCTCGAGCAGGCACCTGAACTCAGACTTCTAGCCTCCTGCACTATGGGAAGTTAGATGACTGTGAAAGTCATCCCCTTGGGCTATTTTCGTTTTCACATCTCTAGGTAAGGGAGACACTACTCATTCCCCCCTCAGCTCTTGGCAACTGCTAATCTACTTCCTGTCGATGGATTTGCCTCCTCAGGGCTTGCACTATACCTAGAATCATATATTTTGTATATGACTTCTTCTGCCTAGCTTCTTTCATAGCATCATGTCTTTAAGGCTTGGCACGCTCATACCATGAAGTATTAGTGTTTTGTTTCTTTTTATGGTTGAGTAACATTCCGCTGAATGGATATACCACATTTGATTTACCCATTCATCAGTTGATGGCCATCTGGGTTGCTTCCGCCCTTTGGCTGTTGTAAATAATGCTGCTATGAACATTCATATGCAGCCATGCTTGCCTAACATGCCTTTGGGCACCGTCCAGCTGCGTATAGTTCAGCATCCCACAGATTTGTTTTTGTGAAAGGGGAAGCAGCTCTCCTTTTGTTAACTCAGACCTCAAACCTAGATTCCGGTAGCACC
>NW_022103919.1:1199973-1202175 GCF_000313985.2 Echinops telfairi
CTGATTCACACAGTATTTTCCAGTGTAAATCCGGGAGACTTTCACTCCTCACCCCATCAAACGAAGTCTCGTAAAAGGTTGCTTGACTTACCATAAAAGCGATGTGTGCTCCTTACCAAGGACCACACATGCCAGCATGCCAAAGGGACGTTCAGGAAAACAATAACCATCGTGGCAACTCTGGGTTGAGTTTGCCACATTGATTGGAAATCTCCACTTGTTACCCGAAGGCTGAGAAGCAGGGTCGTTTCTCTGCTTATCACGTCCCTCTTCTCTCTCAGAGGCCACAGCATCTGTGGAAGAAGCGCTAGGAGAGAGAGAGAGTGAGCGTGCGTGTGTGTGTGTGTGTGTGTGTGTGTGTGTGTGTGTGTGTGTGTCCAGGCGTACATGTATCCATGGAACAGACTCTATTACAGAGTCCGATTGTTTTCTGCATCTTTGGTTTTCTTTACTCATCTTGCTTCTGGTGGGGAGAGATGAATAGCTGCACTTTAGATGGTTGCTTACAAGCTTTGAAGACCCCAGTGACTGTTCACCAAAGCTGCAGGCCGAGGAGTGTCTCTGTGGACCCTGTGGTGCTCATTGATTGTGGTGTCCCCTAAGACCATCCCATAAGGCTTTAAGGTTGCCTTCACAGAATATCCAAAACATCCTATTTCACACAACATCTTGTGAGCAGTAAGTGATGCAGAACTGTGGTAGTCTATGTTTTCATTTTTCTTGGGAATATTACCCAAGAAAGAAATTGCAGAGTCCCATGGTGGCTCTGTGTTTAACCTTTTGAAGAACTACCTGACTTTTCTATTTTCCATTCCCTCCAACAGTATACCGTTTCCCCGAAAATAAGACCTACTTACAGTTTTGCCTCTTGCTGAAATATAAGGCATCCCCCCAAAATAAGGCCTCCCCGATAATAAGGCCCCCGGAAGCTACCGTAACTCTGGACTCTGGACTGTAGCAGTGGGCGCTGCCACGTAGCTCACTGTTGGCCGCAGCGCAGCCGGAGCAGACAGGAAGTGCGAGGTCTCTTTTAGTAAAACAATAAACAATAACTGTGTACCATATTCTTCTTCATGGAAAAATAAGACATCCCCTGAAAATAAGACCTA
Source organism: Echinops telfairi (assembly GCF_000313985.2). NCBI lineage: Eukaryota > Metazoa > Chordata > Mammalia > Afrosoricida > Tenrecidae > Echinops > Echinops telfairi. Next base: position 1,201,083 of record NW_022103919.1, read on the forward strand.
GCGCATCTTTGGGAGCAAAAATTAATATAAGACACTGTCTTATTTTCGGGGAAACAGGGTAGGAGTCTCTACATCCTCCCCAACACTTGTTATTGTTCATTTTTGTTTTGTTTTTAAGTTTTACTCACCCTGGAGGCTACACGAAGAGAAAGATGGGGCTCTCTACTCCCATAAAGGGTTATGGTCTTAGAAACTCACTGGGGCGGCCCTACCTTGTGCTGTAGGACAGCTAAGAATCGGAGTGGAGAGAGTTTTAAAGTGGTGATATAAAGTGGTGATTCATTATGGCACAATCCTTTTTTGCGCCTTCTATCTTCTAATTCTCTCAGTACTCTGCGGTAGGTATTCTTACTATGTGTTAAATGAGGCTCGGAGAGGTGAAGGGCCACTTGGGGAGACCCTCCTCTGTAAATGGCAGAGCTAGAACTTGAACTTAAATTTGCCTGATGCGACTCACGTTTAATCCCTAAAGCCAAGTTCTCTGCTCTGCCGTGTGACGTCCTCTGCATCGAAGTTGGTTCCGACACAAGACGCTGTCGGGAAGGAGCGCTGTCGGGCAACAGCGCTGCCTCTACTCCGTTTTATCAGCAGAGTTTTCCAGCGGCAGGGTCCCTCCCTCCAGAGTAAAGTTTCAGCATGGATGCTTGCGGGAACAACATAGGCAAAGAGTCGAGCAGGCAGTTTGGGGTACACTGAGGCTCGGGACGCTGGAGGAAGGCCAGCCAGAGCGCCATGAGTTTCAGAATAGAGCATGGCACTACAGGAATGGGTGGTCCATGATGTTTCCCTGCTCTACTCCTTGAGCAGAGAGAACGACCCGGAGACCAAGGGAGACACAGCTGACTCCGGTACAGAGACATGCATTTCATTCCTTTTCCTAAAAAAAAAAAAAAAAAAAATTAATTCCAGCTTAAGATCTGTGGTAAATGTCAGCTTCCATATCAGAATAGGAAATGGTGTAGATCAACTCGGAACCAAAAGACAACCACGAGTTCCTAGGCCTGTCGCCCAATGAGCTGAAGGCTTTCTTTCACTTGACAGCTTTCCAAAGCTGGTGGCCGCCTCTCCTGTCCTCTGTGCCATGTCCAAGTTG
>NW_022103919.1:1202980-1204319 GCF_000313985.2 Echinops telfairi
GGAAGCATAGCAGCTACTAGTCACAAAAATTGGCCATGCCCACTGCATTTGGGGAACAAACACCAACCCCAATCACTGCCATTGAGCAGTGCTGACACCAAAGGACAGGGTAGAGGCGTGGAGTTCCGAGACTGACTCTTTAAAGGGAGTAGAAAGCCTTCTCTTTTCGCTCACAAAGCAGGGTACAAATAACTCAATGTTGAAATGGGCAGGAAGTGGCAATTCTTAAGAGGATGCACTGAGCTCAATGGATTAAATCCCGGAAAATGTATTTTAAAAAATGCTCTAAACTTTTTGGGGGGAGCTAGCAGGGTAGGTGGCTTTCCGTATCTTTCTCCTGATTGATTCATCCGTTCCTTCACCCCATTTTGATTGAGCACATGCATATCGGGCACTGTGCTGAGTGCAGGGATAAAATGGCGATCAGAACAGGTATCTCTTCCTCCTTCTGAAGCACAGCTGAAGGCCAGTGCACATTGGTCATGAAGGGCCCTCCTTTGCACTTGAAAGAGCAGTGCGGGGGAGAAAAGAGAGGAATTGAATGGAGTCACCAAATTCCAGGATGGCATCACAGGGGATCAGAGGTTAGGACTGGGTCCTGATGGGCCCATTTCAAGTCTGTAGCGTGACATTTCCAATAGTAGAGTCTGACCATAGGCCAGTTCTCGAATTGGAATGCCCTCATTTCTGGAGAGCTCACGGGCCGCACGGAGTCAGGTACTCGATTTGCGTCATCTCCCCTTCCCTCTGGGATGACCTCCGGAGGAAGCTGGCACCATGTCCATTTTACAGGTGAGAGAGGAACCGGCTCAAGCCAGCCCTCATCAAGTTTCAGATTCAGGTTTGCCTTTCCACTTCCCTCAGCCTGAGGTGCCTGTGGGCTAGGCATCGGGCTGCTAGCCCCAAGTGTTGGGCTGTCAACTCCCCAGCTGCTCCTCCGGAGAAAGAGGAGGCTGTCTTCTCCCAGGAGGACTTGCATCAGTCTCAGAGGCCCCATAGAGGGTTGCTCTGACGTGAGGTGACTGGATGGCAGCGGGTTGATGCTGTACCATGAGGAGTCCTGGTGATACAATGGTGAAGCGCTTGGTTGATTCAAACCCACCAGCTGTTTGGAAGGAGAAAAGGCCTGGCAGTCTGCTCCCATAAAGACTCCCACTGCACCCACTATCATCAAGTTAATTCCAACTCATAGTTAGCCCATGTAGTTTCCAAGGCCGTTGAGTTAGTTCATTGTGTCAACCTGGACGATAAACACATGTGGGGCTAATTGAAAGGCAGAGGGATAAATGGGTGGTGAGCCTTACCTTTCTAGTTCTCGGGTCCCTTGCTTTGTGTTGGT
>NW_022103919.1:1205561-1207650 GCF_000313985.2 Echinops telfairi
CTATAAATTCACCCTTCCTGGATCTCATATACCTAAAAATATACAAAAACAAAAAAGCTAACAACAATAACAAAATGAAATAGAGAAAAGAAAGCCAAATATATTAAAAACTACAACTTTAAAATGAGTCAAAAGAGACATCAGATGACGTGGTGTTAAACTTTAACCTATCAACATCTGCCAGAGTCGACCTTCCAGTGCACAGTGCACTCCATCTGAGAGCAAAGCCGTTCACATCCCCGGCCTATAGTGGGGTCGGGGGGTGTCCACTGGAGGCTTTATCCAGAGAGCGGGACTGCTTATTCCATAGACACTCAAGACAAGGACCCGAGGCTTTATTTTTGTGTGTGCTGTAGACTGAGCCCTGAAGTGGCGACAGGAGTCGTCTTTCTACTCCAGTCCATGGTGCGGGTGCCCCTGGAGCAGATCCAGTCCCAGCTCGGGGTGAGCCTGCTTTCTGCCCCCTTCTGCCTCCCTCCTGCCCTGCCTGGTCTGCTCTCTCTTCTGGCTTCCTGCTCTGGTCACACAGTCTTCCTCCTGTGAAAATGAGTTGTAGCCTTAGGGCAAAAGTGGGTCTTCTGGTTCATGTGACAAGGATGCGTGGACCTAATAGCCAGTGGGTGCATAGAGGGGGGGGGGGTGCTTCCTTCCTTTCACAGTCCTCTGCGATCCCCTTACTAGAGCCAGGTGTCCTTTATTCGGAAGTGATCATTCTAGCCATGGGGTAGAAGAGGGAGTCTTTCTTGAAAACCCTGGACACCCTTCCTTTCCCAGTGGAGGCAAAAGACACACCTGGTGCTGCTCAGGCTTGTGGTTCTGCGGCTTTCCTTCAGGTGCCTCGAAGGCTCTCTAGTTGAGAGTTCCAGAAGCGATGCATTTAGGAGAGAAATGCTTTGGAGGGGCGTCAGAAAGTGTGCAGGGGAAATGGAATTGAAAGATAAGGCTCCCTCACTGGTTCCTTCAGCCGTTCTTCCTTTTACAGCTAATGGTTCTGAAATTGGGGTGCATCTGGAATAGACACACACATTTTGATATGGTGCTATTGCTCGCCCTCGCTCCCTTCTTTCCTCTTCATGGGGGTGCCCCAAAAGAGCATCTCGTACCATTCAGGACATACAGTGAACACGACCATTTAGAGGACAAAAGTCTTTTAAAACATGGAGCCCCTTGGGAGAGCACAACAGAAAGAACCCCCAGGAATGCCGCCGCCGTGGGACCCACTGCCTTCAACCTCACTTTTCGGGAAACAATGCGCGGCCCTTGGGGGCGGGGGAGCTCACAGGGAGGGCTCAGTCCCTGCTTCATCGTGGTTTCGATTTATGCTGTTTTTTGGTGGGGGTGGCATATTTGATCAAACAGTTCCTAAAAGGATCCCCGTACCATTCCTCCTCCAGCTCCGAGGTCACCTATATTTGCATAGTCAGCAAGAGAAGCTTTCCTTTTCCATTGGGGTATTTGCTGGTGTGCAATCGTTCCGTCTGAATAAAGCATTTTCCTGGATTTGCTGGTGTACAATCGTTCCGTCTGAATAAAGCATTTCTACAACAGTCCATTAATGGAGCAATCTGGAGAAAAATTGGGAAACCACCCTCCTCTTTCCCCTCTTACACGAGTTCACTGTGCACGCCTGTCCCATAAAGCCCCTCACACTAATCATAGCCCTCCCCACACCCCCCCTCAACCGTGCCCCTTAACACTCCAGTCCTAGTGTCAGCCTTGAACGAGCGTATTCCTACCGCAGCGTGTGAGAAGGTGGCTTCTGAGTGAGACTCTGAACAAGGAGCTAAGCCTTTGAGTTCTCTATCACGATCCAGTTTCTGACCTTGAAGACTGCTCTCAGAGTCCGTACCAGGAGCTCACAGTGGAGCACGAGCCTTCCTGGTGGCCCCGACAGCGGGCTCTCGTGGACCTGAGCACCCCGCCTGGTCCCCAGGCCTCAGAGCAGGAGGCCGTGTCACTCTCCCCACAGGTGCTGCCCTCTCAGGTGGCATTTCACACCCCATTGGGCTTCTTGCTGCCCCTTGTACTGTCCCCCGAGCAAGTGTAATGAGCATCTTCCTGTGCGGACTTCTCCAAGCCCTCCCTGGTC
>NW_022103919.1:1208880-1229158 GCF_000313985.2 Echinops telfairi
TAGAAGAAAGTATTCTTGTGTTGAGGGAGTACTTGAGTGGAGGCCCAATGGAGGGACAGTATTTTTAGAAGTTGTATTTTGCACACTCTCTCCCTTCCCCTTTTGGAAATGCTCTTCCTGCACTGAGTAAAGGGGACTAATGAGATGCCAGGAGAGTTCGGGCCAGTGTTCCTTGAAGCAGGTCTGAAGGAAGCTGCTCACACCTCCGTCCCGGTCATCCTGCCTTACCTGTGGCCCCTTTCTCTGTCTCTTTGTGCAGGTGGCCCAGACAGCAGATGGTGTGGACGCTGACCTCTGGAAAGATGGTTTATTTAAATCCAAGGTTACCAGATACCTGTGTTTCACAAGATCATTTTCCAAAGAAAATGTAAGTCGAGTGGCTCCTATTTGCTGAGTAAGCACATATAATTTACATCCTTGTTTCAAATATATGTGTGTGTGTGCATAAATATATATATGCATATATATACTGGTTTGGTTGTGAAGCTGGTGCTTTATTTATCTTCATGGTCATATTAACTTATCTGTGGTTTTTAGTGATGTGGGTAGAATCAGCAGCTCGCACCGTGTTTCATTTATTAACAGTATTATTAACCACATTCCCAAGTGTACAGTGAATCCCATTAAAATGCCTGTTCTCAAAAGGAAATTTCCCTCTCAACTCTCATTTGCGTACCTTTCCCCCAAGCCACAAATCACTGGGCCTAGAATGTTCCGGTGGAGCTTGGAGCACAGCTGGTCCAGCGGAAGCCTTCCAAGAGGAGGATCCGAGTGCCTGGCCCTGTCCAGAGACATTGGTTTTGTTTTCTCTCTCTCTCTCTCTGTCTCTTTCTCTCTCTCTCTCTCTCTATACACACACACACACACACACCACCCCAGGAGCCTGTCTCTGACATATGACAGCTGGTTAGTTTACAAGTGGAGATCTGAGTGTGCAGACCTCTCTTGGTGTGCTGTTGTTCATACTTGGGCACGTCCCTTTGAGAATTTGAAAAGATACTGGGTTAGGCTGGGTTGCCTAGAGAAACAAACTAGTGACACTAGGGAAAAGAAAGAACCTGCGATTCAAGAAATAACTGTCTATCCAGAAGGCATCCTGGCCCAGTCCAACGCAAGCCTATCCGTCCAATGCTCTTCAGACACACACAGCTGCAGGCCGATGATGCAGAAAGGTGGACGCAGGCTGGGGGGTGCAGTGGCATCTGGATCCACAGTCGCCGGGAACATGGCAGGGCGGCAACAGGTCTCGGTGTCCGTCAGACAGCCCACATGGGGCTGCCTCTGGAGCCCCAGCAAGATGAAGACAAAGGGCCAGGGAAGGAGAGAGAGAGAAGTTCGCAGTTTCTCTCTTCTAAAAAGGCTGCACCTTCCAAGAGGCACCACATCAGGCTGTGACCATGATTGACAGGTTGGACTCCACCTCCACAAGTGCAAGTTGACCTAAAAGCTACCTGTCAGACACCCCTGCTGGGGCCCGTCCAACGGCTGGCTTAGGAAAAAGGGAATCCCTTTGCTGAGGCTCCGCCCAGTGCTCAGTTTGGGAGATATTGCGTTCAGGAGAGTTTAAGTGGATGTCCAAGGTCACTATCGTATCATTGCCCCCACCCCCAATAGAGAGAACTGTTTTCACTTCCAGGCAGTGACATTTGATCTTTGACTTAGGTCTCTTTTGAACATCAACATTTGCTCTTTGAAATATTTTTCTTTAATTTGTTTTCACACATTTTATTATAACGGTCATGCATGTTCTTGGTTTTAAAAATATATGCAGTATCTTTATTTCCAAGGTATCAAAGGGGAAAGTAGCGGCCTTTCTCTCCACCAATAGCCCCACAGGCTGGGCCCTCAACTAGCAGACAGCGCCTGCTTTTAGGGTTATGTAAATGTGCCCTGACTTTAAAAAACAAAGTCTAAACCAAAGGGAACTTGCAAAAATTCTTTTTTAAATTTTTTTTATAATAAATATATACAAAACCATATAATTAAGTCTAAAGAAATAAATAAGAAATATAAAATATATCAACATAAATAATTATATATAGAAACATAAAAAGCTGAATGAAAATAAATGAATATGTATATATATAAATCAATATATGAAAGTGAATGACTAAATAGGCATATATACAAACATATGTAAAGAAATGAAATAAAAATATAAATAAATAAGGGTATGAATAAATATGTGAAATAGTAAATAAATATATGCGTATAAATAAATGAATGAAACAGGAGTAAATGTGAAGATATAAATCTATAAATAAATAAAATATAAATAATGACGTAAGATAAATATATAATTATCAGTATAAGCATATAAATAAATATCAAACAATAAATTGAAAGTATATAAATCAATATATAAATATAGATAGATATAAATATTATAAGATATGAATGCATAAATGTAAATAGAGATAAAGAGAAATGAATAATATAGAAATATACTATATACAAATATGTAATGAATAATATATACATAAAACGAATAAATAAAAGTATAAATAATTGCATAAATACTTTGATAAGAATTAATATAAATGTATACATCTATATAGATCTATAGATAATTATAAATCTATAACCACAAATATGAACATAGAAATACATATGAATAAATACTTATAAAATATAAATAAATAATCGTATACATATAGGAATAAATATATAAATAAATATCTGGGGAATTGTTTCGCGCAGGTGCTGTCCCACAGGCCGGAAATCCGGGGACTCACTCATTTACCTAAGCGCAAAAATTCTTCACAATCATCTTCACTTGCTGCAGGTGCAGCTTTTACGTCACTGAAGGCTTTTCTTGCCCGGAAGGCAGGTACTCACAGCTTATGTGCACCTGGTCCCCCTGAGCCACCGACGCAGGAGTAGATGTCCCAGTGGCCCGAGGACTATGGGTGCTGGCTGTTGGCAGATCCTGAGGAAGGACAGTTGCAGGCTTCTCTGGCACGCATTCTCCCATCCGTCCCCGGACGGTTGTTCTTTGTGATGCTTTACTGGGAGATCATTCGTCATGTATTCAGGACTAAGGGAGAAGCCTCAATTCCCACCCCCTCCATAATTTCAAGAGTAATAATATATGCTCATTGTCAAGTACTGAGTTTCGTGACAGAGTAGGGGGTGTCCTGGTGTTAAAACACAGAAACCTTTTTAAAGGGATTTTTTTCCAGGCATTGTAGCTTACTATGGGGCCCTGGTAGCATAGTGATTACATTGGTCAGCAGTTCAAAACCACCAGCTCCTCTGCAGGAGAAAGATGAGGCTTGCTGCTCCTGTAAAGATTCACAGTTTCAGAAGCCCCCGGGGGCAGCTCTACTCTGTTCTATAGGTAGCTGTGTGTTGGAATGATCTTGATAACAGTGAGTTTGGTTGGGGGTTTATAGCTTGCTAAGTGGCAGGTGAATCACACTCTTTGTTGACCAGACGACAGTGGCATGCTTACAGTGTCCTTGCTAGTTGCCATCAGTCTTTTCCGACTCATGTCTTCGAGCAGAGCTGTGCTCTGGAGCCTGCTCAAGGCAGTGACCTCTGAGAGCAGAGCACCAGGCTTGTCTTCTGTGAAAGCTCTGAATAGGATCAAATGGCCAAGCCTTTAGCCAGTCCTTGAATGAGAGCTTAACCGTTTGCACCACCAAAAGACTCCTAACAAACCTTTGTAATAGTTCAAGCAGAGCTCTGGGCTCATTGTCCTGTCAGCAAACAGCTCCACATTAGGAGTAGTCCCAAGCCCCCCAGTGCCCACACGGCACACTCTCCCAGCACCTTGGTCCCTGCAGTCTACCTAAACTTTTCTGAATTCACTTTTAGTTTTTGTAATCTCTCCTCTGCTCATGGGCTGCCTCTTTCTACAAAAGGCCAGTGCATTCATGGCCACACAGGGCCGCAGGGATGGACTCCTGGCCACTTGAGCAAACTTGTGTTCACACCCTCTCCACCTTAAGCAGTCCCCTGGTAGTCACTACTGCTCTCTGCTTACTTGGCCTCTGTCTTCCCTGACTGAAGAGGCTTCCTCTGCGAAATAGGAGAGGGCAGCCACAGTCTCTGTGATTGGTATATTCATTGTGTCGGACTTCTCTCCAAAGGCTGTAGCCTAGAAGCCCGGCATACCTGTGAACACCGGCAGGTCTAAAAATGGCAAAAGCCCCTGGTACTTGTTCATTTGGGGTGTTACGGTCAAGTTCAGTCTAGAAAATGTGTTTACTGAATGCTGGCTTTGTGTGTCTTCCTACTCCCTGAGCTGGGCGGCCCTGGAGTGGGCAGAGATGAAGGCATACAAAGAGACCAGGGCAAGGGCCAGGGGCTGGGATCTGTGCCTTTATTAATTTATTTTGGAAGCGGGGGGATAAGGACATTTTGTTTTCAGAAAGTGAATGAATGGATGGGCCTACAGCAGGCCCCAAACGCTCTAGTTCCAGGAGGAGTGGCAGGCCCCACTTGCCAGACCAGGAGCGGAAGGAATCGGGTCTGTTTTGATGTCCTATAGCCCTGTCTCTATCTGAGCCAAGACTTCACATAACGTTTTTTTTTTTACAGCTGTACAGGGAGGGACATGGGATCTCAAGACCAGACAGATTCTTAATTAGGTGTCTTGAGCCTCCCAATGTAGGAGTTTGGGGAGACGCCTTTGGAACCTAAATTTCTTTTCCCCAATAATGCTATTAATACAGGAACCTGGCTTTGGAGTGACATTGCTTCCTGGGGAAGGGACGAGATTAATTGCACTTTTCATGCCCTGTACTTTCTGCATTACCTGTAATAATAATGTACATAGATTAGGTAGGGAGGATATTAAACAGAAGGATTTATGAACATTTGAATATTAAGTTGGTTATCTGTGGCTACCTTAAATGCAAGGTTGTCAAAAATAATTACAGTATACTAGCAAATACTGGCTACCAGAGACAATATAAATACCCCGAGTCAGTGCACATTGGGCTGCTGGCATGAATCATTTGCTCAACAAGGATTGGGAATACGTTCTTCATATTTATGAGGAGGAAATGAACGAGAGCACGGGATGGGGGAGGGGAAAGGAACAAGTAAAATTAATGGTGTCGCAGACCAACTGTATTAAACCCAGTGCAGCGGCGGCTCCGTGCAAGGAGAGACCACCCTCGGACTGCGGGAGGCTTTGACAGAGCAGCCTCCGCTTTGTATGCACATGAGGGTCCTTCGCCGCTTCACTTAATGGCCACCCCCCTGACGCGCTGATGATCAGGGACAGTTTTAGCGAGCGTGGAGGGCGAGGTCGCTAAGTGGTTTGCAGTTGACTTCTGTAAAGCCCAACATGTCATGCAGAAGACATGTGAGAAGGATATTGATGCATGCCCATCCATCTCCAGGGCAGAGAAACATACCCAGTTGTTAATTTCTCAACACAGAAAGCGGCGATGACATGGAAAAGCAACTGCCGTGGGGGGAACATTTATGATCGATTAGATCAGGCACTTCTGTAAGCCGCTGATGTTCGCTAGTTAGCTTACCAGTCCAAATCCCTCCTGCCCAGGCAGAGACCGACTCTGCCAGAGAGGAGCCTCCACTGCCCACTTGCGGCGCCCTGAGACCCAACCCCCTGAAACGTGGCAAAATGTTAGATGGTTGGCCAGCCTCACAGCTCTCTCTGGGAGAAAGTGGCTTTGTGATTACCGAACCATCCTAGCAACTGGCCTTAGGCGACATGTGCCATTCTGACCTCTGCCGTTGAATCTGAGGGCGTATTTCATTTGTGAAGTAGGACTTCTCAGCAAGGGATCATGAGCGTCTACTACAGGCCAAGTGAGGCTCAGGTTTACGAAAAGATGTGGCCGTGGCCCGCACGGCTCTTGGAGGCTAGAAGGAGACGAAGACTAAACAAGTAAACGCACAGATTGAGAAGGAGAATAGATTGTGCCCGGAGAGAAGAGCGTGCAAGAGGTAGGGGTCAGGAATGCCTGTCCTGAGGTCCTGTTGGCATTTTTTATGTCCAGGAGGTGGGCGGCTTGGCTCCCCTGTGCCCACAGAGAGAGGAGGAGCCTTCATTTCCTAAGCAAACCGGAAAGAAAGGCCTGAGGACAGGAGACCACATGCAAAGTGAGGGGCTGCCCAACTAGCTGTTGCCCAGGGATGCAGGACAAGTCAACGGGGAGAGTGCTCCTGCTGGCCTTTATCAACGAGAAGCTTCTGGAAACAGGGCATGTGACGTGCCTGGCAGCATCGTACCAGCAGAGATTCAGGATTGGAACCCATAATTCTTTCCTTAACTGGCTGTGACTAGAGAGCAGGAGAACTGAGCGTCCAATTTCTCTGAAGAGACTAAGGAAGTCTCCACGGTGTCCCGTGTATTAAGTTGTAGGGTAGGTAGCTTTAGAGTTCATTGCCAACGCAAGACGCAGCTGCGAGTGGCAGCGTGTTTGCAGAGAACTCTCTCCCGCAATTAGAGGATGGTGTGCTATCTCGGCGAGCTCTTTCCATCCTGGTTATGGCAACTGTGCACGGTGGACCCCAAATGCTGCTGCGGAAGAGAAACTCTAAGAGGCCCTTTGTGCTTGTCATTTTAGAAGATGTGTTCTAGGGAGGCTGCAGGGCTTTCCCTCCGTGTGAGTTTATGATTCTTGGGATTTTGTAAAATGTATCTAGCCACTGAAGTGCGTGTCAGTATGCAGACTGGTGATCATTCAGGAGGGTGATTGGTTCTCTGCTGGGTCTAGATGCACCCCTCCCCCACCAACACACACACACACACATACACACACGCCCATGAGCACCACAGGGATGTGCTCTAACACAAGTTCTGGCGCTGGTCCTCATGACTGTCTGGCAGCCTGGGTCTAGGTTGTGTCTGTACAGCCACCCACTGCTGGGCTGTGTCTCCGCGCGCCCCCCCCCGCCCCCCCCCACACACAGGAGCTGCTCATCCGGGTAACCCAGGCCAAATCTAAGTGAGTTTCTTTGAAGTTCCACAGATAAAACTCCTTCCCAGGGGCCCCTGGAGCCCCTGTGTAATGGCTGGGGAACATTAACTGGCACCTACTCTAATTAACCTGCTCTCGTAAAGCTCCACAAATCACGGTGCTAAATATGCATCTTGAAGTCAAAATGGCAAAGCGACCACCGTCGGGCTTAGATTAATAGTCTGTATCTCTCTCCTTTCCTCCCAAGAGTCACTTAGGGAATGTGCTAGTGGATATGAAGCTCATTGACGTCAAGGACACCCTGCCCGTGGGCTTCATCCCAATTCAGGAGACGGTGGACACACGTGAGTCATCCTTCTCGTGCTCATGGCAGTGAGCGTTTACGTCCTGCAGGTAGATTTCTTTCTCACAGGTGTTTTCCTTCAGAAATAAGGGAGCCAGAGTGTTCCATGGTCAAAAAACAAGCCATGCTCACTACCACCGGCTCGATGCTGACTTATAGCGCCCTCCACAGCAAGGGGGTAAAACTGCCGCCTAGGTTTCCAAGCCTGTAACTGTGACCGGAGTAGAACGCCTCATCTTTCTTCTGCAGGCTTCCCAGGAGTTTCCAACTGTTGACCTTGTGGCTAGCCGCCGCTGCACGGCACTCCCAGGGCAATTTTCTCTTAGAATGGCGCTCCCCGAGAAACGCCACCACCGAAGTGGCTTCCCAGAAACAAAGCGGTGAATCTGGTTATAGTTCCTCCTTAATCCATCCTCCAGTTTCCCCGACACTACACTGGGCACGAGACCTAGAAGAAAAAGAAAGAGAAAAAAAAATCAATCAAATGATGTCCAGGGGATACACGTGCAACAACACTGCCAGCTGGGCTCTTAGAACTGACCAGAAAGTCCAGAACCAGCCAGACGACCAGGCGGAGCACACGGAAGGTGATTTGACCAGATGTCCTGGCGGCCGTGGGGAAGCAGAAGCTGCTGTCTCGGGACCCGGCGTGCCCCAGCTCTCTGCCACCCACATCAGTGAAGAAATGGTGCGGGGAAATCTCTGGATACTTGTGCCTCTTCATTTCAACGAGGAGAACTTATTGTGTTCTTTCGCTTTTAACGACTTGTTAGTCCACATAAGCATAGCCCCTAGAGTCGAGCCATACATGAAGGAGAATCGGGATATGTGGCTGGCTTGTGAAATCCTGCATCTCATTCTCTGTAGCACATACTTTTTTCGGTAGTTGATCCCATTGTAGACCTATTGCTTTCTGCTGGCTTTTTGTTTGCTTGCCTTACATTTTTTAAACTAGATTTCATACAGACCAGGCTTCCCATTTCTAGGCAGAGCCCATACCTGTTATCCTAAAGGAGTAGACTCCATTGTGGAATGTACTTTTACAAGAGGACATCTAAACGTTTGTGGCAATTTTTCAGTATCTTCTAATACAACCGTTCCATGAACTTTTTGAAGTCCCCTCATATTTTTCAGTGGTCTTCCTCCCTTTTGGACAGTGGGTTGCTGTTAGTGGTGTGTCAGAGCCCTAGTGGCGCAGCGGCTTTGGATTGGGCTGCTAACCACAAAGTCAGTAGTTTGGAACCACTAGCTGCTCAGAGGGAGAAATACAGACATTTTTTTCCCCGTAAACAGTGACAGTCTCAGAAACCCATAGGGGCAGTTCGACCTTGCCCTATAGGGCCACTATGAGTGAGCTTGATTTGCTTTTTGGTTTCGTTGTTTGTGTGTATTGACTACTAATCATAATGGCTAAGGCTTAGCCTGTATTGACTGTGTGCTAAGCCCGATGATAAGTACTTTGCATACTATTATTGTATGCTCCCAAGACCATCTCGAGTCATAGCAACCCTATAGGATAGAGTAGAACTGCCCCACAGGGTTTCCCAGGCAGAAACCTCAGGCCTTTCCTCCCACGGAGCAGCTGGGGGGTTCAAACCGTCGCCCTTTCATTTCGCAGTGGAGTGCTTAACCCCCGCGCCACGTGGATGCCATTGAACTAGCCCAGGCCACACATCCAGAGAGGGGGAGTAAGAAAGAGGACTGGAATACATGCAAGTCTTCCTGGCTCCTGCCACACTCTTGCCCACCATGTCATGCCTATTATCCTCTGTCTATACTCCCTTTGCAAATACACTGTATTTACAGACGTTGATGTTTTTGTTAGGTGCCCCGACTTGTAGCACCCCTTTGTACCACAGAACAAAGCTGCCGCCCCCGCACCATCCTTCCACCAGTTGGCTCTGTTGGAGCCCATTGCTTCAGCCAGGGTGTCAGTCCATCTTATTGATTGATGGTCTTCTCCTTTCTCACTGATCTTCTACTTGACAAGCATGGGTTTTGAGGGTAACCACTTCACTAACGTGTAATCTACATATCATGCAATTTTCCCATTTAAAGTGTCCAATTCAATTTTGGTATATTCATAGAGTTGAACAGCCAGCACCACAATCCATTGTAGAATATTTCATCCCCCTGGAAACCATTCCCCCCATACCTGGGCCTCACTGACTGCTGCACTCAGGACCTTCTGAGGCCAGGCCATGGATTTTCTACCAGATGCCTTGTCGCTCAGGGTGGGCTGTCTCTCCATTTCAGTTGTCCGGTCACTTCCTGGAAGCTTCTACCCAGAGAGGGCAGAGCCCAAGTGGACCAGACATACCACGTGGCCGGGCCTGTGCAGTGTGAGAGCAGTTACGGCCCTGGTTTTATAAAGTCAGAGGTTCCGGTCATTAATTTAAAATGCAGTTTGCTGCAACCCGTAGAGCACTTAAAAATGGGAGACTGTTTGTCTTAGTAAAGTGCTCCGTGCTTTCCGTGTTCATTAGCATGACTGAACACATTCCTACTGACTATGTACAATATGTTTACTTAAAATTAGGCCTGCTTAAGCATGTGTAATTAGTGGCTCCATTTCCTACCCTGAGTTTGCTGTAGGGGAAGGACAAGAGGGGTATAGCAAACCCACACAAAAGACCTGCATCGGAGTTTTCCTGGAGGAAAGCCTTTCTCTGCTTCATACCTTCAAAGGCCCGATCTCATCAACGAATCATTTAATTTCTGAAGGTGCAAGATTGCTGTGGGCTTTCCCTTCCAGGATCTCGCCTCTGCCTTGTTAGAGACCATCATATTCGGGGTCTGGATTCAGAACGTTACTAGCCACAGCTTGTAGGTCTGTTCAGGCCTCCAGACTATTCACCTGTGAAACAAAACCACCAGGTTTCTGGGAAAACCTCCAAAAGACCCAACACCCGTTCCCTCTCTGCTCCCACACCCCCAAAACCAACTACTACCCACACGATAACACCAACAATTTGAATTACTTTCACGGTAAAACCATCTGAAATCATCCCGATGAGTGGGAGGATGGGATTACCCTCCCCCGCCCTCTCCTGCTCTGATTTGAAGGTACTGCTGAGTCTGCTGTGTTAGCTTATTTTCACACTTCCCGCCGCAGAACTGAAAGCTCTTGAAAGTCAAGACCAACGACTAAAATACAGCGCGTGCCAGAAACTTACTTGTAATAACGACGGTAAGAACAAGTCTGGCCATTCTTTCTTGAACACTTAGTGGTGACACAAATGGTTAAGCACTCCACTTGTAACTAAAAGGTTTGTAGTTTGCATTCACTCAGCGGTGCCGCACAAGAAAGGCCTGGTGATCCCCCCTCTGAAAGTCCTCAGTCATTGAAAACCCTGCGGAGTGAGGCTCTGCTGTGAAACCCACGGGGTTGCCAGGAGTCGGAACCGGCCCAGGGACGGCTGGTCTGGTTTGACTGTGTGCCACTCATTGGGCTCCATGGGCCATGTGTACTGTCACATTTTGTCCTCCACTCTTCCTGTGGGGGGGGATCCCATGGACTCCTGTACCGATCATGAAATGAAGGGCCATAGAAGTCACGTAACTGGCTTAAGGCCCCAATGTCGGAAAACGATGAAGTTGGAATTCCAACTCAGATCTGCCTGATTCGTGGGACTGCTGGCAGTTGATGGAAACTCATGTTTAAAACCACAGTGAACCAACAAAGGGCATTTTACTGGTCATGACCGGGGTTTGCAATGGCGCCAGCTCATCGTCCTAACGCTCGGTAAGAGAAAAGGACCACGTGCCGATCCTTCCTTCCCTGGACAAGCCAGGCAGGGAGGTGAAAAGCTGGTGAGGACACGCTTTTTTCATTTCGGCAGGAAACAACTCTCGCTAATACATGCAGCAGGAATGGCAGAATTTTTAACATTGCCCTGTCGCAACCTTTCGTGGAAGTGTGGGTCACTCAGCGGGGGATGAGAAGCCCGCCTGTGCGTTGGGAGGGTGAGCCCACGTGGGCAGGCCCCAGCAAGAGCCGCAGGGAGGTGCCGGGCCTGCTGACTGGATGTCAGAGCAAGTTCACGAACCGCCTGTGAAGTGTTCGAGCCTGAAGTGTCTCACCTGAATCTTGTCAAGCCTTTAGCTCCAGCCCCCAGTTTATATGGAACACAAGGCCAAAGCGGGGTGGGAAGGGATGGGGAAGGGGAGTTGGTGAGGCAATTTGGCAGAGTGGTTTAAGCATTGGGCTGCTAACTACAAGGTCAGCAGTTGGAATCCAACAGCCCCTCCAAGGGAGAAAGATGAGGCTTTCTAGTCCCTCAAAGAGTTACAGCCTTGGCAACCCGCCGGGGCAGCTCTGCCCTCTCCTACAGGGTCTCTGGGAGCCAGCATCGACTTGAGGGCAGTGAAATCAGTGCCCTGAAGGAAAAGGGCAAAGGCTTTGTGGGTGAGAGGTGCCCGCAGAGTAAAAAGGCTTTCAGAGCTAAACTGCAAAGTGCAGCGTGGACACGTTGCCTGACTCCTGATCTAGACACATCAACAGTAAAAGGACACTGTTGAGATTGCTGAAGGACATTGGAATGTAGCCTTATCCATTGGATGGCATTAAGCAAATATCACAGGAATGATAACAAACAGAGATGTGACCTGGCCGTCGGGGATTCATTTTAAATACTCCAGCAAAAACAAAGGAGTAATGGGGTGACACGTATGTGGCCATTGCTGGTAGTGGTCCAAACGTGGAACTATCAGGACCCAGAGTGGGACCCTGATGGCTTGGGCAACTAAGAGGAGATTTGGGTCATGGTGATTGGGAACCAGGCCGGGGAGGTTTGCTATGAGGCTATCCCTCCTTGAAGAGGTAGGTGCATATACTCCTGGGAGGCCCTGCTTGGCAGGGGGTGTTTGAGGGCAGCCACTGACCAATGCCTCTTCTGTAATGGCAGCCTGCCCACTGTGGCCCTAAGGTGGGCGCGGCAGGTAGAGCCCAGCCCTGCTGTTGGGGGTCCTGATGGCCAGTCCCTTCCACTGCAGAGCAGGGAGTCAGGGTGAGATCTGGTCGTCTGGAACACTCAGACCTTTCTGTGTCCTCTTCTTCAGAGGAAGTGGCTTTCCGGAAGAAGAGGCTTTGCATTAAGTTTATCCCACGGGACTCAACTGAGGCTGCCGTCTGTGACATTCGAATCATGGGCCGGACCAAGCAGGCGCCCCCTCAGTACACGTTCATCGGGTAAGTCTTCATAACACAGAGCTCATTCGGTCTCTCAGGGCGGAAGCTGGAGAACTTTCAGGGAGGCCCAGAGGCTCTTTGCGGTCTGTCTGTCTGTCTCTCTCTCTCTCTCTCTCTCTCTCTCTCTCTGGCATCACTGTTCTTCCTGCTTATGTTGCGGCAGGTCCAAGAGGCCACACTGCGGACCTCCAGTGCCTTTGTTCATCCGGTTTGCTCTTCCCCTGTCCCGAGGGCTCATTCTCTGAGCTCCTCTGGACCCTTCTCCGATGCCTCAAAGCCAAGATCTTCTCTTTGTGATACTACTGGGCCTCCACTCGCCACAATGTGTATTCACCCACTTGGATGTTCTTAAAAGGAGCCCTGGTGGTGTTGTGGTTATGCTTTGGACTGCTAACTGAAAGGCCAGCAGTTCGAAACCACCAGCCAGCTCCAACAGAGAAAGAAGGACTCTCCTTAAGAGCTACAGTCTCAAACTCACGGGGACGGTCTACTTGTTCTGTAGGGTCACTGGGTCACAGTTGTCTTGATGGCTGTGAGTCGATTTGGTTTTGAATGGGTGAGAGTGTGACTGCTAACTGAACGGCTGATGGTTCAAATCCGCCAGCCACACCACAGGAGAAATTTCCTCCCTTAAAGATTTATAGCCTCAGAAACCCTCTAAAGCAGTGGTTCTCAACCTGTGGGTCGCGACCCCTTTGGGGGCTAAATGACCGTTTCACAGGGGTCACCGGATTCAGAACAGTAGCAAAATTACAGTGATGGTTGGGGGTCACCACAACCTGAGGAACCGTATGAAAGGGTCGCGGCCATAGGAAGGCTGGGGACCGCTGCTCTTTAGGGTCAATGAGTTAGAAGTGACCTGATGGCCATGGGCTTGGTTTTTCTTTTTCTTTTTTTTTTAAATCATTTTATTAGGGGCTCATACAACTCTTATCACAATCTACACATGCATCAATTGTGTGTAAAGCACATTTGTACACTCATTGCCCTCATCATTCTCAAAACATTTGCTCTCCACTTAAGCCCCTGGCATCAGGTCCTCATTTTTCCCCCTCCCTCCCCACTCCTCCCTCCCTCGTGAGCCCTTGATAACTTATAAATTATTATTTTGTCATATCTGTCCGATGTCTCCCTTCACATGTCACCCACTTTTCTGTGTCCATACCCCAGGGAGGAGGTCACATGTCGATCCTTGTAATCGGTTCCCTCTTTCCAACCCACTCTCCCTCTATACTCCCAGTATCGCCACTCACACCACGGATCCTGAAGGGATCATCTGCCCTGGATTCCCTGTGTTTCCAGTTCCTATCTGTACCAGTGTACATCCTCTGGTCTAGCCAGGTAGAATTGGGATCATGATGGAGGGGGGGGGGCCTTTAGGAACTAGAGGAAAGTTGTATGTTTCATCGTTGTTATATCACACCCTGACTGGCTCATCTTCTCAAGAGCTTGGTTTTTCATTTTGTCCCATTGGTGAGTTGGCGAAGATAAGCAAGGATCCACCTCTGGTGGGTTTTATGTTCTAAAAGGGAGAGACAAGCAATAAGCAGGAAAATAAATCAGACAATGTGTCTAGTCGGAAGGAGCCCTGGTGGCCTAGTGGGCTCCCGCTGGGCTGTGGGCCATGAGGTCAGTCATTCCAGAAACAAGCTCTTCTACTCCTGTAAGTGAGTCTCAGAAACGCACAAGGGGCAGTTCCACCTGCCCCGAGGGCTGCTCTGCGTCTGAGTCGACGATGCCAGTGCGTCTGAGTGAGGTCGTGGGGAGAGAGCTGCCCTGGCTGGGCTGGGCAGGAAGGGGTGACATTTGAGTAGAAACCTCAATGTCAAGAGGAAACCAGCCAGGCACAGATCTGAAGACGGAGCCTCAGCCTAGGTAGAGCAGCCAAGCAAGTGGAACACTGGTGTTTTTGGGAAAGCAGACCAGTGTGTTTTGAGCCTGGTGTTTTTGGGAAAGCAGACCAGTGTGACTGGGGGAACCAGCCAGGGAAAGAATGTCAGGGGTGAGAGGCCACCTGATGGGACCTGGTGGCAATTTAACTTTTCTCCTGGGTGCACTGGAAACGCATTGACAGGATATAAGGAAGAAACATGAATATCACATGATTACATGGTAACTCTGTGTACACTACTTAGTCTGGCGCATGCCTTTCCTGGCCAGTAGTAAACGGGGGCCGAGATCTGGGTTCTTGCCTGCTGTGTCGTTTCCACCCTGTTTTCAGAGCGCAGGGGCTGGTGGTATACCTGCTTCATAAGCTGCCTCGTAGGACACTTGGCCTCTCATGCCAGGCTCTTTTGATCGTAAGTGACAGGAAGCTCAGCCTATTGGCTGAAACAAAAGGAATGTATTGGCTGACATGGATTCAGGGGAGGGGGTAAGATTGGTTTCAGGGGTGGGTGGCTTGAGATGCTCAGAGAAGGTCACCAGGATCCAGTTTCTCCATCTCTACTTTCTCACTGCAGTTCTGCCAAGGTGGCTCCATTCTAAGTCACATTTCCCCAGGGGGTGCATGGCAGTGCAGTAGCTCGCCTACCGTCCATGCAGGCTCAAGTTCGCCGGCCAAGAGCAAGTCTATGTGCCCGACACTGCAAAGGAAAGTTCTGAAATCCAGTCCCATTGGCTTCCTCGTTTCAGCTAGGGTCTTCTGCACTCCCATTGTTGGGAAATGTCATTCTGTGGTCAGCCAGACCTGAGCTGGAAGCTGGCAATAGATTGATTAAGAGTGATGATAGATAGATAGATAGATAGATAGATAGATAGATAGATAGATAGATAGATAGATAGGCATATACATAGATATATATACATACATCTATCGATAGATAGATAGACAGACAGACAGGAAGAAGTAATCAGAAGTGGATGATGCTGGCTATCAAAACAATAAGCAGTTTCACTGTGATCAGTGCATAGACTTTTGAGTCTGCCTGTTATTTAGTGTGGGAGGTGGCGCTTCATCCCCCAGCTAGTCTTTCCAGCCATCGAGTTTGTCACGGTGGTCCCCAGGGATGGGTCCTCCTCGCCTTTTGAGGTTAGCATCCTGGATCCGGTCTGTGCTCTGTTTGGCTGGTTGGTCTTTCGAGCCCAGAGCCTCTTTGTCTTGACTTTATCAGCCAGAGCCTTTCCCTTGACACTAGCCACGATTTAGGCAAATAGACAAGAGCTGTAGCATCTTTTGAAGCAGTGTTAGTAAGCGGATATCACAGAAAGAGATGCTTTTTTAGCTTGGCCGTTGGGCATTTTCTTGAGCTTCTTTAGCGATGGAATCTGGCTGCTCTGTCTCAAGAATCTCTGCTTCTTCGGACCTCTGTGATCATTCCCTGCATACTTGCTCCAAAAACCTGTTTGCCACATTGTTTAAATTAATTATGTAAACAGGAGTAGGAAATAATTAAGAGAACAACCACAATTCCAGTGCCTTAGAAGCAGCTGTTTACATGCAAACAGTAGAAACCAACAGTTTAGTTCAGAGCTTTTAACGTCTCATTTCAGTTATTATGTATATTTTTAATGACAAACGATACCATTTTTTAAAGATGGATTTTTTAAATGATTTAAAATTCTAAGCAATAGATTTTTACCACGTCTTGATCATCAACAGTAGAAGCCTTTTGCTTTTGAATCCTGTTGAAAAGATTGCTGAATAAAATACATTTTCGTTTCATCTTGGCACAAAATTCCTTTCCCAGTAGTGGGGGGAAATCCGGTGTTATTTTTAAGGAAGAAAGGAGAATTCAGTCCTCAGAACTCGAAGTCACTTGTTCTTTCAAAGTGGGCACAATTCCACTTGCATACTTGGCACGTCAGCCGGAGAAGCAGAAGCCTTCGGCTCAGAATGGCGCTTCGGAGACCTGACGTGTTGGAACCCCTGACAAAGACGCGGTGGACGCGGGGAAGCTGGCGGGAATCAGTGCTCTAATAAGACCTCGTTGTGGTTTTAGGACAGAGCTGGTGGTGTGCTCTGCCGCTTACTAGAGGTGACCACAGAGGACATCTGTTTTCAGGTTCCAAAGAGAGGATAACGCTCTAGATCAGATCTGACGGACCCGGGTCTATGGAGCAGTTGAGAAGTTCAAAGCCAGAGGGGGCTGAAACCACCCTGCTGCCACCCTGAAAGGAGGACCTGCCTCAGAGTCACTCCCGACTGTGGGGTAGGGCCCGGTAGTGGTGGGCATCTGTCAGACCCTCGAGGGGTCCTCTCTTAGTTGAGGCGGTTGGTGAGGCATGTGTCTGGGGCTTTGTGGTCTGAAGATGCCCCGGAAACACAGCAGGATTTGATGATCTTGAGCATGAAGCCAATCGTAGGGAACATCTTTGCTTTAAAGGACTCTGTCTTGAAATAATCGGTCCTTGGGTGGCACGAACATTTCGAACTCAGCTCCTCACCTACCCACCAGTGGCTCGGTGGCAGAAAGGCTCGGTGACCTGCGTGCCTAGAGATTAGGGCCAAGCAAACCCCATGAAGCAGCTCTGCTCTGTAGCACACGGGGTCGCTGTCAGTCCAAAGGAACTCGGTGGCTGTAGGCTTGGGTTTTGTTGTTTGGATCCTGACATGGGTGCTTGTTGTAGAGTAGGGCGAGCCTAATTCTCCTGGTAGAAAGCCAGGCATGCATGTCTCTCAGTCCATGTTCCCATCTGCCTCATCCCAATTGCACAAAGGATTTGAAGTAAATGACCACACACATCAACACCTCCTACAATGAAGTGACAAAGAACATTAAAAAATTAAACCAAGAAACATGGCGGTCAGAATAAATTTCTCATCATGAAGAAGATGCTGTGCCAACAAGTCCTGCCTTGATGAGAGTTGCCCTCCCACTAGACCCTGAACCTCCCCGGAGACCCCAGAGTACAAAGGAGGGTGAGGGAAGTGATCTTGCATGGGCAAGGATGAGTCAGGCCTCTGCTTCTCTGACTCTTTCGAATGAGGTGGTCTGCTTTGTCCCTGTGGCAAGTGCTTTGGGGTTAAAACTGCACCTTAACGATCTCTCTTTTCTCCCGAAGGGAACTGAACAACATGGGGATCTGGTATCGAATGGGCCGAGTACCAAGGAATCATGATTCATCTCAACCCACGACGCCTTCCCAGTCATCCGCTGCTTCCACCCCAGCCCCCAACCTCCCCAGGTAAGGCCTTGCCCTCGGTGACCCTTGCTGTCCCCTCATGCCACAGCTGTGTGGTCTGGAGTCCCACCGTGTCATGTTTCCGAGTACCTTCACAGAATACCTGCAGTGTCTTGCTGAAAACCCATCCAGGCAATCTCTCCTGCGAGGAGGTTGTGACAATACCATGCACGTGCCCAGGCCATTCTAGATTCTATTTGGTACATATTCGGCAGGCCCCTGCAGTAGGAGTGTAGCCAGCCCCAAACTGGCTACTGCAAAGGGCTTAGAGCTCCACACAGAGAGACAGGCTTGGTAGCCATGTAGTTTGGGGTCAGAGGCCTAAAGCAGGTGGGATTTCTCCTCTGCCTCAAACAGCAGCTCCCTTGGAGCCCAGGAAGGCTGGTAAGTAATTATGCTCATTTTCATCGGGTTTCTTTTCTCAGCGAGCCAAAATCGATTTAAACAATGGGTGCTTGGGGCATGAGAGAATCGCGAGGAGCTTTTTCAGAGATGTTCATTTTAATAATTGTCACCACAGAGGAACTTGGACAAGCAAACTGGCTTATCTCTGCAGCCGGGTTCAGGCAGAGTAAAGGGAATAAAAGCTCCTACGTCTTCGCGGAAAGCAGATGGTAAGAACGGTCTCTGGTGACAAAGAGCCCTGGCATCGCCAGTAGCACATTGACGGCAAGGAGCACGCGGCAGGGATGGATTAAGTTTGAGAAAAGGCTTTTAAAAGTAAATAACAAGTAAGAATGGGTGAGACAGCATCTTGGAGGGGTCGATGTGGGGGAATGAATCTAGAAGCTGCCGTGTCAAGGAACAAAGCTTAGCAGGGTCTATCTGGAATAGGGGAGTGAAGGGGGGACCAGCGGCTTCCTCATCCAGGCTGCACCGAGCCCACACCCCGCCCTCAGGAGGCGGCAAGTTGGGGTACGCCAGCTCTCAAGCCATTCGTCCGTACACAGCACCCTCCCCACCCTCCACTATACGCTGTCATGAGCCACCCCCCAGAGGACACTCTCCTTGGGAAAACCTCTTCTATCAAAACAATCTGGTCTTTCTCACGTTCCATAAACCAAGCGTAGGACCTGACGCTCACTAGGCCGGGAACCGCCTGAAACTCTCAGTGTGTTCGGTTCCCCTTTGACGTATACAGAGAGGAGTGGCCACAAGCTTCCCGGGCTGCAGGCTTGGGCAGCCGGGCCTCTGTGGTGCTCCAAGCGTGAGCACGGCCCAGTTGCACACTTGCCCGTTCCTTTCTCCTGGACAACAACCCGTCACAGCCGGGGGCTGGAGAGCACTGCTGCGGGTCACCAGCACCTGGGCTTGCCATCTGTAGGGCCAGCTGGTCACCTGCACCCAGATTCAGTGTCCGTGTAAGGCCAGCTCATCACCTGCACCCAGATTCAGTGTCCGTGTAAGGTCAGCTTAAGGCCACCACCGGCACTCACGATCATTGGTTTGTTGTCTTGGGCATCTGAAAGTCCATATTGCCTGTAAGTAGTCACAGCTGCCCCCTGTTGACCACATATGATCTGGGATGGTCAGAAATGAGTCCACCACAGGGCAAGCTAGAACATGCCATCGAGTGGAGAAAGAACAGTGCTGATCCTCGCAGCCGAAGCATGGAGCTTGATCTCCCAGGAGCGTGCGGTGAGAAGACGGTCACTTGTAACTGAAGGGAGAGGGCCAGGGGTGCCAGGCGGGCATGGAGGGGAGTGCATCCAGACAAAGGGCCTGTGTGTTGGATAACCGCCTCTTTGAAGGTTTATGGTTTACAATGGCTACAGGGAAATTGAACCCGTTTTGTTTTACTTGCCAAATAAAACAAATGTCAAAATAGTCAATATAAAATGTATTCTAATTTGGCTGAGTTAAGCCAGTCAGGATGCAGTGGGATAATTGAATGTTACATTAAGGCTTCCCAGTAAAAGCCCCTTGTCTGTCCCAAGCTTGCCTCTCTGTACAGGTGATTAATCTACGGGTTGTGTACACACACTAGGTGAGGCTCCTAATTCATTCACGGTTTTTTTGGGGGGTGGTTTCTGTTGTTGTTAGGGGTTTTGTTTTCCTTTTTCATATATTAGATTTTTTTTAATGACATTCTAATGATTGATTCAAGTGTTAGGATTCATTCCCTCACCGCCTTTGAGTCCATTCTGACCCTATGGGGTGGGGTTGAACTGCCCTGTGGGTTTCCCAGAATGTAGCTGTAGCAGGAGTAGAAGCCCCGTCTTCCCCCCTCGGAGTGGCTGGTGGTTTCTAACTGCTGCCCTCTCGGTTAGCAGCATAATGCATAACCACGACGGCTGGCCACTTAAAAGGCCACGTGATGCTAATCATCTCCACGGGGCAGTTGCCCCTCCAGTCAGGACGGACAAGGAAGGGAGGGGCAGCAGTTCCTGGAGAGACTCAAACTGCCCCTGAGCAGACACTTGGCAATCCACCTCACAGCCCTGGGGCTCAATGAAATAGCAATGGGCCCTCAGTTCACACCGTGTTGTTCCAAGGTCAACTGCAGATTATGTGCAGATTTTCCACTGGGTGGGAGGTGGACGCCCCTAACCACCCCACATTTTTGTTCAAGGGTCAATGGCATCTTCTTTCCATAGATGAAATGAAAATCAAGCTCCTTGTAAAATTAGGAATCCGTGGGGTGAGTGCAAGTTTCCTGGACTGGTGAAAAGTCGCCAGCTGATTGCAGAAACCGTCCACCTGCTCTTGTCCACCTCC